>NW_026988682.1:600000-1013915 GCF_030222135.1 Aotus nancymaae
AATTTTACAATTTGTGTACAGAAGGAAATTTGTTTCTAATTTGCAGTATTTCATGCTTCTGGGTTTTCATGGCAGTTGAGATGTAAGAATAAAAATAATGTTGGGAGAAGAAAGCTGTGGACAATTCATGAATAAACCAACTTCTGTTGTAGGAAGGAGAAGGTTATTATTCTTGCTGCGCTTATACTCAATAGTGTGAGACAAATGTCATGTTGTGTCTAAAGAGAACTAAGAAAATGTGCCATTTGTCTTAGTATTTAATCAAGATGGAAGTCTGAGCCTACCTCCTCTCTTTTATTATGATGTAGGCAGGACACCAACATAAATTTGAATAAGGAGAAACAAAATGTTAGCAAATGAAGAATAATATCAATGGGTTAAAATGTGATAAAACAGAGTGGTGAATATTTACATAGAATCCATGATGTGTTAGGTACTATTTCAAGCTATTTGCACATACAGTTTTAATACCAATGACATTAAAATATATAACACAAACATTCATATAAATAAAAATTACAGCATTGAAAATAATATTTGGTGACACTGAAACTGTCCTAGAAATACAATTTTATATAACACAAATAAATTATTAAATTTTAGAAAGTTTGATTACTAATCAGATAAACAAGTAATTAGCCTTATTAGGCAGTAAACAAGGCATACACATTATATTCAAATTCCAGAGACAAATATTTTAAACATTGAAGTTTAAGAACTAAAATGTATCACTGACTGCATGGAAGTAGATATTCAATAGGTAATATTTTCTAGGCACTGTGAAATTATATCAGAAGATGTGAATTAGAATATAACCCATAAATAATATCTAGCCACATACAAAGTAATTGAATATCAATTTAAATAACTATTAGATTAAGAAATCCATACTGAGCTAAATTTAAAGGGTCAGTGAGGACCTAAAGAGGAAGCATTGACACTGGGGCCCAAGGACCTGGGATTACAGAGCAGAGTCTACCAGTGCTAACTGACTGCTTCAGAGAAAACATCAATTCCATTCACATGCAGACATTATTCATGAAGAAAGGAATTAGAACTTCAGAAATGTGTTCAAAATATATTTATACTTTGACATATTAATGAAGCAATCACATTCTACACATAACTACTCCATATGGACTATTGGGGAGGGGGTGTTCCAAATAAAGAGACCACGGATTTCTTATGAGAACTCAGTGTCTGCTAGAAAATATCTAAGTAAAATATTTTACTTATGTAGACAGTGTGGATGCTTGTGGATCAAAAGTTTCAAGAATCCCTAAAATGTACAATGGAGCTGAGGAGAAAATATCAGAATTCCTTAGGACCAGAAATGAGGCAAGAAAAAATTCAGAGGAGTTGTAAATGTGAAAAGTCAATGGCTGGTAACACAGAAACATTGGCAATCTCGTGCCAGGCCAACTAGAATAAATACATAAACATACAGATCGAAAATATTTACAATATTAGATCTCCCTGATATGAGAACTAAATTGTAAAGATTGAAGCATACAAGAAAATAAGTTACCAGAATTTAAGCTACCAGAGTAAATTTGATTCCACATACATTTCTGACATTGTAACTGTCACAAATGTTTAAGTCAATACAGTGGGAAAATACGAAACCAAAATAATGTTGAAAGAGCAAAAAAAAACCTTAAAGTTGAAGAGCATGTGTGAAAAGAGCCAAAGATAAGTTGAATAGCTAAAAAATAAGGTATAGAATTTGAATATATGTCCTATGGTTTCACTATTAACTTTCTAAGAGTTGCTGAGAGGAATAGTGCACTGGGAGATGAAGCAGAACGAAGCTACAGTGAAAAAGGTAAACTGACATAAAACATAAATACAGATATGTAAAGACTAGAATAGGAAGGAGGAGAACATATTCAGTTACTTCACTGGAATATGTAAAAAGAATAAAACACAACAATCAACAACTAATAATTGTATAAAATAAAATTTAAAACCAGATATGAATCTTTTAATTCAGACATGCATAGTGTTCAAAAATAAGTAAATATAAATATTGATGTGAAAATAAGAAACTACTACCTCATAGTAAAATATGGAAGGGAAAACTAGAGAAATATATATATCCAAAAAATAGACTTTACATCATAAATGTTATTTATTATATGCTCACAATTATCACAAATGACATCTTTTTTAACCCATTCAATGTTTTCTTGATTTTTTTTACATTTTTTTATTTTTTAGTTTTCAAGAAGTTAAACATTCAACATGTTATCTTGATTAGTTGTGTCATAAAATTTTAAAAGGACAGTCACATTATTTTGTATACCAAATTATATATAGTGATACACACACACAATCACACACACACGCACACAGAGAGAACACCAGCACATTCATAATCACCTGTATAGAATGCCCATTATCTATACTACTATAGTTCTGGGGCACACTATTTAGAAAACATTTTTTGTAATTCTAGTGTCTCTTGCCTAATATTCATCAACCAGATGAGTGATAGTCATATAAAAATACCTCATGAGTGTTTGTATATCTGAACTAAAGTAAAATAAATTTTATTTGAAAGAAGAGTCACTAAATGAAAAAAAAAAATTAAAAACCGAACAGACTCCCTCACATCACAGCATTCACTGTTTCTCTTCTTAGTCTCTCTTTTACATTTAAGGAGCCTTGTAACACATTAGGCCAAACTTGTAATTCAAGTTAATATTCTTATTTTTAAGTCAGTTGATCATCCACCCTTATTTCACCCGCAGCCTTAATTCTGTATTGTCACATACCCTGACACATCCCTAGGTCCTGGGGAGAGACACAGGCATGTTTAATGGCATTATTTCACTTACCACAGGGCTAATTAACTACATCTCTTTAAAATACTCCTGGCTCTAATCAAGTTTTCTTTCTATCCCAGAGAAAAATTTAATTTTTTTTTAATCTCAAGAGAAAATTGCTAAAATCCAGCTCTCAATGTTAGAGGACACAAACTACCTTTCTCTACTTTATGACATCAATAAATTTGGATTAAAATAATTTCACGGTGGTTGTTTTCTTGAGACTTCATATAGGAATACATTCTCATGCTTTGGAAAAATGCTAATTTCTCTAATAGTAAAGATAATTCTCCATATCTTAAACAAGATGTCTCTGTGTCAGAACCCTTTATAGATCTACAATTTCAATGAATAATATTGCTATTACTATCTCTTATTATTGTCCTGGATATATACATGTAAAGTGTACTATATTAGGAAAGTGATTTATAGATACTGAAATTTATATAGATTCTTATTATATATATACTGTTTATAAGTCATATTTCATAAAGAAATAAAGAATTTATCTTCTTTATGCTGGCTATTAAAGAATTCAATTAAAAAAATAAAGAAATTAGATAAAATAACACAGGTAAGAATTCTAATTTTTTTTTTCTCCCTCCCTGTGGGGTAACCAGATCACACACTCTAATTCATGTCATACACTCTGGTGAAATATCAAATGTATTTTTAGTGAGGTTTTTGAGGGCATTTATGCTAAGTCTTGAGGAAAAGTGGTTTTTATGAACTAGAATTGAAAAATAAAATATAAGGTAATTCACAGGATCCTGGAGGACGGGAGGCAGGAGATTTCAGTTCCACACAGAGCAACATGTGGAGGCTTTCACTGTGAATTTTAGCTCCAAGTTGATGGCAAGAACAAACCATCAATCCTGAGAGGACCCACAGACCCTCTGAAGGAAGTGGACCATCCCTGCAGGACCCGAGAAATGCCCCAAATACTGTGAGTGCCCCAACTGCATAAGTGGGAAAGGGAGACCCTCCTTCCCTGAACACATACCCACACTGGAGAAGCTGAATGTCTGTTTGCGGGAGAAGTTTCCAACTTTACCTAGAGCCGAGTCAAATTAGAAAGCTGAGCAAAATATAGGGGTAGAGAAAGCCGCAGAAAGGCCCTGGGAGCTCGCTTGGTCCTCAAGCTGCCCATTCGTGCCTGGTACCACAGGGATCCATCGGAAATATATATATAGGTTCTGGGTTCCTACTCTATGGTTGGGACCTATTCTGGTTGCTGATACAGTTAATAAAACAAAGATCTTTGCCCTTGTCTGGCTTATAGTCTAGTGGGAGAGGCATAAACAAGATAGATAAGTATAATACATATTATGCTATATGGTGGCAAATGCTAAAGAAAATAATCAAAATTCTCCATGTGTTATTAGTTCATAGCACAGGGTTTAAGACCTTGGGTCCAGGAGAAACACTTGGAGTTCAAATTCTAGTTCTGGAACTTTTTAGCCATGTGATTTTGAGCAGGCTATATTTCCTCTCCAAGCCTCAGTTTCGTTGTCTGTAAAACAAAAAAAACTTTGTCTGTGTGAAATGAGTTAATACAGTAAAGAACTAAGACTAGGCTGGCAGGGGTGTGAGAAGTCATGGACTTCAGGGTTCCTGAAGGTTACTGAGCTCTGAGACTAAGTTTACGCTGGTGGCCAGGGTGCCAGCTCCGGGGTTCATAGGGCTTGGAGGGAGAGAACCCCAGTTGAGATACACCACAGGGGCCTCAGGATGGCAGTGTGCAGCAGAGTCTCAGCACGCTTCAGGATTTCAGCCTAGGTCTAGCCTGCTTCAGAGCACAGGGGATCTATCTCTGTTTCACCTTGAGGCAAGCACAAGGGAAGACCCTAGCTCTTGATTACACTGATAGATAAAACAGAGGAATTGAATTGCAAAATAGTTAATTCATTGTATTCTGGGAATAAACAAAGCCTCCGTATCAAATTCAGTGCTAATTTATTAAAGGGAAGCCAAGGCAGGGTGCAGTGTCTCATGCCTGTAATCTCAGCACTTTGGGAGGTCGAGGTGGGTGAATTACCTAAGGTCAGGAGTTTAAGACCAGCCTAGTCAACATGGTGAAACCCCTTCTCTGCTAAAAATACAAAAAATTAACTGGATGTGGTGGCAGACACCTGTAATCCCAGCTACTTGGGAGCCTGAGGCAGGAGAATCACTTGAACCCAGGAGGTGGAGGTTGCAGTCAGCCAAGATCATGCCATTGCACTCCAGCCTGGACAAGAGTAAAACTCCATCTCAAAAAAAATTAAAATAAATAAACAGAAGCCACACTGAGGGCTGGAGAGAGAATACTAGCATCAGACAGGCCTGGATGATCACTGAAGCTCTACCTTTTACAGTAATTGGGCAAGTTATTCAACCCTCTGAGATTTACTTTTCTATGTAAAGTAGCTGTTCCTGTGGATGCCTTAAGGGGAGTGGAAGCAAAGGCCATCAGAGTGGATATTTGACTCAACTCAGAGTTGAGGATGAAAAGTGGGGATAATAACACCTGCCTGTATCCTAGTACAGATCATTTGATGTTTATTTATTTATCTGTAGAGACAGGGTCTTGCTCTGTTGCCCAGGCTGTAGTGCATGGTCATTGCTCACTGCAGCTTCAAATTCCTGGGCTCAAGTGACCCTCTCCCTTCATCCTCCCAAGTAGCTGGGACCACAGGGACACACCATCACACCCAGCTAAATTTTTAAAAAGTTTTTTGTAGAGACAGGGTCTTGCTGTTTCCCAGGCTGGTCACAAACTCCTGGCCTCAAGCAATCCTCCTGCCTCAGCCTACAGGAATTTACAGGCATAAGTTACTGTGCCTGGCCAGATCGCATGAAGTTTAGAGATGACATAGCATCTAGCAGGTAGACTTGCTCACTGGAGGCCTCTTTTTTGCCTGGTGAGTCAGCAGGTTCTGTGTGTACAAGTGATGTTTACTGGTCCACCCCTCATCTAGGTTTTTTAAAATGAGCATTTTCTCTGTTCTGACAATAATAAAATAACAGAATCCATTATCTTTTTTTTTTTTTTTTTTTTTTTTTTTTTGAGACGGAGTTTCACTCTTGTTACCCAGGCTGGAGTGCAATGGCGCAATCTTGGTTCACTGCAACCTCCACCTCCTGGGTTCAGGCAATTCTCCTGCCTCAGCCTCCTGAGTAGCTGGGATTACAGGCACGCGCCACCATGCCCAGCTAATTTTTTGTATTTTTAGTAGAGACGGGGTTTCACCATGTTGACCAGGATGGTCTCGATCTCTTGACCTTGTGATCCACCCACCTCAGCCTCCCAAAGTGCTGGGATTACAGGCATGAGCCACCGCGCCCGGCATCCATTATCTTTTTTAAAAAAGATAATTATATTCAAATTTCTTTATTTTTTATTTTGAGACAGGGTCTCACTCTGTCACCCAGGCTGGAGTGCAGTGGCATGATCATAGCTTACTGCAGCGTCTAACTCCTGGGCTTAAGCAATCCTCCTGCCTCAGTCCCCCAAGTAGGGGGGACTACAGGTGTGTATTTCCACACCTGGCTAATTTTTATTCTTGGAAGAGATGAGGTCTCTATGTTGCCCAGGCTTAACCTATTTTTCAAAGTGGGCAAAAGACTTCAATGGCACTTCACAAAATAGAACATCTAAGTGGTCAAAAAACATATGAAAAAATGCTCAAATTTATTAGTCATTAGTCATTTAAAAACTACAAAGAGAAGCCAGGCATGGTGGCTTATGCCTGTAATTCCAGCACTTTGGGAGGCCAAGGTGGGAAGATTGCTTGAGCCCAGGAGTTTGAGACCAGCATGGGCAACAGAGACAGACTCCAACTCAACAAAAAAAAAAAAAAAAAAAAAAAAAAAAAAATTTGCTGGGTTTAGTGGTGCATGCCTATAGTCTCAGGAGCTACTTAGAAGGCTAAGTAAGGCAGGAAGATTGCTTGAGCCTGGGAGTTGGAGGCTGCAGCGAGCTATGATTGTGGTAATTTATACTTAACATAAAATCTACCATTCTGACCATTTTTAAGTACAGAGTTGGGTGATATTAAACATATTAAACATATTCATAATGTCACACAACCATCATCACCATCCGTCTCCATGGCTCTTTTCTTTTCCTTTTTTTGAGACAGAGTCTCCCTCTGTCACCCAGGCTGGAGTGCAGTGACAGGATCATGGCTCACTGCAACCTCCACCTCCTGAGTTCAAGCAATTCTCCTGCCTCAGCCTCCTATGTAGCTGGCATTACAGGCATCCGCAACCATGCCCGGTTAATTTTTGTATTTTTAGTAGAGACGAGGTACCTCCATGTTGGCCAGGCTGGTCTCAAACTCCTGACCTCAGGGGATCTGCCAGCCTCAGCACTTCAAAGTGCTGGGATTACAGGTGTGAGCCACCATGCCCGGATGGCTCTTCTCTTGTAAGACTGAAACTCTCTACTAGTTAAACACAAACTCCCTGTTCCCTCCTCCTCCGGCCCCTGGCAACCACCATTCTACTTTGTCTTTACTATTTTGAGTATTATTTTGTATTTGTTTTTGTTTTGAGATGACGTCTCATTCTGTCGCTCAGGCTGGAGTATAGTGGCTCGATCTCAGCTCACTGCAACCTCCACCTCCCGGGTTCAAGTGATTCTTATGCCACAGACTCCCAAGTAGCTGGGATTACAGGCATGTGCCATCATGCACAGCTAATTTTTATATTTTTAGTAGAGACATGGTTTCTGCATGTTGATCAGGCTGGTTTTGAACTGCTGACCCGGCCAGGCAAGGTGGTTCACACCTGTAATCTCAGCACTTTGGGAGGCCGAGACAGCAGATCACAAGGTCAGGAGTTTGAGACCAGCCTGGGCAACATGGTGAAACCCTGTCTTTACTAAAAATACAAACATTAGCCGCTCATGGTGGCGGGTGCCTGTAATCCCAGCTACTTGGGAAGCTGAGGCAGGAGAATTGCTTGAGCCTGGGAGGTGGAGACTGCAGTGAACCGAATCTGCAACCTCCTCCTCGGGTTCAAGCAGTTCTCCTGCCTCAGCCCCTCCAGTAGCTGGAATTACAGGTGGGCGTCAACACGCCCGGTTAATTTTTGTGTTTGTAGTAGAGACGAGGCTTCAGCATGATGTCCAGGTGGCTGGGATTGCCCCGCCTCGCCCCAGATCCCCGGGAGAGGCCAGCACGGCCCTCCCGTGGGTGTCACAGAGACAGATGTGATGTGGGTCCCCTGGGAAGGGGCGGGCTGGGTCCAGTCCGCAGGGCCCCTCCGGGGCTGACCTAGGATGGAGTTGAGGAGCGGCAGCACTGGACCCCAGGGCCCCTGCCTGCCTTCTGGTGAGCCGGTGACCCAGGCAGCCCCGGTGAGGCCACGATGTCTGGGCCCTAGCGAGGCCCCAGGCTCCCACAGGACGGATGCGGACAGGGAGATCGGGGAGGCCCTGCTGCCCTCGAGACTGTCCCTCCAGCCCCCAGCTTTCCGTGGTTCTAAGGGCCCCCTCTGCAGGGGAACCAGGGAGCCCGTCCTGCATCCTGAGGCGCCGCGCTTGAGGGACCCCAGAGCTCTAGCCAGGCTGCTTCCTTTCCGGATCGTGAAGCTGAGGTCCAGAGGAGGGCAGGGGCAGATCCTGGAAACTCCCGAGGCAAAGGGAGCAGATCTCGGGGCTGGGATCACAGGGCTCCACTCCTGCCACCTCTAGGGCCCTAGAGCCGGAAGGAGAGACTGGAGCCTTTCGTCCACCGCTGGGGCTGGGCAGAGGCTCAGCCTGCGCAGCAATGTGAAGCTGCTTCTGTGCAGTCCGAGCCGCGGCCCCTTTAAGAGGGGGTGGTGCTTCAGCCTGTTGCTAGGGACGCTGCCAGTGTGCGCGCCTCTATGGAAGCCAAGACAGCGCTTCCGGTGGGGGTCCGGCAGAAGCCGCGGCGTCGTTGAAGCGAGCAGAGGCGGCGGCGATGTGGTCCGAGGGAGCGAAAGCGGCGGCCAGAGGCGGCGGCGCGGTCCCAGCCAGCAGAAGCGGCGGCCAGAGGCGGCGGCGTAGTCCTAGTGAGCAGAAGAGGAGTCGGCGTCCCAGCGAGAAGAAGCGGCGAGTCCGGAAGCGGCGGCGCGGTCCCAGCGAGCTTCGGAGAAGCCGTGGTGGCTTCCATGTGATGGGGGAGCAGGAGGCAGGTCTCCGCGGTAAGTGGCAGGGCACGGACCCCACCAGGAACCTTCCGAGCCTCCCTGCTCCTTCCCCGCCGCTCAGTTTTGGGCCCTGACTCCTTGTGGGCGTCTGGGCCCCAGTAGTCGGCGTGGCGGCGGTTGTGGGGTCTTGGCCGCCCCAGCGTCCACACCCTGGCCGGGAACAGTGTGTGACCCGTGTCCAGCGTATAGGAGCGCCTGGCCCAGAGGCTGTGGTGAAGCGCAGGACCTGGGACCCTCCGAGCCCCACGGGCTTCTGAGCTGAGGTCCAGGGTTATTTTGATGTCTCAGAAACTTTAGAAAGACCTCCCTAGAGCACCATAGAGCAGGGGACATCTGTAGTGTCAATTCTCTGAGGAGTCTCCAGGTATTTAGCTGTTTTCTGTGGTGTGTATTCTGATTTTCATTTTCATCTACAGTGTATGAATTCTCTTTTCTCCAAAACCATACCCGTGTTCCTTTTCTTTCTTTTTTTTTTCTTTTTTCTTTGGAGACAATCTCGCTTTGCCCAGGCTGGAGTGCAGTGGTGCCATCTGGCCCAACTGCAACCTGCGCTCTCGGTTTCAAGCAAGTTTCCTGTCTCAGCCTCCTGAGTAGCTGGGACTACTCAGGAGGGGCCCGCCACCACGCCAGGCTAATTTTTGTATCAGTAGTAAAGACGGGGTTTCTCCATATTGATCAGGCTGGTCTCAAACTCTTGACCTCAGGTGATCTGCTGCCTCGGACTCCCAAAGTTCTGGGATTACTGGCGTGAGCCACTGAGCCTGGCCTCTCGTATTTTTAAGAAACATTCTAGGAATATTCAATAAGTGTGAGATTATCTGTGTGTGGTTTTCAATTAAACCACATGCAGTTAGTTAACTGTTGGATCGTTAATTTTGAGGACCTTTTGTCTGTTGTTCGATTTTATGTCACAGAATTGTCTGTTGAGGTCCTTTGCGAAATATTAGATTCTTTTGCTACTTTGTAGTGTTTTTTGGGTACACCTTAGATGACAACTCATGAATTACATGATTACCTGAAATTTTTGCCTAATCTATAGGATGCTTTTTTTGTTTGGAAAGTAGTTTCTTTGCTGTGCAGAAACTTTTCAGGTTGATGTAGTCCATGTTTACTTTTGCGTTTTATGCATGTAATTTTGGTCACCCATATAAGAAAATACATATCAGTGACAAAGCATTGAATTGTCAATGAGGTTTTTCTTCCAGGGTGTTTGTTTCTTTTTCTCTTTGCCAAGGTGAGCAGAGATTCAAGTGACCCAGAATATATGCTCAACCTGTATTTTAGTTAAAAACATTTTGTGGTTTATGGTCTTTTGCGCTGGTCTTCAGGGTTTTGTTTGTTTGTTTTTTGCGGGGGGTGTGGGGGTTGATTTTCATATATTATGTAAAATCAGGGTCCTGTTTCTCTCTTCTGCATCCAGATAACATTTTTCTCAAAGGTATTCATTGAACAATTCTGCCTTCCACACTGTGGTGGTCTTTATCAAAGTGAGTTGACTGTGTCCATATTTGTGTTGATCTTGTTTTGTCCTCCCTGTTTTTGTCCACAGTTCTAGGTATTGTTTTTATGCAAGTACCATATATCTGCTGCATAAGTGCAGCTTGGCAGTGAGATTTAATATCAAGGATTGTGGGTCCTCACTTTGACTGTATTTCTCAGGATTCCTTTAGATATGAATTGCTTTTATGGTTCCCTGTGATTTTTAGCAATATGTATTTATTTCTTTTAATTTTTTATCACAACATAAAGGTGCAAAATTAGGGGTACATTTTCACACATACAGATTGGGTAATGATCAAATCAGGGTACTTAGGATCTCTATTCCCTCATAAGGTATTATTTTTGTGTGGAGAGAACACTCAAAATTCTCCTTTCTTGTTCTTTTGAAAAATATAATATTGTTAACTCCAGTCACCAGGCTGAGGAGGAGAACACTCAGATTTATTCCTTTAAGGTTAAGAAGAGAACTTTGCTTCCATAACCAATCCCTACTCCCCCTCTATCTCCCAGACCCTGGTAACCAATATTGTGCTTTCTACCTCTTTAAGATAGACATCTTAAGATTTAGTGTTTGTCTTTCTTGGCCCAGCTCATTATATTTAACATAATGTTTTCCAGGTTCATTTTGGTGGCCAAAGAATATTCCCTAGTGTATGTATATGAGAGTTTCTTGATCCCTTCATCTGTGGATGGACAGGTAGGTTGAATGTACCCAGTAGTGGGAATGGTAGGTGGTATGGTATTTTTCTTTTCTATTCTTTGCAGGACCCCCAACTGTTTTTTATAGCATTAATACTAATTTACGTTTCCACAAACAGTTCCCCTTTGTGGAAATTCATACTAGAAGTTGTCTTTTTAGATATTTTAATCTGTTTGTAATGTGCATTCTAGTTGGAGTGAGATAAGATCTGAGTGTGGCTTTGATCTTCATTTTTCTCATGCATAGTAATAGTAACCACATTTTTGCAAATGTTGCATCAGTTTCTTGTCTGCATAAATATCTCTTCAGGTTATTTGGTTTGGTTATTTTTCTGCCTTTTTTTTTTTTTTTTTTTTTGGCCAGCTTGTAGTGTTACTGGCTCGTATCTTTTCAAAAATAACCCCTTATCCAACTGAATGTTTGCCCAAACTTTTCTTATAATTTTTAGTATGCTTTTTCATTTTGTTCATTGTTTCCTTTGTTGGGCACAAACTCTTCAGGCCCCACATGTGTATAATTTCTTGGTTAGCTGTGCTGTTGGTTACTAATCAAGAAAAAACAAAATCACTACCAAAGCAGTCCATTGTCGATAATTTTCTTTTCCTTGTATTTTTGTTTTTTGCAAATCGTGAGCATACATCCAAGTTGCCATAAATGTACACACACTCAAGGTTGTCTTTATAGGAGCTTTATGGTTGCAAGTTTTGTGTATAATCTTTAATACTTTTCAGTTGATTATTGTGTATTTCATACCATAAGAGCCCTGAATTATCCTTTTGCATATGGATACCTAGTTTTGAAAACCTTTCCCATTGTGTCAGTTTGGTAGTGTTTTGAAAAATGTGTTCACTCTATATAAATTTGTGTTTATTATTGAACGCTCTCATTTTGCTCACTGGTCTGTGTTTCTCTGTGTTTATCAGTAACATATGGGTTGGTTAATTAGGGATTTTAATTTAATTAGAACTCAGGGAATGTGATACCTGCCACATGGTTTGTGTTTCTCAGGATAACTTTGGAAATTCAGGGTGTTTCACATTTCCATGAGAGTTTTGGCATTGTTTTCTTTATATATCTTAAAACACCATTTGCCATATGTAAATGTATATAATGAGAGGGTTCAGGGAAGATTTTGATACATGTGTATGTTGAGTAATGATCAAATTGGGTTATTTAGCATCTCTTCACCTCATATAGTTATGATTTTTTTGTGTGGTAACAACATTCAGAATATTTTCTTCTAGCTGCTTTGAAACATATAATATGTTTGTGTTAAGGCCAGTCACCCTGCTGTGGAATAGAGTACCAGAATTGATTGCTGTCATC
This sequence comes from Aotus nancymaae, assembly GCF_030222135.1. NCBI lineage: Eukaryota > Metazoa > Chordata > Mammalia > Primates > Aotidae > Aotus > Aotus nancymaae. The sequence goes on from NW_026988682.1 coordinate 612,514, forward strand.
TGAGGGTAACTTTTTACCCATTACTGATTCCTTCTCAGGCCCTCTCCATCTTCCCAGTGACCTCTAGTAACCCCTATTGAACTTTCTGCTTCTAGGAGATGAAGATGTTTTCAGTCTGCATGCTTGAGATCGTGTGAAATGGGACTTTGTCTACCAGGCTCATTTGTTGGACCTGATGTTCTCCAGGTTTCTTCATGTGGCTGCAGATGGCAGGATTTCCCGAAGCTTTATGGCTGGAACATACTCTGTGGTGTATCTGTATGGTGGTTTCTTCATCCCTGCAGCTGTGTGTGGACAGGTAGGTGGGTTCTGTACCTTGGCCACAGTTACGAGGGCTTCAGTACCCTTGGAAGGCAGATAGCTCTCTTCAGCCCAGAGAGTTCAACTGCTTTAAATGTGGAACCAGTGGTGGGGCTGCCAGCTGACATGGTAGTTGTACTGTGAAGCTTTTCAGGAACCTCTTGCTGTTTCTCATAGTGTGTGTACTAGTTTACACCTCCACCAATAGTGTTGAAGAGGTTACCTTTCTGTAAGTCTACACTGGCTGGCGCCTTCAAAAATTTCTGTTTTGTTTTTGGTAATATTCATAGTGAGTGGAAGGAGACGGAATGTTAGCATGGTTTTCATGGATGTTTTTGTGAGTATTAGTGATATGGAGAAAGTCATTTGAGAAATCCCCACATTGCTTTCCATGGTGTCTGAACTGGTTTGCATTTCCACCAGCAGCAGAGCAGCATCCCTCTTCTCTGCCTCACCTGCATTTGTTCTTGTGGACTGTGTCCTAATCGTCATTCTGGCCAGTGTGAAATACTATCTCGTGGGCCTTTTGCTTTGCCTTTTTATCATGATGACCGAGGTAGAGAAATGTTGTCATGTCTGTTGGTTGCTGAAAGCTTTCTTTTGAGCTGCATGTTTTCATACCACTTGCCCTTTCTTCACTGAGTTTTCGTTTTCCTGATTTATTTTCTTAATATCTTTAAGGTAGATTCTGGATATTAGCCTTCATCAGATGCATATGTGGGAATATTTTCTCTCATTGTGCAGGCTGTTTGTTCACTCTGTTGGTCATTTCTTCTGTGCAGCAGCTCTTTTGTGTATTAGGTGCCACTGAGCAATAATTGTTTTAGTTGCACTTGCTTTTGGAGACTGAGACACATCCATGCTGTGCCAGATCCTCTGTCAGGAAGGGTGCTTCTAGGTTCTCTTGCAGGCTCTTCATAGTTTGAGGTCTTGCATTTACATCTTTCATTCATCTTGAGTTTATGTCTGTACACTGTGAGACACGGGGCCCACTGTTTTTCTTCTGCAGCTGGCTAGTCATTTATGCCAGTGCCATCTATTGAAAGGAGAGAGTACTTTCTCCAAAGCTTATTTTTGTGGATTTTGTTGAAGATCAGATGGTGTTAGGGGTGAGGGTTTACGTCTGGGTCCTCTAATCTGTTCCACTGCTCTGTGTGGAATGGGGTTCCTAGCTTTTCAATGAAATTTAACATCAGGAAGTGTGACACAACTGAGGTAGTTTGGATTTCTCAGGATTGCTTTGGAAATTCAGTGTGTTTTGTGGTCCACATGAATTTTAGCATTGCGTATTTACATAGTTTTTAAAAGGTTGGTCATATAGTAAAGGTATACAATGGAGGGAGTTAGAGTGGGGCATTTTGATTAATGCAGACACAGAGGGATGATAAAATCAGGATATGTAGAGTCTCTATTATCAGAAACAGTTGTTAATTTCTTTGTGGTGAAAACATTTGGAATCTCCCAGATTTTGTGAAAAGGGTGTGATGTTGTGTTAACCTTTGGTCACTTGGCTGTGGAACAGTGAGAAACAATTCATTCCTCTCATCTAAGTGTAACTTTGTGCCTGCCTATTTCTGATCTCTGCCCGTGCCCCTTCTTCCCTCCAACCTTTAGTAACTACTATTGTGCTTTCTAGACCTATGCAATAAAGCCGTTTATTTTGGATTCTACATTAGTTTTTCTTTTTCTTCCCATCTTAGGTCATATACTGTGATGTCCTCCAGGTTCAACAGTGTGGCTCGAAATGATGAAATTTCATTCTGGTTTTCTGGCTGAAGATGATTCTATTTGTGTACATCCACCAGGTATCCCTTCATCTGTGGATGGGCAGGTAAGTCTATTCTTTGTCTTGGCAATTGTGCATAGTGCTGCAGTCCACATAGGATGGCAGATGCCTCTTGCATGGACTGATTTCTTTTGCCTGAAAGTATACTTAGTAGTAGACTTGTTAGATGAAGTGGTAGTTATAGGTTAAACTTTTGGGGAAACCTCTCATTGGTTTCTGTAGTATGTATACTGATTAACATTCTTACCAAATGAGTTCCTCTGTGGAAATTTACACCAGCATTTGTGTCTCTTTTAATGTATTTTATTGCTTTGATAACATCCCTATGAATTATAGTGAGATGATGTGTGTTGCTTTGATTTACATCTTTCTCATGATTTTTGATATTATCTAAGTTTTTAAAACTTGTTTTCAATGTTATATCTTCTTTGCAGAAATGTCTATATAGGTTCTTTGGCCCCATTTTGTTTAGTTATTAATTTCTCTTTTGTGTTTTTGCTAGTAAGTAGTGTTTGTTGCTTAGACATTTTGAAGACAACCTTTCATCAGATGTAGGTTTGCCAAAACCTTTCTTGTAAACTTCAGGATAATTTTTTATTTTATTTGCAGTTTTTAAAACAATCTGCTTGGGCACAAACTCTAATATATGATGCAGTCCCACGTGTGTCTGTTTTCTTGTTGTCCTTTGATGTAGCTGACTGATGAGGAAAAACAGAATCATGAGCAAACTAATCCATCACCTATGGGTTTTTCCCCCTGTATTTTTTATTTTGTTTTGGCACATTATGAGCACAGATCCACATTGACCTAAATATACACACACGTACGTCTTCTCATTGGAACAGTTTGATGCTTTCAACTTTTGTTTATGAGTCTCAATTCATTTTGAGTTAATCTTTGGTCTTTTTACACAATAGGGGTCCTATTTTACTTATGTAGGGATGTCCAGTTTTCAAATCCATTTACTAAACAGATTCCCCTTTCTTTGTTGTGTCTTTCATTGTTCTTTTACAAAACGTGTACACTACCTAGGAATCTGGGTTTGTGATTGAGCTCCCTCATTCTGTCTGTTGGTCTGGGTTTCTCGGTTAGTGCCAGTCATCTATTGATTAGATAACTGGCTTTTCAATATAATTTCAAATGGAGGACAGTGATGCATTCCATGTACTTTGTATTTTCAGGATTGCTTTGAAATTCAGGGCGTTTCATGGTTCCATGTAAATTTTAGTGTCATTGGTATCCTTTTTTTAATTAAAAAAAAAAGAGATTACCCTAGAGATTATAACTAGAAGATACAGGGGCCATTTTGATATGGGTACACTTAGCATATTGATCAGATCACAATATTTAGCATCTATGAAGTCCTCTAGGCATTATTTGTCTGTGGAGATGATACTCAAAATCCTTTCCAGCCATTTGGAAAATTCACTGCAATATTAACCCTGGTTCCCCTGCTATAGAAGAGAAGGGCAGGATCTGTTTTCTAAGTGTAACTTTGTACCCATTACCAATCCCTGCCTAGGCCCCCCTTCCCTACAGCCTCTGGTAACCACTGTTGAACTTTCTACCTCTGTGAGGTCAAGCGTTTTAGATTCCACATGCATGAGATCATGCAGTACATGCCTTTCTCTGCCTGGCTTATTTCATTTAACATAATGTTCCTTAGGTTTTTCCACGTGGCTGCAAGTGACGAGATTTCACTCATTTCTATGATTGAAGAATATTCTGCTCTGGATGTATATTGCAGTTTCCTCATCCCTTCATCAATGGATGAACAGGTAGGTGTATTTCCTATCTTGGCTATCGTGAGTGCTGCAGTACAGAGGGCAAGGCAGGTATCTCTTCCACATGGGAATGGAATGATGGCTAGATGAAATGGCGTTTTTACTTTGTTTGAGGCACTTCCAGCTGTTTTTCCTAGTGTGTGTAGACATTGACATTCCCACCAATAGTGTATGAGAAGAGTTTCCCCTTCTGAAAGTCTATACTAGTTGTTTCCTTTTAAAACTTTTATTTCTGTTTTAGGTAACATTCATTCTATGTGGATGGAAGTGGTATCTCAGTGTGGTTTTCCTTGACATTCTTGTGAGGATTAGCGCTTTTGAGAGACTTTTCTTTTACCTGTGAGTGTTTCACGTCTACTTTGCAGACATGTCTATTCAGGTCCTTTGCCCAGACTTAGCTTGGGTGTTTGTTTTTGTTTCTGTTTTTGTTTCCCCCCACATGGTAGTGTTAGTTTCTTGCACATATTTTATAATGACCCCTTTCAAAGACAGGATTTTCCATAGTTTTCTTTCAGTCTGTAAGGCACCTTCTCTTCTGTTCATTGTTTTCTTTTCCCTGTGTATGTGTGTCTGTGTGTCTGTGTGTCTGCGTGTGTCTGCCTGTGTGTGTATGTGTGTCTGTGTATCTTTGTGTCTGCATGTGTCTGCCTGTGTCTGCGTGTCTGTGTGTGTGTCTCCGTGTCTGCCTGTGTGCGTATGTGTCTGTGTGCCTGTGTGTGTCTGTGTGTTTCTGCCTGTGTGTGTATGTTTGTGTGTCTGTGTGTGTCTGCCTGTGTGCGTATGCATGTCTGGGTGTGTCCGTGTGTCTGCGTGTGTCTGCCTGTGTCAGCCTGTGTGCGTATGCATGTCTGGGTGTATCCGTGTGTCTGTGTGTGTCTGCCTGTGTTGGCCTGTGTGCATATGCATGTCTGGGTATCTGCCTGTGTGCGAATGCATGTCTGGGTGTGTCTGCGTGTGTCTGCCTGTGTCGACCTGTGTGCCTTTGCGTGTCTGGGTGTGTCCATGTGTCTGTGTGTGTCTGCCTGTGTCAGCCTGTGTGCATTTGCATGTCTGGGTGTGTCCATGTGTCTGCGTGTGTCGGCCTGTGTCGGTCTGTGTGCATTTGCATGTCTGGATGTGTCCATGTGTCTGCGTGTGTCAGCCTCTTTGCAGGTCTGGGTATGTCCGTGTGTCTGCCTGTGTGCATTGGCAGGTCTGGGTGTGTCCGTGTGTCTGCGTGTGTCTGCGTGTAGCTGTGTCGGCCTGTGTGTGTTTGCGGGTCTGGGTGTGTCCGTGTGTCTGCGTGTGTCGGCCTCTTTGCAGGTCTGGGTGTGTCCGTGTGTCTGCCTGTGTGCGTTTGCGGGTCTGGGTGTGTCCGTGTGTCTGCATGTCTCTGCGTGTAGCTGTGTCGGCCTGTGTGTGTTTGTGGGTCTAGGTGTGTCCGTGTGTCTGCCTGTGTCTGGCTGTGTCTGCCTGTGTCTGCCTGTGTGCGTATGCATGTCTGGGTGTGTCCGTGTGTCTGCCTGTGTGCGTATGTGTGTCTGGGTGTGTTCGTGTGTCTGCCTGTGTGTGTATGCATGTCTGGGTGTGTTGCTGTGTCTGCCTGTGTCTGCCTGTGTGCGTATGCGTGTCAGGGTGTGTCGGTGTGTCTGTGTGTGTCTGCCTACACACTGTGGAATGATTATATCACACTAATGAACATGTCTATCGCCTGGAAGACAGTTGGTATTCAGTATCTGTGGGTTCCATGTCTGCAGCTCCAAGCAACTACAGTTCAAAATGTTAAAATAATTATACAAATAAAAAGCAGTACAGGCTGGGCATGGTGGCTCTTGCCTGTAATCCCAACACTTTGGAAGGCCAAGTTGGGCGGATCACATGAGGTCACAGGAGTTCAAGAACAGCCTGGCTAACACAGTGAAACACTGTCTGTACTACAAATACAAAAATCAGCCAGGTGTGGTGGCATGCATCTGTAATCCCAGCTTCTCAGGAGGCAGGAGAATCGCTTGAACCCAGGAGACAGAGGTTGCAGTGAGCTGAGATGATGCCACGGCACTCCAGCCTGAGCAACAGAGTGAGACACCTCTGCCTCAAAAAAAAAAAAAAAAATACCCACCAAAACAATGCAGCATAACAACTACTGACATGGCATTTCCATTGTATTAGGTATTATAAGTAATCTAGAGATCATTTAAAGTATATGGGAGGAGGAGTGTGTGTGATATGCAAATGCTGTGCCATTTTATATCTGGGACTTAAGCATCCCTGGATTTTGTGATCCACGAGGGTCCTGAAACCAGTCCCCAGCAGATACCCAGGGACGACTGTACTTAGTATTTTTTGTAGTGAAAACCTATAAAATCTTTTTTCTTTTGAGAGGGTGTCTCACTCTGTCACCCAGGCTGGAGTGCAGTGGCAAGATCTCAGCTCACTGCAACTTCCATCCCCCAGGTTCAAGCAATTCTCCTGCCTCAGCCTCCTGAGTAGCTGGGATTACAGGCCCCTGCCACCACACTCAGCTAATTTTTGTATTTTTAGTAGAGATGGGGTTTCACCATGTTGGCCATGCTGGTCTCGAACTCCTGATCTCAGGTTATCCACCTGCCTCGGCCTCCCAAAGTGCTGGGATTACAGGCCTGAGCCACCCCACCTGGCCTAAAATCTTTTTTTTAAATAAGCAAATTTGAAATATACAATATGTTATTATTGATGATGATCATCATGCTGTACACCCTGTTCCTCCTTCTGCCCCCCACCATGCCCCACAGCAGCCTCTGGGAACCACCAATCTGCTCTCCACTTCCGTGTGCTGGACTTTCTTGGTTCATGGCAACCTCCACTTCCCTGGTTCAAGTGATTCTCCTGCCTCAGCCTCCCAAGTAGCTGGAATTACAGGCATGCACCACAACAGCTGGCTATTTTATATATTTTTAGTAGAGATGGGGTTTTATAATGTTGGCCAGGCTGGTCTGAAACTCCTGACCTCAGATGATCCACCCAATTTGGCCTCCCAATGTGCTGGGATTATAGATGTGTAAGCCACTATGCCAGCCACCTTCAGGCTTTTATTCCAGTGTCAGCTTCTTTAGTGGGACCTCCCCTGCCCACCCTTCTCAAACAGCAGCCCCTTTCCCCACACACTCTTCCCTGCCTCCTTGGAGCTGTTGGTTTTCCTCCAGAGCACAAACCTGCCTCTGACATAGAGGAGATCTGGCTGAATTTTCTGGCTTATTGACCTTTTCCCTGCTCTAGAAAGTTGGCCTTGGTGGTGTCTCACACCTGTAATCCCAGCACTTTGGGAGGCCGAGGTGGGTGGATCACCTGAGGTTAAGAATTTGAGACCAGCCTGAAACAACATGGAGAAACCCCATCTCTACAAAATTACCTGGGCATGGTGGTGGGTGCCTGTAGTCCCAGCTACTCGGGAGGCTGAGGCTGGAGAATCACTTGAACCCAGGAGGCAGAGGTTTCGGTGAGCTGAGATCACACCATTGCACTCCAGCCTGGGCAACAATAGTGAAACTCTGTCCCCTCACCTCCCCCCCAAAAAAGAATGTTGGACCTTTTGCCTCCCCGGAATCAAGTGTTTGTTCATATTTTGTTCCTTACTGAACCCTCAGTGCCCTGATGATGCTGGGCATACAGCAGGTGCACCTGCTCACTGAAAATGCAGGGGAGGTGCCAGTGCAGCAGTGAACCCCGTAAGACCCCATCTCACATTTCCAGGGCTTACCCTCTGCCTTGGGGGTTCCCCGGCAGGCACCAGCACCCGGGACTGCCATGGAGAAAGCTGACCTGTAGAGTCTCCAGGGTTGGCGTCGTGCCAGATGCTCTCACGCTTGCTACAGAAAGACTGGGGGATGGGAGTGGTTAAGACGTTGACAGGACAGTAATAGAAATGGTGGAGCATGGAATCTCACCAGAATTGGGAGAAAAGGCCGGAGTCATAGCGGGTAGAGGTCACTGGTCTGGAGTTCTGGGGAGGCCAAAAGACTATCATAGTGGAAGGACTGAGGGCAGGAGAGACTGCGATGGACTCTGTATAAACTAATAATAAGGGCGCTAAGTTATGATGGTGGTGTGGGTTAGCGATCCTTCACCTCAAGTAATTAAATTGAATTGAAAGCTCAGTTGAATTGAACACTCAACCCAAATTGTCTTCGACAATGAAGGGCATGTGGTGGCTTTTACCATAAAAAGGCTGGAGGCAGGACCTCCTGGGCTGGTTTTCCAGCAAAGGATACAGGGTTTGTGCATTTCAGCTTGTCTAGCTGCCGTTGCATTGCCCACCAGAGAGGTACCAATTTACTCTCTCACAGATAATGTACAGGAGTGTTTATTTCAGGAAGCCCCAGGTCAATTTTTTTTTCTTTTTTTTTTATTGCATTTTAGGTTTTGGGGTACATGTGAAGAACATGCAAGATTGTTGCATAGGTGCATATGTGGCAGTGTGATTTGCTGCCTTCCTCCCCTTCACCTATATGTGGCATTTCTCCCCTTGCTGTCTCTCCCCAACTCTCCACCCCTTGCTGTCCCTCCCCTATTTCCCCCCAGCAGACCCCAGTGTGTAGTGCTCCCCTCCCTGTGTCCATGTGTTCTCATTGTTCAACACCCACCTATGAGAACATGCGGTGTTTGATTTTGTGTTCTTGTGTCAGTTTGCTGAGAATGATGGTTTCCAGGTTCATCCATGTCCCTACGAAGGACACAAACACATCATTTTTGATGGCTGCATAATATTCCATGGTGTATATGTGCCACATTTTCCCTGTTCAGTCTATCATTGACGGGCCTTTGGGTTGGTTCCAGGTCTTTGCTATTGTAAACCGTGCTGCAATGAACATTCGTGTGCATGTGTCCTTATAGTACAATGATTTATAATCCTTTGGATATATACCTAGTAATGGGATTGCTGGGTCAAATAGAATTTCTATTTCCAGGTCCTTGAGGAATCGCCACACTGTCTTCCACAATGGTTGAACTAATTTACACTCCCACCAACAGTGTAAAAGTGTTCCTATTTCTCCACATCCTCTCCAGCATCTGTTGTCTCCAGATTTTTTAATGATCGCCATTCTAGCTGGCGTGAGATGGTATCTCAATGTAGTTTTGATTTGCATTTCTCTAATGAACAGTGATGGTGAGCATTTTTTCATATGTTTGTTGGCCTCATGTATGTCTTCTTTTATAAAGTATCTGTTCATATCCTTCACCTACATTTGAATGGGCTTGTTTTTTTCTTGTAAATCTGTTTTAGTTCCTTGTAGATTCTGGATATCAGCCCTTTGTCAGATGGGTAAGCTGCAAAAATTTTTTCCCATTCTGTTGGTTGCCGATTCACTCTAATGACTGTTTCTTTTGCCGTGCAGAAGCCGTGGAGTTTGAGTAGGTCCCATTTGTCTATTTTGGCTTTTGTTGCCAATGCTTTTGGTGTCTCAGGTCAATTTTTTAATCTTTACAGATTTTCTGGGTTAAAAGGATGGCTGATGTTGAGCATCATTTTCTTTTTTCAGGAGCTCAGTTGTATTTCTTCTTCTATGGACTGCAATTTTGTGCCCACCTCTATTTTTCTTTTTCACCCTCCTTCCCTCCCTCCCTTCCTTCTTTTCTTTTTTTCTTTCTTTCTTTTTTCTTTTTTTCTTTTTTTTTTTTGAGATGCAGCCCCACTTTGTTGCCCAGGCTGGAGTGCAATGGTGTGATCTTGGCTCCTGAAACCTCCATCTCCCAGGTTCAAGTGATTCTTGTGCCTCAGCCCCTCTACTAGCTAGGATTACAGGCACATGCCACCACACCCAGCTAATTTTTGTATTTTTAGTAGAAACGGGGTGTCACCATGTTGGCCAAACTGGTCTTGAACTTTTGGCCTCAAGTGATCTGCCTGCCTTGGCCTCCTGGAGTGCTGGGATTACAGCCTTGAGCTACTGAGGCTGGCTCCCCCCTTTTTTTTTGAGACAGTGTCTCACTCCATCACCAGGCTGGAGTACAGTGGCAGAATCATGGCTCACTGCAGCTTCAACCTCTCAGGCTCAAGCAGTCATCTCATCTCAGCCTTCCAAGTAGCTAGGACTACAGGAATGTGCCACCATGCCCAGCTCATTTTTTTTTTTTTTGGAGAGATGGGGTTTCACTGTATTGTCCTGGCTGGTCTCAAACTCCTGGGCTCAAGCAATCTGTCTGCCTCAACCTCTCAAAGTGCTGGGATTACAGGCGTGAGCCATCTCACCCAGCCTTCATCTCTATTTTCCTGTGTTGTTAGCTTTTTTCTTTTTTTTTTTTTTTTTTAAGGAGTGAGAAGAGATATGTGGACACTGATTCACACTCATCTAAGAGAATAAATATAGTTCCAGTAGCTATTATGTGTGAGGCACTGCATTTGGCCCAGAGGAGGATAAATTAGTAAGCAAAATAAGGCTCTCTCTGCCTTCACAGAGGTCCTAAGCTATCCAGGAAGATTAATGTGATGGACTGAGTATTCGTGTTTTCCCCAAATTCATATGTTGAAGCCCTAAGGCCCATGTGATGGTGTTTGGAGATGAGGTCCTTGAGAGATAATTAGGTTTAGAGGAGGTCATGAGACTATGGTCCTCCTGATGGGATTAACATCATTCTAAGAAAAGGAAGAGACCAGAACTCTCTTTCTCCATCTTGTGAAGATAAACTGAGAAGGTTGCTGTCTGCAGGAGGGTAAGGGAGCCCTCATCAGACTCTGGATCTGGTGGTACCTTGAAATTGGACTTCCCAGCCTCCAGAACTGTGAGAAATAAATGTCTGTTGTTCAAGCCATCTAATCTATTATATTTTGTTGTGGTGTCCTGAGCTGATGAAGACAATTGCCAAGTAAACAGACAACACAATGCTGTGTAACTGCAGGCCAGTTTAGGTTGCCAGAGGATCACAGGGAAGGAACACCTAATTTAAACTCTAGGAATCAGGAGAAACTTCTTAGAGGCAAGGTCAGGAACAGCAGACCCTGACTCCACCTGGTAATACAACAACTATCTCTTTCCTACAGCAAAAATACTACTACTACTAGTAGTAGTAGTAGTAGTAATAGTAACAGTAATGGTAATAATTATAGCACATTGAGGGCTTGTTCTAAGCATTAGTTATATCCATTAGTTCATTTAATCTTTTTTTAAAGAAAAAAAAAGGAATAAAGAAAGAGAGAAAGAAAAAAAAATAATGAAAAAGAGGAAGAAAAAGGAAGAGAAAGAGGGAGAGAGAATGGGAGTATTGCTTTATTGCCCAGGCTAGAATGCAGTCTAAAAATGGGAATTGAAAACCTCTTTTATGCCAATAATTGTGCTTAACAATGGAGACAGAAAGGAATAAGGGAAGAAAATAACAAACAAGCAGCCAACCAATATTTCATTTACTGCCATTTGATGCTAGCTGGCTGTCTTGCCCATTAGTTGATGTAAGTTTATGTTAATGCTGTTTACTTTTTGATATATTTTTTGGAATATTTTTGGAAAGGCTGATACTGATTGTTCCTTTATATGTATATATTGTTCCTTTCTTCTTTCAGAAGCTCTTATAAAGCAGGTCTGGTGATGGTGAAATCTCTAAGTACTTGCTTATTCACAAAAGATTTTATTTTTCCTTCACTTGTGAAGCTTAGTTTGGCTGGATATGAAATTCTGCATTGAAAGTTCTTTTCTTTAAGGATGTTGAATATTGGCCCCCACTCTTTTCTGGCTTGTAGGGTTTCTGCTGAGAGATCTGCTGTAAGTCTGATGGGTTTCCATTTGTGGGTAACCTGACCTTTCTCTCGGGCTGCTCTTAGTGTTTTCTCCTTCATTTCAACCCTAATGAATCTGAGGATTATGTGCCTTGGGGTTGGTCTTCTTGAGGAATATCTTTGTGGTGTTCTCTGTATCACCTGGAGTTGAATATTGTCCTGCCTTACTAGGTTGGGAAAGTTTTTCTGAATAATATCCTGAAGAGTATTTTCCAACTTGGATTCATTCTCTTCGTCACATTCAGGTACACCTATCAAATGTAGATTAGGTCTTTTCACATAGTCCCATATTTCTTGGAGACTTTGCTCATTCCTTTTTATTCTTTTTTCTCTAATTTTGACTTCTCATTTTATTTCATTAAGTTGGTCTTCAACCTCTGATATCCTTTCTTCTGCTTGATCAATTCGACTGTTAAAACTTGTGCATACTTCATGAAGTTCTCATGTTGTGTTTTTCAGCTCCATTAATTCACTTATATTCCTCTCTAAATTGTCTATTCTCGTTAGGATTTCATCAAACCTTTTTTCAAAGTTCTTAGTTTCTTTGCATTGGTTTAGAACAAGTTCTTTTCATTCACAGAAGTTTCTTATCATCCACCTTCTGAAGACTACTTCTGTTAATGGAAAGCACTCATTCTCCATCAGTCCTTGTTCCATTGCTGATGAGGAACTGTGATCCCCTGTAGAGGGAGAGGCATTCTGATTTTGGGTATTCTCAGCTTTTTTTATGCTGGTTTCTTCCCATCATTGTAAATTTATCCACCTGTCGTCTTTGTGATTACTGACTTTCAAATTAGATCTCTGAGTGGATGTCCAACTTGTTGATTCCCAGCACCGAAATCTGAGCAATCCACTATGCCGGCCAAAACAGTGATGTTAAGATTGATGGTGCTTTTCTGCCAGGGAATCTCCAGTCTAGCTCCCTTCTTGAGTCCGTCCTTCAATCAGCTGAATAGGTGACTCTGTCTTCCTGGAGCTCCAAACAACATCAGCCAAAAGGGGACACTGACCTGCTCACTCTGCACCAAGAACTGCTGTGCTGAGGCGCCAGCAAAACCGCTGCGCCGGCAACAAGAGTCGCGCTGGTGACCTGTGGGGCTCCTCCACTGGGAATCTCCTGGTCAGTGAGCAAGAAAAATTCATCTGAAAGTGTGGCGTCCTCTCGTTCTCTGCACTTTCACTGAGAGCTACAATCCCGAGCTGCTAGTGATCAGCCATCTTGGATCTCTCTCCCACTTTTTTTCTTTCTTATTGATTTATGAATGATCTTTACATATTAAGCAGATGAACTTTTTTTCTTTAGTAAGAGTTGTAAATAGTTTTTTTCCCCAGTTTCTTATTTGTCTTCTGATTTTGTTTATGTTGTCACTTTTGGAAAAATTTTTTTTGTTTATGAGGTTTGTTTTTTATATTTATGTTACCAGAAACTTAAACTAAGGTGGAGAGAAAGAGAAATGTTTGAAATACATGCTGTGTGTGTGTGTGTGTGTGAGTGTGTGTATGTGTGTGTGTGTGTAGCAGGTAGAATGGAAAGAACAGGAAGTATTTTTTGAAGCTATATTAATAGGTGACTTTTGAAGTCTTTTCAGAGGACTGAGCAACGGAGGCCTGAAAACAATCTTTAGATACCACAGTTCAGGGACAGGAGAAAAAACATGGAATTAAGGAGATTGAAAAGGAGCTATCTGGTATGGCAAATGCCACTGGAAAGGGCAGTGGGTGTCCCATGGTTGAAGGCTGTCAAGGCCTCCAGAATCAGCCTTCCTTCCAGTGGCCTCAGTCCCAGCCACAGTCCTGCGTATCTGAGACTGGCAGATGAATGGTTAATGTCATTGACTCTGGGCCTTCTCTTGTATTTTAAGGCAGGGTTCTTACAAAGCGCAATTCAGTAAATAATTAATCTTATAGAATTGATGTAAAATCTTAATCATAGCAGCTGGGCAGTGTCTTATTTCTGTAATCTCAGCACTTTGGGAGGCCAAGGTGGGTGGATCACTTGAGATCAAGAGTTTGAGACCAGCCTGGCCAACATGGTGAAATCCTGTCTTTACTAAAAATACAAAAAATTACCCAGGCATGGTGTTGTGTGCCTGTAGTCCCAGCTGCTCGGGAGGCTGAGACAAGAGAATCACTTTGACCCAGCAGGCAGAAGTTGTAGTGAGCTGAGACTGCACCAGTGCACCCCAGCCTGGGCAATAAGAGTGAAACTCTGTCTAAAAAACGACAACAACAACAACAACAACAACCTTAATTGTAGCAGCAACCTTTTACATATTAACATTCTCCCCTCATCCTCTCCTTTCTCTGTATTTTTGATAAAGTGCCCATCTAGAGGCTGCAGGGCATGTGTGCATTCTGAAGGATGCGTTTGACTTTGAAAGCCCATCTGAGATTGCAAATCTCATCTTGGCTGAGAACTGTGAGGCTGCCCTGGCTCTTCATCTCTATAGGGGAGGCCACCTTTTGCAAGGTAACCCTCTTTCTCTTCAAAGGTAAAATACCAGAAATACTGAAAACCAGAAGTGCCTGCAATGTCCAATAATGCAGGAAACAATGTCTCCTATTTATTCAATTCAGAAATGGGAGACATGCAATAATCTCTTCGATTTGTTTTCCTAGTACATAATTTTCTTAAATGTTATAACTGTGTCAATAAAGAATAGATGTATATTGAAGCTGTTTTTTACCATAGTAAGAGTATCATCTGAATTTTGTTTGTTTGTTTGTTTTTTGAGACAGGGTCTTCCTCTGTCACCCAGGCTGGAGTGCAGTGATGCAATCTCGGCTCACTGCAACCTCCACTTCCTGGCCTCAAGCAATCCTCCCACTTCAGTCTTCCAAGTAGCTGGAACTACAGGTGCATGCCACCATGTTCCCTAATTTTTATTTTTATTTTTGCAGAGATAGAGTTTCACCATTGTTGCCTAGGCAGGTTTTGGACTCCTTTACTCTACACTGGGGCAACACTCAAGTGATCCATCCTCCTCGGCCTCCCAAAGTGCTGGGATCACAGGCATAAGCCTGGCCCTGAATTTTTTCAATGCATATTTCATCTTTCAAAATATATTTTTTCAAAAGGATTCTTTTACAAATATAAAAAAGCACTTATGAAAGACATTGGTCAACCCATCAATTTATGAGGAAACTACTAAGATGTTAAAACCAGTTTAAGGCACATTTGAGCAACTGGAGTTTAAATTGGCAATTTGATAAAGAATATCAGAGTAAATTCACTAGGTTAGTTGCAGAACTGACTGACATCCAACAAGGCAATGGGCCCCAAGCTTTGGAAATATCTTTTCTACTGGACAGAAATGATTTACATCTCTCCCTGACATGAAGCTACAAATGACTCAACGTAACTTCACAGAATATGAGCTCTGAATAAATAGTACATAATGAAGTCAAACAACAATATACTCTATCATAAAATTAATCTTTGGAAGACCCTTTTAAATGTGGCATCTTAGGACATTGCAAGAAAATGCATGTGCACCTTACTTATTCTTATTGTATTCT
Organism: Aotus nancymaae; assembly: GCF_030222135.1. Lineage (NCBI taxonomy): Eukaryota > Metazoa > Chordata > Mammalia > Primates > Aotidae > Aotus > Aotus nancymaae. The sequence continues at coordinate 627,626 of NW_026988682.1, forward strand.
TGACCTTCTTTTCAGGTTGCAGAACATTTTTCTTAACACTCCTAAGACCCATCTGACTTTACTGAGAGTATAGGAGGCAACAGATAAAGCAAGACAGATATTTTTGCTTTTGTTCAGCCTGAGTGACTTTCCTCAAACATGAATTAAATGACACAGTAGTGGTATCATTTGTGCTGCACCATTTTAAGGGTAATATATATAGCATATCATTTGAGGATCAAAATTATCTCCAGTCATCAACACACCAGATTAAATTTTGGTCAGAGAAATGTGTCATGCTTCTAACATTTTTAGAAGTTTTTTGCTAACAGTGATTTTTTAAAAAAATTTCTTTACACTGTATCAAACCTTATTTAAGCTCCAGCTGTTTTTCCTGCCTCCTATGCCTTAGAACGTTGAGCCCTCTTTGAACAGTCTCTTCAATATATGGGCACATCTTACTATGTGTTCTTTATTTTCTCAGGTAATACATGAAAATTACCCCAGTGTAGAGTAAAATGTAACTGAGTGGTATAGTATGAAAAGCAAGCCTGTCTTCCACCTCTTATCCTCACTGTATTATTTCTCATTTCCAGAGGCAACCTACAGTTATCATTTTCTTGTGTATATTCTCCTAGAAATATATATATATATACTGTATTGGTTAACTATTATTATGTGACAAATTACCCTCCAAACTTAGTTGCTTATAGCAGTACATTTGTTATCTAATAGTTCCTGAGGGCATTCAAAAGCAGCTTAGCTGGGCGGTCTGTCTCAGGGTTTCCCATGAGGCTACAGTCTTGTCTGGTGGTTTGACTGGGGCTTGCAGATGTGCATCTATGACGGTGCACTCACAGGCCATTGGTGGGAGACCTCAAGTCCCAAGGTGGACCCCTGATAGCTCAGCAGGAACCTTTGAAAGGTGGTCACTGACTGTTGCAGCTCTTTTATGCAGTCACAAAGCCTTGGCCCTGAGTTTAGTGATTCTATTGACTGTGAGTTATGTTGCCTTCTTTTCTTTTCTTCTTTGACTTTTAAGTTCAGCAGTACATGTGCAGGATGTTCAGGTTTGTTACTTAGGTAAACGTGTGCCATGGTAGTTTGCTGCACAGATCATCCCATCACCTAGGTATTAAGCCCAGAATTCATTAGCTAGTCTTTCTGATGCTCTCCCTCCTCCCACCCCACCCCCAATAAGTTGTGTTGTTTTCTGTAAAGTGATATCTATTTTTTATTTTCTTTCTTCTTTTTTTTTCTCTTTTCTTTTTTTGATACAGAGTCTTAATCTGTGGTCCAGGCTAGAGTGCAGTGGCATGATCTGGGCTCACTACAACCTCCGCCTAGCAGGTTCAAGTGATTCTCATTCCTCGGCCTCCAGAATACCTGGAATAGCTGGGATTACAGGCATATACCACCACGCCAAGCTGATTTTTGTATTTTTAGTAGAAACAGGCTTTCACCATGTTGGCCAGGCTGGTCTCAAATTCCCGACTTCAGGTGATCTGGCTGCCTTGGCCTCCCAAAGTGCTGAGATTACAGTCATGAGCCACTGTGTGTGGCCCCTATTGTTTCTTTTAAAGTGTTTTATGCACATACGTGGAACATTTCATTCCCATGAATGGGATTAAATCTGTATATTTAACTCCTAGCTTAGCTACTTTTCCAAATCCACAAAGCCATGTCTATCATATTCTTTTTATTGGCTATGAGGTATTCCACTGTAAGAATGCACTGTACTTATTAAAACTGTTTCTCTTGTTTTTGTTTGTTTGTTTGTTTGTTTTGGTTTGGTTTTTTTGCTATTCCAAGGAAGACTGGCATATTTTCTATTATATTTCTTTACTCCACTGTATGAGGATGTTAGAAATATAAATCCCTGGGAAAACCTGTAGGCCAAAGGGCTGTGTAATTTTTGTTTTGATTGACACTGACAAATTACTGTATGGAAGGGTTATTCCAGTTCAGATGGGCAAGAACCTATTTCTCCCCTAGTCAGGTTGCTGGGTTTTTGTTTTTCTTTCCTTCACTTACAGTTCTCAATTTTACCATGCTTGATCTCTGCTGCAAATAAACACAAAATCATCTGAAGTTAGGTTTGCTTCTCCTAAGAGTTGAAGGTGGAGAGTATTCCTCTGCAAAACCAACCTGTTCCCAGGGGAAAAATCAATTGCATTGTTCAGTCTCACAAACACTGAGAACTGAAGCCATGCTACTCTGAGTAAATTTGGTTAAACTTTGGCTTGTTCATTCCTGATTGTTGTCCATATGGAAGTTTAACAGTGCTTATTCCTCAGGGTTATGTTTTTGAAGGTTAAATCTCTGTGTAGCATAATGTGTAAAAAGCACTAGCACCATTGTCAATAAGAAGACCTGCCCTGTGCACCATGAGCTTTTCACTTACCAAGGTGTCGGGGACTTTCTCTGCAACAGTTGCGGATGTCGAGTTGCTCTATTCTGTGGCTAACTGGCTGTATGATAGTTCATTCTATGCATACACTATGCATTTCTTAGACAGCCTTCTATTGATTAAACTGTAATTTAAAATATATAGCAGTTATTGACTTTAATTTTTTTTCAGATAGTACTTTTATTTTTTTTATATTTATTTTTAAACAAAAGAATCGAAAATTTATTATGTAGGAATGACAACAATAAATTTAAATGCCAACATGTGTATTCCCTGTGGCATTTTTTTAATTGTATTTTAGGTTCTGGGGTACAAGTGCAGATCATGAAGGGTTGTTTTATGGACACTTACATGGCAAGGTGGTTTGCTGCCTCCATCCCCCATCACCTATATCTGGCATTTCTTCCCCCCCAACTGTCCCTCCCCTAGCCCCCCTCAACAGACCCCAGTGTGTGATGCTCCCCTCCCTCTGCCCATTTGTTCTAATTGTTCAATGCCCATCTATGAGTGAGAACATGCGATGTTTGATTTTCTGTTCCTGTGTCAGTTTGCTGAGAATGATGGTTTCTAGATTCATCCATGTCCCTAAAAAGGACACAAACTCATTGTTTTTTTTATGGCTGCATAGTATTAAATTACGTATGGAGGTGACTTGGAAACTAGGTAAAAATACAAAGAAGATAATATGGCACCTGCAATTTTGCCACCCAGAGATGACCACTGTGTGTGTGTTTTTGTTTTTTATTCAAAATTGACTTTGCAAAAAAGATATACTTTTACAATATAAGCTTGCATCTTCTTTTTAATAATATCTGTAGGCCAGGCTTGGTGCCTCATACCTCTAATCCCAGCACTTTGGAGGCCAACGCAGGCAGATCACTTGACGTCAAGAGTTTGAGACCAGCCTGGCCAACGTGATGAAGTCCCTGTCTCTATGGAAAATACACACACACACACACACACACACACAAAATAGCTGGATGTGGTGGTGGGTGCCTGTAATCCCAGCTACTTGGGAGGCTGAGGCAGGAGAATCGCTTGAACTTGGGAGGCAAAGGTAGAAGTGAGCTGAGTTCATGCATCTGCACTTCAGCATGGGCAGCAGAATGAGACTCCATATCAAAAAAAATTTATATATTAAAACAAATATATTTTATATGTTTATTTATGTATATTTGTATCTATATATTTATTAAATATAAGATATTAAAAAATTCTTTATGGAGTATTTAGTATGAGCTAAGCACTTTGATAAATGCTTTGAATGAAGAAATGTTGCTGTATCTGACTCTTGCTCTGTAGTTTGTGTGTATATCTTAAAGATTGCAATCATAGTATACTTATAATTTAGTAACCTACTTTGCAACATGTTAGATTGTATATATCTCCTCTGTCATTGAATGTTCTTCTGCAGCATAGTTATGAATGGTCATGTCTTATTTCCATTTTTCCCCTCAGTTATAAACAATGTGATGAACAGGGTTTTGCATCAACCTTTGGAGCCCACTTTCTTTAGGATTTTCCAGAATTACCTTGCAGAATCAAAGAGTATATGCACCTTTAAAGCTTTTGATACATATTGTCAGTAATAACTAGTCACATTTATGTAACTGTGTATATTAAATACTGCTAAGTAAAACATTAACAGCTTGGACAAGTGGAAGTTTGCTTTTTGGTTTAAAATCAGTATTTGCTGAGCAAATAAATAAAATAGCTAAGTAGTATATGAAAATAATGGAAAATAGCACATTATCAACATTAATACACATTACAGATATATTGCAGGTATAATGCAAATTTTTTGTTTTATTGAGATGGAATCTGGCTCTTGTCACCAAAGCTAGAGTGCAATGGCTCGATCTTGGCTCACTGCAACCTCTGCTTCCTGGGTTCAAGCAATTCTCCTGCCTCATCCTCCTAAATAGCTGGAATTACAGGCATGCGCCACCATGACCAGCTAATTTTTATATTTTAATAGAGATGGGGTTTTACCATGTTGGCAAGGTTGGTCTTGAACTCCTGACTTCAGGTGATCCACATGCCTTGGCCTCCTGAAATGCTGGGATTACAGATTTGAGCCACCGCACCCAGCCCGAAAATGTTTTAAAGAATGATGTCAACTTTCATTCTTTCAGTTATGGACCAATTACTATATGAATGTCAAAGTAACACATGGTATTTATTTCTCCTTCTTGAGCATGTCTGTAAAATATTTTTGACATGCATACCAATCCATCATTTCAAGTGTATAAGAACAGAACTTTATAGGTGTCCTTAACTGAGACGGAATAGAACCTGTTCACAGGTAGTATGCTTTCTGGGCTCTTGCCTATATTCCCTAAATGGCACACAAGGAAAAACTTACGAGTTAATTTGATGCTGGCCGAGAGTATGGTAATGAAGCTCTTCTGTTTCTTTTTAAGAATATGCTTTAGGCTTGAACCTAAGGAGGAATCAGATAGGGTCGGGTGGCTGATTAAGAAGCCACATTTAGGAAACTATGATTTTCTGTTTATCTCAGCAAAGCTGGGATAAAAGACAAAATTCTAGCACAAGCACTGATTTATGAATAAGACCAGTTACTGGGTGGCTCTGAGTCAACCCCCTTGGAAAATAGCTGTGTACCACTCTTTATCCTCAGTGCATTTCAGCAAATGCTGTTTGAGGACCTAACTTTGAATAGCCATGACATTAGAGCAAGGGGTACAGACATAAATAAGAGAATCTTCCAGTCTACAAATAAAACCCAAGACCTTATGATACATTGCATGACATAGAAGGGAAATAATTTACTTCTGAGAGACTTGGAGAAGACTTCAGAAATGAGGGGATGACTGAATAGGGTTTTGAAAAGTGAATAAGAGTTTGCAGTTATATGCTTGAAAAATGAAAAACAGAAGTACCATAGGATCCAGCCATCCCACTTCTGGGTATATGTGCAAAGGAAATGAAATTCGTGTGTGGAAGAGATATCTGCAACCCCATGTTCACTGCAGCACTATTCAAAATAGCCAGGACTGGAATCAACCTGTGTCCACTGATGGTAAATGGATACAGAAAATGTGGTGTATATATATGTAATGGAAAAGGAAGGATATTCTGTCATTTGTAGCTATATGAATGAGCCTGGAGAACATAATGCAAAACACAATAAGCCAGGCACAGAAATACAAACACCACGTGGATCTCACTTGCATGTGAAATCTCAAAAGTCAAATAGAGGCAGAGGTTAGTAGGATGGCTACCAGGTGCTCAGGATTGGTCAAAAAGTACAAAATTTCAGTTAGGAGGAAAACATTCAAGATCTGCTGCACAGCATGGTGATGGTAGTAAGTAATAATGTATTGTATACTTGAAAATGCTAAGAGAGGGGCCAGGTGTGGTGGCTCACACCTGTAATCCCAGCACTTTGGAAGGCTGAGGTGGGCAGATCACTTGAGGTCATGAGTTTGAGACCAGCCTGGCCAACATGGTGAAACCCTGTCTCTATTAAAAATACAAACACTAGCTAGGCGTGGTGGTGGTGCCTGTAATCTCAGCTACTTGGGAGGCTGAGACAAGAGTAGCACCTTGAACCCAGGATGCTGAGGCTGCAGTGAGCCAAGATAGAACCACTGCACTCCAGCCTAGGCAACTAAGTGAGACTCTGTCTCAAAAAATAAAAATTAAAAATTAAATTAAATTTAAAAATTGCAAGAGAGTAGTAGGTTTTAAGTGTTCTCATCACAAATAAATGATAAATATGTGAGGTAATACATATGTTAATTAGCTTAATTTTTTTTTTTTTTTTTTTTTTTTTTTTTAAGAAATGGAATCTTGCTGTGTTTCCCAGGCTGGTCTCAAACTCCTGGGCTGAAGCAATCCCCACATCTTGGTCTCTCAAAGTGCTGAGATTACAGGTGTGAGCCACTGGGTTTGGCCTAATTAGCTTGATTTAGCCATTCCACAATGTAGTGATAATTTAAAACATCATGTTGTACACCATATATATACACAATAACAAAAAGAGAGTTTGCAAAAATATTTTCTCTACATCATGCCATAGCAGAGTACTTCTAGAATTTTTCACTTGCAATCATGGGTGAATTTATAATAGCCTTTTTTTGAGACAGAGTGTTACTCTGTCACCCAGGCCAGAGTGCAATGGCACCATCTTGGCTCACTGCAACTTCTGCCTTCCAGTTTCAAGCAATTCTACCACAGCCTCCCAGGTAGCTGGGATTACAGGCATGCACCACCATTCCCAGCTAATTTTTGTATTTTTAGTATAGACAAAGTTTCACCATGTTGGCCAGGCTGGTCTTGAACTCCTGACCTCAAGTGATCCACCCACCTCAGCCTCCCAAAGTGCTGGGATTACAGGTATGAGCCACTGCACCCAGCCTTATAATAGTCTTTTGCCATTAAGGCTAACATGCTACTTATTTAAAACTTTATTTTCTTAACAATAGAATGAGCATTGAAAAAATAGAAAGCAAAATGAAATATCCCATATTCCCTTCTAAGTACTAATTTCTGGATACATGTATTTAAAACTTCTTTAGTATAAAACATGGTGAAACTAGCTCTCACGAGGTCTGCCTTGTACCAGAATGTCATATATAGTCTCACCAGTCAGCTAATTAATATGATCTCCATTTCACAGATGATATAGCAGAAGGGTCAGAGAAACTGAGTAAGTTGCACAAAATCATGCCTCTTGTAGGTGGAGAACCAGGATTCTAACCTGGGGCTGTCTGGAGTGAAAGTCCTATGATTTCTCCAAATAGGTCAAATTAGCTTTGACAATATGGTTATTGCTGCTGGGCTGATTGAGTTTGCTGAAAGGGCTGTCGTCTTAAGTACTAAATATGCTCACACCTTTTAAACAACCTCGTTGATAGTGTGTATCTTTTAGGTGTCTATTTTTCTGTCTTTGGCAATTTCACTGAAAAAGACTTTCCTATTATTTTCCTTAGCCTTCTTCAGTAGCAGTTTTTATTGGGGGAACATTCCAGATATGGTTTGGCTTTGTCCCCACCCAAATCCCATCTTGAATTATAGTTCCCACAATTCTCATGTGCTGTGGGAGGGACCTGGTGGGAAGTCATTGAATCATGAGGTGGGCCTTTCCTGTGCTAGTCTCATGATAGTGAATACGTCTCACATGATCTGATGGTTTTATAAAGGGGCGTTTCCCTGCCCAAGCTCTCTTGTCTTGTCTGCCACTATGTGAGACACGCCTTTCACCTTCTGCCATGATTGGGAAGCCTCTCTAGCCATGTGGAACTATAAGTCCATTAAACCTCTTTCTTTTGTAAATTGCCCAGACATATCCAATTGCCATACCAATTGGATATGTCTTTATCAGCAGCTTGAAAATGTCCTAATATAGTCCCTTTGTGGCATTAGAGTGTATCAGTTCCCACTGCTGCTGTAATAATTTACCACAAATCCAGTGGCTTCAAGCATCACAAATTCCTCACCTGACCTCCAGTTCTGGAGAATAATTGCTCCCAGAGATGTCCGAATCCTAATTTCCAGGACCCTTGAGGCTATGACCAGGGAGCTGGATCTGGAGGTTGGAAAGCTGAAGTGGGTCTCCCAGGCTGAACTTAAGGTGTCCGCAGCTGCACTCCTTCATGGAAGCTCTTAGGGAGAATCTGGTTTCTCATCTTTTCCAGCCTTGAGGGGCACCCACATGTCTTGGCTCATGGCCCTCCTCCATCTCCAGAGCCATCGGGCTGGTGGGTTCTTCCTCACTCTGAATTTGACTGTCTGGCCTCCTTCTTTCACTTATTTCTTTCTTTTTATTTTGAGATGGAGTCTCGCTCTTGTCCCCCAGGCTGAAGTTCAGTGGTGCAATCTCAGCTCACTGCAACCTCCGCCTCCTGGGTTCAAGCAATTCTCCTGCCTCAGCCTCCGGAGTAGCTGGAATTGCAGGTGCCTCCCACCATGCTTGGCTAAGTTTTGTATTTTTAGTAGAGATGAGGTTTCATCCTGTTGGCCAGGCTGGTCTTGAACTCCTGACCTCAGGTGATCCGCTCACCTTGGCCTCCCAAAGTGCTGGGATTACAGGCATGAGCCATTGTACCTGGCCTCCCTCTTTCACTGGTAACAACCCCTGTTGTTATGTTGAGCCTGTCTGGATAGTCTGCCAAAATGCCCTCCCCTGTCACAGCCTCATGTGTCCTGGGAATTAGGATGTGGACATCACTGGGAGCAATTATTCTCTCTTCCACAGATTCATGTCCTTCCCATATGAGAAAAATCTTCATTCTGTCACAACATCTCCCAAAGCCTAGACCCATCACCCATGGTGAACTCTCTCTGCTGGGTGGGCATTTCTGTGTCTCTCAGTGTTTTTGGAAAAGTTCTTACAGGTCTATAATAAGAAATTCCAACAACATAAAGTGTTACAGAGTGAAAAGTAAGTCTCACTCCCATCCTAGATCTTTTTGTTTTGTTCTGTTGTTGTTTGTTTGTTTTTTGAGAGAGAGTCTTGCTCTATTGCCCAGGCTGGAGTGCAGTGGCATGATCTTGACTCACTGCAACCTCCGCCTTCTGGGTTTAAGTGATTCTCATGCCTCAACCTTCTGATTAGTGGGATTACAGGTGTGTACCACCACACCTGGCTAATTTTTGTATTTTTACAAAAATAGAGATGGAATTTTGCCATGTTGCCCAGGCTGGTCTCAAATTGATGGCCTCAGATGATCCGCCCGCCTTGGCCTCCCAAAGTGCTAGGATTACAGGTGTGAGCCTCTGTGACCAGCCTATCCCAGATCTGTAGCCTTCGAAGTCCCTTCCCCAGAGGTGACAACAGTTATTTTCTGTACTGTCACAGATGTTCTGTGCATAAAGAAATGTGTGCTTATGGTTTTTGTTTTTGTGCAAGAATCTTTTGTTCACCAAGATGCACTTTTTTTGGCCAGTCTTTCTGTGTGAGTACACACACACACACAGCTCCAAAAATAAGAGTTGGTCTTCACCAATGCACACAACCTACAGGCTACTTCTCAAATTGTGCTACTTTTAGCCTTGCTGGAGCCATACGTATTATTGTTGGGCTCAATATCTGGAGCCTCAATTTATAGCAGTGGAATTCTAGGGTGCGAGTGAACTAGATAGAGAAAAAGAAGACAAGATCTGCTAATTTACATGACAAAAACAATTCAAAGCCCTATAAAAGAAAAGATCAGTTTCTTCTCCTTTAAATATTTTGATAGAAACAGTTTGTTTGAGAAATCTAACTGGGTGAACTCCAGTTAGATCTGGTCTACTGGGTGATTTGTTGGCAATAGTCTCTTGACATTTTTAGTTAACTTTGGGAGCCCTTTCGGGGAGTCACTTTTGATGAGCACATCATTCAGCCTGGGATGGACAGGCCTAATGCCCTGCCCTGCCCATCTGTGCTCATGAAATGTTCATCAAGGAGGCAGGGCATGGACTCACCTGCTGCCTCCCATCTGCACAGGGGCCTGTCACTTGGAAAACACATACTCCCTTTGCAAATTCCTTCCCACTTTATGCCCTAAGCACCTTGCATTATTTTGGCCCTCATCCTAGTTGTGCCTTTCATAATTCATCACCCCTGCTGTACTGAACAGTTTAGGATATCATCAAGGTGGTCTTGAGGATATCCATAAGGTGATGCCTCTCTCTCCCCTGTTTTCATCCCAAGCTAGCATGGTGCCTGCTGGTGATGATGAACAACAGGACTCATTTGGAGAGTGCTTTTTTTTGTCATGAATTTTAATGATTCCAGATTAGCCCATTTCCTAGGAATGATAAGCTTGGCTTTGATAGATGATGGCTAACAAAATTTTTTATTTGCTAAAGTTTAAGATGAATTAGTTGAAGGATAGCCCTGACAACACTGGTGGGGCCTCCCGTGATTGCTCTTGGTGCTGCGTTTATTGTAGTGATACCCATTCTGCTCTTCAGGAGAGGTGGATGCAGCTAAACATACAGCAGAACATGGCTCCTGTGATCTGGGAACATCGGTGTTTAAAATTCTTGCTTGGGAATTGTTGATTAAGGCTGTTGCTAGGGCTAAATTCTGCTTTGTGACTGTCATTGCTTTGCAGGCCACTGAATCCCTTTTGGAATCATCTTTGGTGGAACTGATGTAAATGAAGATGCCAACCAGAAAGAAAAAAATACAGTGATGAGAAGAGTTCTTGAGGAAGCCAGGTAATAATTGTGAGAATCTCACCCATGTCAAACACTTAAACTATGTGGGTGGAATTAATTGAAACTGAAAGACTGAAGGAATCCATTGTCAGGAAGGTTTACATCTTACCACTTAAAACCAATTTCATGTAACCTTTTCTTTCATTTGTTACATTTTTATTCTGCCACCATTAGTCATTGCTAACAGGTTATTGCACTTAAGTCTTTAACTACAGTTGATATTAGAGAAGCCTCTTTAGAAGGGTCTACATGGAGCGGGGCACAGTGAGGCACACCTGTGTTCCTAGGTACTTGGGAGGTTGAAGGAAGAGGATCACTTGAGCCCAGGAGCCCAAGGCTGTAGGGTGCTATGGGTGCACTCCAGCCTGGGTGATAGCGCAAGCCCTCTTCTCAAAAAAGAGGTGATCTGAATGTAGAAAACACAGAACACAGGCAAACTCTAGCCTTATCAGCCCACAAATTAGGATATAGTTTGCATCAGGTTTGCCCAAGTTGACTGTGTTTGGCATGGCTCTTATCTATGTAGCTTTCTGAGATATATATATGCCATTTGCAAGAAGTGTCACAACCTGGGTTTCTAAATGGTGGCTCAGTCCTTTTCCTCGGATATGTCCCTCCAGCTGTCCCAGGAACCTCAGAGGTAGCTGCTGTGAGGACAGCGCTCTGTGCTCTGAGTGGTGCTTCTCAAAGGGGTCACTGTGATAATCCTGGAGGCTACCCTGCACATGTCCGATCCCAGACACCACCCACTGGCAGCACCCTCCAGGCACCACAGCTACCCAGTAGGTCTCCCTATAATTCTAGTGCCCCCAGGGTGGGGGAAATTACTATCCCCAGTTGAGAATTCCTTCCAGCACTGCACTTCCCAACTTTATCCATGTCAAGGTGGTGACAGAAGGTTCATGGGAAGCTGTTGTCCAGGACTGGCCCCTGCACTGGGCCCCAGCAGACCAGCCCAAGACAGAAAGGACTCATTCTTGCTGAGCACTGTGTAATCCAACTGAACTTTGAAATGGGGCAGTTTTCTTTTTTCTTTTATTTTCTCTTTTCTTTTCCCTTCCCTCCACTCTCCTCCCTTCCCCTTCCCTCCCTTCCCCTCCCCTCCCATCCCCTTTCCTCCCCTTCCCTCCCATCCCCTTCTTTTTTCTTAACAGTCTCACTCTGCTGCCAAGGCTAATGTGCAGTGGCAAGATCACGGCTCACTGCACCCTCTGTCTCCCAGGTTCAAGTGATTCTCATGCCTCAGTCTCCTGAGTTGCTGGAATTACAGGCACCTGCCACAACACTCAGCTAATTTTTGTATTTTTAGCAGAGACAGTGTTTTGCCATTTGGCCAGGCTGGTCTTAAACCCCTGGCCTCAAGTGATCCACCTTCCTCAGCCTCCCAAACTGCTGGGATTACAGGCGTGAGCCACTATGCCCAGCCTGAAATGGGCCAGTTTTCTAAAAAGTGAGAGATTCCAGCCAACTTCAGTCATCAGAATAGGGAAGTCTCCTTTGCTTTAACCGTATAGGGAAAGTAACTCTGAAATGCCCATCTGCTTTTTGTTTTCTGTGTCCAACTATAAAACACACCACCTCCACTCAGCTCATCAGAACACTTATTCTGTTTCATACAATGAGGTGCTGCCTGATTCTAGAATTGCTAATAAAAGCCCATTATGAGCTTTGAACTAGATTTGTTGTCATTGTGCCTTTTCACAAGGCATACTTAGAAAATTATTGTATTTGTACAGTAATTTAAAGTGGGTTGAAAGGTTTGATTTAAAAAATCACTCCCATTTCTTTTTCTAACAAATGCAATAATAAGAAATAAAATAAAGATAAAAGTAGGCCAGGCAAGGTGGTGGCTCAGGCCTGTAATCCTAGCACTTTGGGAGGCCCAAGGAGGGTGTGTCATTTGAGGTTAGGAGTTTGAGACCAGCCTGGCCAATATGGTGAAACCCTGTCTCTATTAAAAATATAAAAATTAGCTAGGAGTGGTGGTGGGTGCTTGTAATTGGGGGTATTTGAGAGGCTGAGGCAGGAGAATCACCTAATCCCAGAGGTGGCCAGGCATCGTGGCTCGTGCCTGTGATCCTAGCACTTTGGGAGGCTGAGGCAGGCAGATCACCTGAGGTCAGGAGTTTGAGACCAGCCTGGTCAACATGGTGAAACCCCATCTCTACTAAAAATACAAAAATTAGCCAGGCGTGATGGTGTGTGCCTGTAGTTCCAGCTACTGGGGAGGCTGAGGCAGGAGAATTGCTTGAATGTGGGAGGCCGAGCTTACAGTGAGCTGAGATCGTACCACTGCACTCCAGTCTGGGTGACAGAGCTAGACTCCATCCCAAAACAAAAAACAAAACAACAGAAAAAGAACCCGGGAGGTGGTGGTTACAGTGAGCCAAGATCTTGTCATTGCATTCCAGCCTGGGTGGAGACTGAGTCTCAAAAAGAAATTAATTAAAAAAAATTAAAAAATGATAAAAGCAACATGAATCTTCCATGATCATATAAAAATTATGAAAAAAGGAAATTAAATCAAAAGAACTAACAATACATGCATACAAAGAACTTTTCTGATAAGTTCTGAGGTGGTCAGTGGGCCTCCTCAGGGTTCCCCAGACAGGTGGAGGGTCCTGTGCAGTTTGTCCCTCCCACATGCTCACTGGCTGCCGCCATTAGAATGCCTCACCTGTGTCTAGAATAACCCTGAATTCAAAGTTGACAGATGACCCAACCAGTACTGTCTAACTCTCCCTTCAACTCTTTTAAATCTTTGAATCATTGTAAAAAACAAAACAAAGCAAAACCAGTAACTGATTTTAAGCCAATAAATCACCAGCCATCAATTTTCTGTGGCTCACCTCATGGCTGGGAAGATCTGGCCAGAGAACTGGGGACACTTCAAGACTTTATGTAGCTGGATCACCTTATTCCATACCAAGGACATTACTCAAAGTTCTGTCTGCAGCCTCCAGTTCCTTTTTTGGTAATGTAGGTGTCCGTCTCGCTTCTGAAAACCAGGGTTACTGGGAGGTATCACTGCATTTAGGCCCCTAGTCCTTCCTGTGGACCCTTGAACATACTGTTGTGGCAATGCAAGTGTGGACCCAGAAAACCTGAGACAGGCCTCAGTTACTGTTTGGAAAGTTGATTTTGCCAAGGTCAAAGATGCGTACCCGTGACACAGCCTCAGGAAGTCTTGATGACAGGAACCCAAGGTGGTCAGGGCACAGCTGGGTTTTATACATTTTAGGGAGACATGAGACACCAATCCGTATATGTAAGAAGCACATTGGTTTGGTCTGGAAAGCAAAGGTGGAAAGACTGAAAGCAGGAAGGGGACATTCAGAGCACAAGAGGTGACAGACGAAAGCTTGCATTCTTTTGAATTTCTGATAAACCTTTCCAAAGGAGGCAGTCAGACAGACATTAATCTCAGTGAGCAAATGGATAACTTTGAATAGAATGGGAGGCAGGTTTGCCCTCAGCAATTCCCAGCTTGAATTTTCCCTTTAGCTTAGTGATTTGGGGGGCCCAAAATATTCTCCTTTCACACAACCTTACCATAATAGAGAGCACATGTGTGTGCATGCATCTGTGTGTTGTAATAAAAAAAGGCATTAAAACACTTTGGGGTTACCTTGAAAGGGGATCTTTTATTACAGATTTTCTTATTGTTGTTCTTACATTCTGCAAATTCATTCCCTTTAGATTCTTGTAGTTGGTAATGCACTGCCTTATGGAAGGAAAATGATTCTGTTTACTAGAAACGACATTGAATGAATCCATCTTATAGTATTATCATTAGTATTATCCATTGCTTTGTTATTAAAGCAAACATTGATTTCTGTTTTGCGGGGGTTATTGATTGAGGTTAGTGGGCAGCAAAGCTGCATGAATCAGAGATTCCTTGTCCAATACAATATAGCACTCTTTTCTGTAAAAGAAAGTGTTGAGCTTGTCTAGCTTTATAATGAGTATTTCATTTTTAATCAAATGCTTTTAAACAGTTGTATTTTTCCTATAGAGTCTATTTTTGAAGTTTGTTTTAGTGTTGAAAAATTTTTTTCTATATTGTATAGTAGTATTTGAACTTACTTTAGTTTTAGCTTTTTGGCTTATAAATATTATAATGTAATAAGCACTTGAAAATTATATTATCAATGTCAAAATGAAGAGTATTTGAAACCTATGGAAATTGTTTGGTGGGGGATCATCCAGGTCCATATTAGAAAAAGAAATTGTTGGGCAGGTGCAGTAGCTCATGCCTGTGATCCCGGCACATTTGGAGGCCAAGACGGGGCAGATCACTGTGGTCAGGAGTTCAAGACCAGCCTGGCCAACATGGGGAAACTCCATCTTCACTGAAAATACAAAAATTAGCTGGGCATAATAGTGTACGCCTATAATCCCAGCTACTCAGGAGGCTGAGGCAGGAAAATCACTTGAACCTGGGAGGCAGAGGTTGCAGTGAGCTGAGATCCACTTCAACCTGGGTAACAAAGCAAGACTGTCTCCAAGAAAATAATAAAGTTAAATTAAATTTAAAAAAAACACATTTCTTATGAAAAACATAAAGCTACCATTTTTGCACTTTTAGTTGAACACTGCCATTTTCAAATAGATTTACTCACTTTCACTTGTGTGTTTTTTTTTTTTTTTTTTTGTCAAAAATATCTTTGGGCTTAAATATCTACGGCTTAACACTTATGAAACTCCCAATATTCAGCCATTTCATGCCTACAAAACAACAAATTCACCTCATTTAAGCTATTGTGTTCTATATATTTCCTGTTTATGAGGCTATTTTTGAGGTGTTTCATTTAATACAAACTCTCTTTTATTCATTTGATTAACAATATTTTTCATTTTTCATTTTTTGCCCAGGCTGGAGTACAGTGGCCTGATCTCAGCTCACTGCAACCTCTGCCTCCCAGGTTCAAGTGATTTTCCTGCCTCAGCCTTCTGAGTAGCTGGGATTATAGGCGTACACTATTATGCCCAGCTAATTTTTGTATTTTCAGTGAAGATGGAGTTTCCCCATGTTGGCCAGGCTGGTCTTGAACTCCTGACCACAGTGATCTGCTCATTTTGGCCTCTCAAAGTGCTGGGATTAGAACTGTGAGCCTCTGCACCCCACTAATTGTTCAATTCTTGTTTCTCAGCTTCCCAGGAAAGGAAGGTTTATACACTCCCCTGAACTGCCCATTGTCAGGCAATTGTTTTTGTTTGTTTGGTTGGGTTTGTTTTGAGACCAAGTCTCACTCTGTCACCAGGCTGGAGTGCAATGGTGTGATCTTGGCTCACTGCAACCTCTGCCTCCCGGATTTAAGCAATTCTCCTGCCTTAGCCTCCTGGGTAGCTGGGACTACAGGCATGCACCACAACACCCAGCTACTTACTGTATTTTCAGTGGAGACAGGGTTTCACCATATTGGCCAGGATGGTCTTGACCTCTTGACCTCCTCAGCCTCCCAAAATACTGGGATTACAGGTGTGAGCCACCGTGCCCGGCTCAGGCAGTTGTTATTTAGCTCCTTTTCTTTCCTTTTTATCTTATTTTTGACAAGATGAAGTTTATTCCCCTAGATATAGTTTCCCTGCATCTCTTGTTTTCAGAGCAAATGGAGAGCTTCTCATAACTGAGGCCAGCATAACACCCTTGCTGGGTTTGAGCCTCCTTCCTGTCAGCACCACTTGGTGCTTGGACTATGAAAGAGGGCCTTGGTGCAAAGTCCAGCATGGTCTCCTCTCTATCCATCTTTCCTTACTGCTCCCTTCACTAGGGGACCTGGATGGAATGTGCCTTGACTGGTGACAGGGTTGTAGAGGGGGCAGAAAGGAAAGCTGGAGTCAGACACAGGCAGGGGAAGGGGAGCCTTCTGGAGGAAGAACCTGAGGAAGGCAGAACCCCAACAGAAGGCAGGTGGACTACAGAGAAACCGCACTGGATTGCACTGGCCATATTCGTGTCAGCATGTTGCACCCACACACACATGCACACACTCAACACACTCAGAAAGATACATGCATGCACACATACACACACACAGAAAGACATGGAGACATCCAACACTCACACAGAAACACACTGCCAGGTGGCCCCTGAGGCTGTGGGCTTCTGCTCTCTGCAGGAGGCTCCTCGGGGAGGGAGAAGTCCATCAGCACTGAGGCAGGCCATACCTGGAAATCCTGGCTGATACCGCTTTCAGGGACACGCACCCTCACACTGTCTGGGCAGGCTTGAAGCATCATGGGTGTCCTTGGAGATCGCCCTGGATATCCTTGAAGCCCTGCTGGACCTTTTCTCTGCCTAGTTCAGCCTGCCAGTCTCCAAAAATCGCGGGACCATGGCGACGATCCCCCAGGGATGGTGACATTGTCCAACACTGAGGCACTGCCACAGATGGCCACTGCTTTGCCAAGCCACTGAGACCATTCCTCACGCAACATTGGCGGTCACTGTAACACAAGCCCTGGCTCAGCGCTGGCGCTTGTGTCTTGCTGCTTGCGCATGCGCATTCGCGTGCCCGGCAGTTGGTGTTCTCATGCTGAGGCCATGCAGGTACATGGTGCAGGTGCTGCTGGGGCCCACCCCGGGAAAGGAGCCTGCCTGCCCTGAGGAGCGCAGGACCCCAACAGTCTTGACCTCAGTACTTACTTGAACCAATCATTGAATGGAAGGAGTCACACAACGGAAATTTATACTACATTATTACATTTGTATAAATTTCAAAGCAGGTAAAACTAAATTATGTACTTTAATGATACATTTTCACATACTAATACCATAATGCAAAGCAAGGAAAATATTACTGTAAATATCCTGACAGTGGTGTCTTAGAATGGGAGAAAAGGTGTTATAATTGGGTACAGCCATTGGCAAAGTTCTATTTTGTAACTTGGTGGTGAATTACAAGGATGTTTGATTTATTATAATTCTATTTACTATAAATTTACATTGTGCATTTATTTTTTTATATCATTATTTGTGTTTGTATATTTTACAATAAAAGGAGGATGGGACCACAGTTGTATTAGTCCATTCTCACACTGCTATAAAGAAGTACCTGAGACTCGGTAATTTATAAAGGAAAGAGGTTTCAGTGTCTCCTAGGTTTGCAAACTGTACGGGAAACATGACTGCACAGGTCTCAGGAAACTTACAATCATGTTGGAAGGCAAAGGGGAAGCAGGCTTATTTTGCAGGGCAGGAGAAGGAGGAAGAGAAAGAACGGGAAGGTGCTATTCACTTTTAAATCACCAGATCATGTAAGAACTCACTATCACCAGGATAGCAACGGGGAAATCCACCCACATGATCCAATCACCAACCACCAGACCTTTCTTTTAACATTTCAGATTACCATTTGACATGAGATTTTGGCAGGGACACAAATCCAAACTGTATCAACAGTAAAATTCATTCCTATTTGCTTTAAGTGTAGAGTGTTACTGCAATACGAACTAGACTTACTAACTTCTTATCAGCATAGTAGTTCATACTCACTGCTCAGGGAGGAAATGACCTTATTGAGGGGAAAATATATAAAGTTTGTTTTGGCTGAAGAAGAGTCAACCTTCTTCCTTAGCAGAATGCATAAAATACTAGTATTCCATTTATGGTAATAGGTGGCATCAAGATAGTCAAACATTTTTTTCCCCATGAATAGTGGTCACTTTTGCACTGAAACTAAAGCTGTAAAATAGGTCTTTGTTTAACATAAAGCTCACATGACTAGTCACTTTAATACCTTATATTCCTTGTAGTATTACTATATTCCAATTAATATATAATTCTCTCAGACATAAATCAAGACAATTGTGATATTCTTATTTACTTAGCCATTTAGTATATAGAATAAATTATAGCTATATCATATTCATGTATGAATGACATGGTTGAAAATGCTTTTCACTTTTAGGTAGTATTGAATAACAAACACTAATTTACTAATAAATATCAAACAGCAACTCTGTTATAGTTTATGCTGCTGG
Source organism: Aotus nancymaae (assembly GCF_030222135.1). Classification (NCBI taxonomy): domain Eukaryota; kingdom Metazoa; phylum Chordata; class Mammalia; order Primates; family Aotidae; genus Aotus; species Aotus nancymaae. The sequence goes on from NW_026988682.1 coordinate 646,176, forward strand.
GAACTAGGAATATAAATATTAAAATGATGTGCTTTCTGTCCTTAATTTGATTAAAATATTTGTTTCTTATGAGTTAGACTTCTGAAATTTAGTAGTTTAGGTGTAGTTCACTCAACTGTCTCAACTTAATTAAAAGAGGTATATATATATATACACACACACACACACACACACATACTTTCAAATATAATTTAAATGAACTGTGTGATTTTTTTTGCTACACTTACCTGGATTATATATTTCTTACTCAGTTATAGATGTCTTAAATGATGAGGTTTCTTCATTTACGTTAGTAAACGCAACAATTGTTCTTGTCGAATTCTAGTTATTTACTAGAATAATGTTATTGGAAATGTTCATGGATTTGAGAACATTTAGAAAAGTTGGCTGGAAGTAGGAGAGAAGGAGAGGATACATCCAGTTTTGGACCCATGGCCTTTCAGTGGCTGTGTGAAAGGCACTGCTTCAAAGCTGAACCCATGGTCTTCTCCAAATTGAGTAATAATTTAAACATACAGGACTGACTAAAACTCATCAAAAAGGGATTAATTAAGGATTTATTCCTTGGATCAGATTGTTCCACATGTGAGTGATAAATGATGGTATAGGTACATAAATTATGATTAAAGATATAAATGATATTATTCAGGAAGGATGTTTTGAAAGATAAGAGTCAAGTGCCTAAATGATATATCTGAAGACACTAATATTTAGGGAAATGGCAGTGGACAAGAAGTCTACCAAGAAAATGAGAGTGAGTGGTGTCATTACACCAAGGAAACCATGTTCAGAAGGGAGTGGTTAGTTAGCAATATCAAATCCTACAAGTAAAATAAAGTAAGAATACCCATGAGAATTTGGAAACAAGGCATTCATTGATGACCTTGACAAGAACAGTTTTGAGAACTCCTGGCAGTGTTTTTCAGATTGCAACAGGTTGAAGAATGCATCATAAGTGTAGGAAGAATAGAACAATGACTCTAAGCCATTTTTTCAAGATGTTTGTCTATGCTAGAGGTAGATAAGATGATGCTAAAAGAGTGACTTGAGGAAAAGAGTGTTGTTTTGCTTTTGTGATTGGAAAGACATAAGTGTATTTACGCAATATTCCTAAAAAAGCTAGTAAACATATAATAATCTGAAAAAAGTGGAAGAATGATGGGTAAGAAAGGAAGAAGGAGAATCCAAAGCACAGATAGAAGGATTGGCCTCAGGTTGAAGGAATAATACCTCTACATTTATGATTGGATGCAGTGGACCTTATCTCCATTTGTTTGTAGTGCTTGGATGATAGTTTCCATTTCTTTGTGAAGAGATAATGATCTGAGAGTCAGAAGGTGACTAGCATAGAGAGAAATGGTCGTGAAAATCCTTTCTTCCAATAATGGAAAAGAGAGCTAGAGAAATAAGAATGAATTGATCCAATCTTGAAATGTTTGCAGGAATGTGTGATGTAAAAGTAAAATTAAGCAAGGAATTTACAGCAAGAGGAGGGGCTAAAGTGGTGGGGCAGGGAATCTAGATCAGTCAGAAGTTGAATAGATTATGGCTGATAGCCATAATAGACAAACAAATTGGAGGATTGAGGGATTAACAAACATAACAAATTGGAGGATTGAGGGTCAGTTTGGAGAATTACAATGACAGTAAAACCTGGACAGTTAAGAAGTTGTTGCCAGCGAGTGGAATTTAAGATTTTAGAGGAAGATCATCTCTAGGTGATAAGAAGCTTCAAGTTTATACATGGCAACTGATCCTAAGAATAGAAGATTAGCAGATCTATCATATTGGCCTGTACATTCCTCAACCTACCATCTTTGTCTCTATGCATTTGTTGATCCCATTTATCTTCACTTATAACATCTGATCATTATCTGGATAATCAAAGTAAATATACCCAAAGTTCATAAGGCAACAGAAAATCTACTTCATTCAAGACTTGTCTCAATATGTCAGCCCACTGGGGTTATTTCCTACCATAATGCATGCTGTTAAATGTGTTTCTTCCTCGCTGGTCACATGAGTTACCATGGTATGCCACAAAAGCTACATTTCCCACTATCCTGCTGTTTGTGCCACTGTACCCTTGTTTATGCTTGTGCCTGTCTTGGAAGCCTCTCATGTTTTCCTCCTCTATCTAACTCAATTATGTTTCTGAGTTAGGTGCTCTCTCTTTTGTTCTTATCACTCCCTATGTATACACCTATTTCAGCACTTAGTCCATTATGTTCACATTAAACTTTTCATATTTTACTTTTTACAAGCCTCTACACTTCTTAAAACTGATTTTTTATTTTATTTATCTCAGTGTCAAACACTATGCCTGGTATAGATCAGATATTCAATATGTCCTTCTGGAGGCAAACTAAAGTAAAATCTTGTTTATTCATTTAATGGCTATGTGGCCCAGACAAGTTATAGCTACTCTTCCCTCTGTCTTCATCTCAAATGTTGGGGAAAACATCTCACAGAGTTATTGAGGAGTTAGGTGAGACACCTAATGAGAGGAAGTACCCAATATAATGTCTGGCAGATAGAAGACTGAAATGAATACTTGCCAGCTTAATTTTCATCCAATTTGTGCCATCCTTGTATTTTTTAATTGATAAGGAATGTATGCATTGCTATTTGATGTGGGTTTTTTTTCATAAGAATGGCTTACTGACTCAACTAGATGTTAAAGTATCTGGAGGGTAAGGATTACATATTGTATTGGCTTATATATCTCAATATCTCACATTATCTAGCATATATTATGAATATGGATAAGTATCTACTCAGCAGATGAATATTAAACATTGTCAATCAAATGAACTACATTCATAGTTTCTGTTTGATGTCACAGCTCTGAAACAAATAAGGAAGGATGATTAATATTTTATTCCTTGAAGAAGGGCAGAGTTTTATATAAATATATGTATATTCAGTGACACAATTCAACCACAACCAACCACTAACTGAATGGGGGCTGAAAGCACTAATTAAAATTTCTATACCATAAACAAAATGCTTTTTGACTGCAGTTAAACTGCATACAGTTTGGCTGGTACAGGAAAATTCTGATCTGGGCTACTTACTACATAAGCAGACAAGAGAAGATATCCTATCTGCAGATGCAGATATAATGCTTGATTCATTAAACCTCTCTTCTCTTTGTTCATAAGAATGACCCAGCATCATGCAGGCATAACATTCAGCTGCACATTGTATTGAAAATTGAAATGGACAAAAGCCTTGAAATTGATGACCTATCCCAATTAGTGTCACTTTCTCACATAAATATATATGATTTTCATTAAAAAGTATATTCTCAATTTACTTAGTGATTTCTTAATGATGATAGCAAAGTCTATTTCCTAAACTGTATGGTAGAAAGATTTATAAACATCCTATTATATGGAAAGAAATTGAAGCAAAAGGATCATCACAGAATAACTTAATAGTGAGTGCATAGAAATATACCTGTTCCTCAGATCTAGCCATTCAGAAAGAAGCCAGGCACAACCCTCACTCATCAAGTCCACTCCTTAATTCTGACAATTTAATACAGTACTAATCAGAAAGTTTTGAATAATATGTATGTCACAACCCCAGAATGGAGAACTGATTTGACTTGTCTATTTGTTTGTACATACTTTGAATTTTGTAAAATGACAAAATACAACTTGAAAATAAAACATTTGATTGCATGTATTCATATGTACTCTTTATGTCTTTTTATAAACCTTCATCTATATTTTAGGCAATTTTTCTTGGATTTCTAACAAATACTGAGATCAGTTTGCCTCTCCATTTACCCTTTTATAATGTTCGTGACACAGTCCTGCATAATTTGACACCTTGGAACTTTAAACAGACTCAGAATCTTTTAGACCTTCTAGCCATCATCAATTCACATAGCGTGCAGTAAATCTAGCTCAAAATAAACAACACAGATGGAATGGAAGCTTATAGTACAATAGCAGCATCCACAGATTGACAGAGCTAGTTAGGTTGCCAGATGCACAGAATGTTCTTCTATCTACTTGTTCTTTGTAACTGGACTTGATGGAGTACATTAGTATCAAACTCCTTGCTGCTTTCCACATGCACATGCACAGAAACTCACCCTCATAAACACCCACATTCCTGTACTCTATGTGAATGGCACCATCTGCTCATGGCTTTACATGTGCTACCTAACAAACTATCCTACTGTGCTTGGTCTCACCAACTGCTTCCCCTGGAAACAGGTGACAACACTTTTTATCTTGTTCCCCCTTGGCATTATAAAATAAGGCTCTTCACAACTCCATAAGCATGTATTTTACCTGCATTTTTTAAAATTTCTGTTCTCTATTTTATTTACTGATTTCCTAGAGAATGGCAATAACGATTTTTATATCTTTCCCAAATTGAGATTTTCCTATGGAACTTCATATACTATGATTGTTTCTTCTAAGTTTTACATCAAAGCCATATATATATAAAAGCAGTGGGTCCTGGGATCATTTTCCTCTTTACATACTATTTTGTAGAGTACTACATACCTATTTGCAAAATGGGGGCGTAAAAAATGTGAGAATGCAATAGATGCAAAAGCCTTCATTCCTTTTCACTATTTTTTTCTATATAATTTTATTGGAAATAATGACCATGCTGGAACTGTTGAGATGGAGGTTGATGGTGATGGTTGGTGGGGGGCGTTGTATAAACATGAAATACTTTTATATGCATGTGTCTTGCCTGTAGGAGAAAGCCCATGTGTTATTCTTTTCCCAAATGCAGAATTTTTGCCTTGACCTCTTTGCCATCTCATGTGAGATCTAAATGTGTAGAAAGATATTAAAAGGATAATCCCTTTTTAACTGGCAAAATTAGATTGTAATATCTTTTCAAAGCAATACATTCACTTGAACTAGGAGTATGAAATGTCATAAGGATAGATGGAATGAAATTATTGAAAGATAACCCAGGTTTGGGCTGTCCCAAATATCCCTTCCTGACCCTTTTCCACATCTTGCACCTGTCTTTATGACAATCTCTCCAGCAGGTCTACAGAAATTATATTTACCTTCTGGTAAGTAGGTAACATAATCTCCTGGAGGCTAGCTAATTGCAGCCCATCATAATGTCCACATACGGTAAGTGTTAAAGTTTTCATTTCTTTCAAATTATTATGGATCAATGGAGAGGGTATTGATTTGATTCATTAACAGATTTCCAGTCTGTTCCAAGATTAATGATTACATGTATGTCACTTACATCCTTAACAAGTTATACTGTATAATCTGTTTTAACTGCTTTGTACATTGTGTATCTTTCTCAGCTGAAAGGTGTATTACCACTTCATGATTTAACAAATCTTTCTCCTCCTCTTCCTAAAACAATGAAGCTGATCTGATGGAACATATGAAAGCAGGACAAAAATGAACTGCAAAAGCTTTCTGCAGAATCTTCCAAGAACCATAGCAGTTTATTTTAGTCAGATAAATACTAGGCAATTCATCCATATTTGAAATATTCATAAGTATGGAGCAGAGGGTTGATCCTTCCTCTTGGTATTTTACACCACCTTCCTTATGTAGGAGGCACTTTATTTTTTAATCTTGATCTTTTGAATATACATATAATGAAATTCTTCTTAGAAAAGCAGGAGCAATATACATGTATCTTAATCACTGTGATTCTTACAACAGAAACCAGATAAATCTTAACTGCTCTGTAACCAAACAAATAATATAATTAAAAATACAATAACCATGTGATACTGTTTACAATGACAGTAAGTCAAACTCAGTAGGTATGCTTTTTATATCTATAATGGATAGGCAGGAGGAGAGAGAGAGAGACTCATTGTCTGGATTCTCTAGCAAGGACTCCATCTACCAATTTGAAGATGACACATTAATTTTGACAAGACAGAAGACATTTATGTATTCTAGTACCTCTATTTTCTTTTTTCCTCTTACTACTGCCACCAAGCCTACTTGCCTCCATACATTTAGGCAAATAAAGTTTTTACTGTATTCTGAACTAGAATTATTGAACCTAGGGACTGTCTATACATGCTTTCTTTGAAGAAAAAGCATTTCTTCTTGTTCATAGTACTATAGATTCTATAGCAGAAATTACATTTTAAAGAATGTAATTGCTTTTACTATCCCCTTGTATTTTGAATAAGCAAAACACCAGACTCTGGAAACTCCAAGATTCTGACAGGGACTCAGAAGCCAAACAAATTATCAGGAGATAATTCAGTTATACAATCCATTAAATAAAACAATAGAGCCTGCAGCTGAGCTATTAAAAAGAGTAGAGCAATTTTTATTTCAATAGCTACATTTCATTTCCTCTTCTGAGTGACTGCTAACAAATGGCCACTGAAAGGACTGGATAAAAAGCAGGCATCAGATGCAGGATCCATGAGTTAAACAACATTATTAGACAGAATTTCATAAAATCTAGTTGCTTTTTTGCTACTAGAAATCATGTCCTTTTGTCAACTTGTGGTCACTTCAGCACTTCTGCTGATATAATTTGCTCCAGCTGCAGAGAATAGCTGGCCTGCAAATCAAGAACCAGAACGAGGACAGGAAGGAATAACTCAATGGCTTGGATAATGTGCAAATCACTACACTTCTTCCTATCAGTCTACTAGTTTTTTCAGAATATTTGGAAGAGGAAAGATTTATCTTTAGCAAAACAGCCAATCAGCCTCCTTCTGAAGAACTGGTTTTTTTGATTATCTTCTCCTGAAGCCTAACCCTCCCTGCAGTAATGCTTTATAATCATGACATTATGCAATTTTTTAAACTTCTATTTCCCACCATAGAGTAGCAATTCAAACACCTAATATTAAATAGCTACTGCTTTTGTTAACTGCTCCCTAAAAAACATCCCTTAGATTTAAAAATACTCCTGAGCATTCCTGTTTATTATTCTTGCATTTCAAATGCATCTATGTGGCCTGGAATGTACACATTTACAAAATAATACATATCACTCTGTCAAGAAATGGCTTTATAGCCTCAATTATGGAGGCAATATGGTTCCAATCAAATATGAAATATAATACTACCTATTGATTTAAGCATAAGTTAAAATGGTAGAGGCTTAACTAGTCATTCAGCATTGAACTTAACCCTGATTAGAAACTCTACTGATTTACATTGAAATCAATTAGAACTGGATCCCAACCATTTAAAATTCAGCCATAATTGAATACTCAATAATCACTTCATATATAATGCAGGTGAGCTGATAGTCTCTTCTCTTGACATGGCAATTTTCCAGGGCCAGGTGCAATCATAACTTCAACCTCATTATGTAACCTGTCACCTTCTAAAATTCATTGCTGCACTAAGTACCAAACCCAAATCTATGGTTGGAATATTTCCCTTCTCTTTTCTGTGTAAATTCACCTGGAAAATTTTGTGATTATACAACATGTTTTTAGATACCATTGTTTTAGAAAAAGACAAAGGTAATGAATGTGCCACATACTTGTAGCACCAACTTCATTTACCTTTTCACAGAATTGTGCAGTGAGATGAAGATTACTCCCATACCCCTTTCTGTTCCTCTTTTGTTACATGTTGCTGAACTGAATTTGCCAAAACTCATAATTCTGTTAACTCCTTAGATCAGAATGGAAGTTATAACATTTTATGAAATGTATGTGGGTAATTTTTACCCATCCAAAAGTCTTTAAAAGTTTGCTTCTGCTAGATGTAGACTAGTGAACCTCATGGGCTGTAGCCTAGAGAAACAAGTTTTAATTTCTGAATGGCAGGACAGCTGATCTTTCACATGTTTTATACATATAATATACACACTTTTATTATTGCTCATTTGTTGGTGGGTGGCAAAATTGTGGTTTATTTAAAATAGAATCTAATTTATGTGATATTGACTAAAAAATCTACAATATTTAATTGTTATATCAAGCAACTGTCTTTGTTCAAATAAATAAGAAACAACTTGAATGACTTGCAAGAGGTTTTTACCTCTGAGAAAGAAAAACGTCATGGTACAAAATAAGTGGGTTTTGAAAGCTGAATTTTAACATCTCTGATCACACTTTTCTAATTCTGCCCATAACTGGTCTCATTAGAGGTAAGGCTAAATACAAAAAGTAGGTGAAAGTTGAGAGGCTTAAAACTGGTGAAGTCACCCTTGAATGGGAATGAGTTATTTTATGGGTCTATATTCATATCTCAGAATAAGCCATTCTTTTATCATCATTAAGTCAAAAATAGTTGTAGCAGTGAACAAAATGTGTGGGGCATGTTTAAAATGACAGTACACACAGACATGCTTTAAGGTTACCAAACTGCTATTGGATACAGCTAATGTGCAGCATCAGCTAAGATTCCTGATTAGTATTATGACTGCTTAAAAGAAAAATGTACCAGACTAAACAAAGAAAGAAAAACAAAATAAAAAATAAAATCTAGCTAAGCCATCTTTTCACTTTTATTTCATCAGAGAGAAACATTTAACACATTTATTTTGATAAGCAGTCAGAAAGTGCTAATTAAGTTCTTGTCAATAAAACCTCTGTCTTCTCACCATGGCTCATAAATTTCAACATTTAGAATATGCTAACACAGCTTAGTAACTTCATCATTTTGACATAAAACATCACAATATTAGTACAAAGTGTTTAGATCAAATTGCTTTTATGGCCTCTAAAGAGAGACCTTTGTGTCAACATCTCTTGTCAAGAGAAACATAATTCCCTGTGTCAGATTATCACTCTACTTTATATCTAAATCCAGAGAATAGCTAGTGTGGGAGCTTAATAAGTGGTTAAAAATCTGTTTCTGAAGTACTGTTTCCACTAAAGAATATTTTAAGAAAGGTCCTACCCTGCAATTATTTTTACATTTTTTTCTAGGATGAGAAAATAATAAACATGGACAGTTAACCCCTAGACAAAGTTTTAGCATCCAACTTACCTGACAAGATTTTCCTTGTCTCCAGGTCCACTGCAAAGTTGCATAACAGTTCTTCAATCTTCAGCCTTGGGCTTCTTTTGCAACACAGACTGCCTTTGTATTCTCTCTCTAGGAACTCTTTCTAGCCATACAAGGGATAATAAAATGAAACATAACAATTCAAAATCAGGATATACAGGAACAATTTTAAGCAAAAACATTTCTCAAAATTAACACTGTGTAAAGTGCTTAATTTATTCCAACCTCATGTTTTTCTTCCTCAAGAGAGAAGCTGTGTTTTCCTCTGCTGGTTCTCTGAAGAAAAAATATACACATATCTAATGTTTATTCAATGATAAAAATAAATTTCCTCTGTTCAACATTCTTGCTTAAGTTAGGTCCTTGAAAACTTAGCTATTTCTCAGGTTAAAGCAATTCTCCTGCTTCAGCTTCCCCAGTAGCTGAAATTATAGGCACATGGCAACACGCCTGGCTCATTTTTGAATTTTTAGTAGAGATGGGGTTTCATCATATTGACCAGACTGGTCTCAAACTTCTGACAAGTGATCCACCTGCCTCCACCTCCCAAAGTGTTGGGATTAAAGGCATGACCCAGCACTCCCAGCCTGAACACATTTTAACATTTAGTTTTTGAGATTAACTTGAAGTACTCTAAGACTATGCGCTGATGAAACTAGAAGAGGCACAGCCTCAGCTCCATGCAGGACAGATGCACAAAAGCATAATCTCCGTGGGATGTCTTTCTGGAGCATCAATATTATTGTAGATTCGGAAGAAGCAAATTTAAATAATTCCCAATTTAAGACACTGGAAATTTAAGAGAAAACTGGAAAGTCATCTGCCTTTAATAACTGTCAATCATCTGTGCCTAAGTCAGACATTCTCCAACAAAATAAAAGGAACTCTGAGGAGAAACTATTTTTCATTCTTCTAAGTAATTAAAATTAGAAATCACAGAAAGTCGGTAGAAAGCTCTGCCCTGCCAGTCTCTTAAATCACAGTATGGCCTTGGAATGGTTTTATTTGTATTTTTTGGAGGGGTTTGTTGACATATTGGGTATAAAAAGTGGGGGGATTTGAACAATTTTTGGAATTTTTTAGCTATCAGTTGGTGATTTACTTTGCACTTCATTTAATTTTTCTGTCCCCTCTCCAACTTGGACTCCATCACTCCACAGGTCTCCAAGACTCTTCATTTTCTTTAAGCTTTTTCACTCTTTTATTCAGAATGGACAGTTTCTATTGCTCTGTCTTCTGTTTCTAATCTTTGAATAAGCTCAAAAGTATTTTTAAAAATTTCTTATCTTCTTGTTTCATAATTTCCATTTTTTTGCTGATGTTCCACATCTCTTAATTCATTGTTAGAATATTTTCCTTTACTCCCATGAACAGATTTACAATAGCTGCCTTTAAACATCCTGAATTACTCTTCAAAGGTACACAACAGAATTGGGAGTCTCTATAATGATTCTTAAAGTTTTAGCACACAACTTAAAAATTGATGAGACATGTAAAGAAACACAAAATTGTAAAGTAATCCATACACAATTTAAAAAGCAGGCAGTAGAAGTGGCCCATGATTGGTCCCCATTTCCACACCCTCCCATACTGCACTACTGCCAGGCCACCAGGGGTGAGGGATGTGCACAGAACAGCACTGGAACTTGAACCGGGCTCTGGACTCTGATGAGGAGGTGTGGGAGTTGTGGCTCAGGGACCTTCTGCCCCAACATTCTCTGACAACAGACAGACAAACAGAGGCCCTGTATAGAACAAAAATGCTTGGCCACTTAGGAGCTGCCTGATGAGGGAGGGGCCCAATTTCCCTCTCCTACCAAGGGCACCAGCAGAGGGAAAGGCTGAGTCCAGCTCAGCCTGCAGCTCATGCAGCTTTGCAGTCATGCAGCTCTACAGCTTCAGCACTCAGGGAGCAGAGACTGGTGGCTGCTCTGAAGCCTCCACCACTCAGAAGTAAGATGGGCCTGATGCCCCGGCTCACAAGGCATGGGGAGGACTGTGCAGCTCACACAGGAGGAGGCTTGCTGAGATGGAAGGGCTGAGTCCAGGGCTCTCTCCTCCCAAGACTCAGGATCCTGGCCCCTGACCTGCCTGCCCCAGGCTAACCCCCATCCACACAGTCCTTCATGGCAATGTCCAGCTTCACCAGGTCAGTGAGGAACCTGCCCAGAGAGGGCCCATCACCCTGGGCCATTGGGGTGGTAGCGGTGGTGAGTCCCCACTGTCAGGTGCCCACCCAAGACCTGTCTCCTGAAATCTCACCAACCACTCCAGCCAGGACACTCCCTCCCCAGGTCTCCTACTTGGAAGAGCCCAGGACCCTCAGCTGCCTCCCCCAGCACTCTCCCTCCTCTCCATGTCTCCCCAGCTGGCCACCAAGGCCATTAGACATCCTTAGTTACTTCCATGGTGGGATTTTAACAAGTTATAAGGTCATAGAGTCCCCTGTCCTACCGTTCCCCAAATTTACACTGAGCCCAGCTCACCCAGGTGGTTTCTCCAGTCTCTCTAATGGAGGCATTTCAGGCCCTGTGGCCACATTACGGCAGGGCTGGGGGAGGAAGACTCCTTGCTCACATGATGTGGAGGCCTCCAGCAGGGAGGGAAGAAGCCTGTCCTCTGACTCCCTGGAGCCCCTCTCCGACACACACATACTCACCTGCTGCTCCTACAGCCTCATATGGGTTGTCTGGGGATTCTTCTCTAGCATGGGCAATTTGAAGGTCCCCACCTGCCAGGGTCTGGAACAAGGTCAGGGAGACCATTCTCTCCTCTCCTCATTCAGTTATACCTCAAATCCTGGATAACCAGTCTGAGCCAGCTGTGGAAATGCTCCCACCCCATCCAGTGAACCCTGATTCTAGATTCACTCCCAGCTCCAACACTCACTGCCTGTGTCACCTTGGGCAGGTGGCCAGGCCTCCCTGAGACTGTTTCCTCATCTGGGAGGTGTGATGGGAACCACACCTTCCTCACAGGGCCTCCTGAAGTCTCAGTTTCATGTGGCTCTCAGCATTGCTCTCACCATCATTGTTTGTGGAAAGGACCAGGCACAAGCAACATCAAATTCTCTTCCTCCCTGAACTCCATCATCATCTTGTGAGGTCTGCAAAACAGGCTCAACATTTCTACATTTGCCAGATGAGGAAACAGAGGCCCAAAGAGGGCAGTGAGTTGCCCAGAGCCTCCCAGGAGAGGATGGCTCCTCCCACATCTGGAGGCCCTGTCCCAGCTGTCTTCACCCACACCCCAGCACCACCACTGAACAGGGTCCCATCCTCTGGAGTCTAGGGGTGTCCACACTCCCATCCAGACTCAGCTATGGTGGGAGAGGGAAAAGGGGTCTTGGGAGGCCTGGTTGAGCAGCACCTACTTGTCCCAGAACCACTAGAATCTCTGCTCCACATGCCAGGCTTTATGCTAGACCACAGGCCTCAGTTGCCCCATGATCCACCAAGGGAGTTCTCTGCACAGAACCCTCTCTTCTTCCATGCAGGAAGTGGTCACCCAAGATGCCATTTCAGACTGACAGGGTAGGGTCTTCCTAAGGTACTGGGTGGTGACATGTCACTTCCTCATTTCCAGGGAAGGTTCTGAAATCTGGTCAGGGAGAATCCACAGGGAATTCAAAAGTCTCCAGGTATTTATAAACCATCTGGATCTTTTAGAAGTACTCACTGGGCACCGGGGTGAGAATCCTGTGACTGTGACTGATTAGCAGTGTCTGCAAAGGACAGAGTGGGGAGCCACAGCAAACACATATATATCCACACCACATTTACCAATGGAGACCCACCTGGCCTGTGATATTACTCTGCTGTCCCCATCATTGTTACAGACAGGGTGACCCTCCCTGTAGAGGTGCAGTACAGGAAGAAGCAGTAGCAGAAGACTGGCTTCCTAGGGAATTTCTGGGCTAGTCTGGGGAAAGAAGGAAGCCCCACCTACCACACCCACCCTGCAGCCTGCAGGAAGTCCATGCTAGCAGAATGGATCAATGTAGAAACCAGAGCCCTGATGCTTCTGCATCTCATCATGCCTGCTCAACAGCCCAGCTGCCATCAGCACATCCCATTACTGGGGTTGCCTGCCCCCAAACCTTCCACATGCCCACGGGCAAACACACAACTTTCAGTTAATCTAGTCTAGACAGGGCTGGAGGTTTTCAAGTAAATGTTTAGCAAGAAAGACACACACACACACACACACACACACAGGCGTGCACACCCTCACACCTGGCCCAGTACCTCTTTCAGCCTAATCTTTTTCTCTACCCCCCAAAACACCTGACTCCCATCTCTACTTTTTCTTGATGTGCAAATCCTACTCAGGATACTCTCTTTTCTGAAAATATTTTTAAATTTTCTGGAGCTTTTTCTGTGGAGAGGGAAAGGAAGGAAAGGTTTGAGAAACACTATGGTAAAAGAATAAATCATTTGAGAATAATAAGCAGATGTGTACATTCAATTTTCTTTTGAGAACCAAGAGGATCAACCTTCCTGGATGAAAATGTCTATGCTGGTCCTCTAAACCCTTAGGGCTCCATGGGTCTGGGGAGAGAGCTCTGTGGAGGCTAAAGCAACTTTGCTTTGGATGCAAATCCACCATGTTGACTTCGGATTAACCCCAGTTCTGGGAATGCCTTTAAGATTGCTACTTACCTACTGTTTCTTGTGTAAGAGCACATACTTACTGCAAATCTTCTCATTAGGTCAAAGCAACCTGGATGTATTATGCAAATTACAGGCTACAATGGGCACATCCTTCTCTTCCTGGAAGGCTGACTTTAATTGTCCTGCACAATCTGAATACAGCATATTTACCCTTTTCCTCTACTAAGTAAGCCCTAAATCTTGGGGGTAACAGCCTGGAGAACTACTTAAGTTGCTACCATTCAAGACCATGCTTCTGTTCATAAATTCCCCCCAATAAATTACCTTTTACTGAAAAATTGGATTTGTCTGTCTCATTCTTTGGTTTCTTGACTCCTTCTGTGTTGGGGATCCCTTTGCAGATACAGCACTTTGTATATTACTAATATAAAACAAGGGATATTAGTCGATCCTCACACTGCTACAAATAAATACCTGGAACTGAGTTTCCTTGGCTCACAGTTCCACAGGCTGTACAGGAAGCAAAGTGGCTTATGCTCAGCTTTGGGAGAGGCCTCAGGGAGCTTAAAATCATGTTGGAAAGGGAAGAGGAAGCAGGCACATCTTACATGGCTGGAGCAGGAGCAAGAACGAGAGAGGAGAGGTGTGACACACTTTCAAACAACTAGATCTTGTGAGAGCTCTCACTATCACAAGAACAGCATGGGAGGGATGGTGCTGAACTATTCATGAGGGACAACCCCCATGATTCAATAACCTCCCAGCAGGCCTCACCTCCAATACTGCAGATTACAATTAGATTTGAGATTCAGGTGTGGACACAAATCCAAACAGTGGCCTGAGGATATGTCTGGATTTTGCTGAACACAGCTGTTGGCAAAAATTGGGTCTTACTTAACCCAACCATGCCCAGGAATGTTATGGTGCCCACTGGTCCCTGGACTTTCTGGGCACTACTGGCCCATACTCTGGATTGTAAATGCTTAAGAGTTTCTGGGTAGATTTCTGCAAAATACTTAAATCTGTAGAGATTAAAATAATATCCATACAGTGTTCCCAGAGAATGAGGGGCACATCACTCCAAAATGTCTCACTTCACTCTAAAACATGCCAGATAGGTGGGCTGTTGGGCTCAGTAAGTTTCTCTGGGAACAACCAAAAGGTACACTGTTGGTCCTCTCAGCTGAAGGCACAAAGGTCCTGGGAAGGGTATGCTGCAGAAAGCATTTGCCAAAGTCAGGACTGTGCCATGGACCTGAGCAACTATTTAGTTTGTCCAGGATTTGAGCCATTTGGGGGACAGCGGCACACATGGCCAGAGTCACCTTATTCAGCTCCCAATAATCAATGATCAACTGTCATATTATCCCAATAATCAACTGTCACACTCCAGGTTCCATTAGGCTTGGGCACAAATCACACAAAGCTGTTTTATGGGCTCTGTGCAGACGTGCAATCACCATCCTCTCCAAGCCCTGAAGAGAAGCTATGATCTCAGGCCAGGCACAGTGGCTCATGCCTGTAATCCCAGCACTTTGGGAGGTTGAGGTGGGTGGATCACTTGAGGTCAGGAGGTTGAGACTAGCCTAGACAATATGGTGAAAGCCCATCTCTACTAAAAATGCAAAAATTAGCCAGCATCATGGCACATGCCTGTAATCCCAGCTACTTGGGAGTCTAAGGTAAAAGACTCTCTTGGACCTGAGAGGAGAGAGTTGCAGTGAGCCAAGATTGTACCACTACACTCCAGTCTGGGTGGCAGTGAGACTTGTTAAAAAAAAAAAGAAAAAAAATGTTATCTCCTGTGCCCTCCTGGGAGGTGATATTGTTTATTGTTTGATGCACACCAGTCCTCTTATGAGAGACAATATCACCAGCTTCCATGTGGCTTCCCCTCAGAGCATGGCTTTTGCCACCTTCACCTAGAGATAGAACTTGTCTAAGGTTGCCTCAAGGGCAGTTTCCAAGAGAGTGTTTGTCCCAACATGTGCTGGGGGATTGGGAAGATGCAGACCCCTGAGAGCCAAAACTCATTGCTTGCTCTGAAGGGACCAGTGACTCATTCTATCCACATGGGGTCTCCAGTCTCCTTCAATGGCCCAACATTGAGGGGAATATTGGCCTTCCTGTCATGGTAGGGTGCTAGATCCCTTCCTTTGGTGCTAGATCCCTTCCTGGGAGAGGGAGGAGGTGGTGGGAGCAGCCTGCTCCTCACACTGGCACCCACATTCCATCCTTGGACCCCAGAATTCCACTCCTGGCCTGTATGGGTCCCAGTATCAGCCAGGCCTGCCAGTATCTGCCCAGTATCAGAACTCAGCCCTGCCCCTTAAGGTCTGACCTGGTCCAGCTACCACCTAGAACCCCAATGAGTTTGAGGTGAGTGTGAGGCAAGTGGCACAGCTTCTCTTTCCTTTTTTCTTCTCTGTCTGCACAGAAAATTGGATCCTGAGCCCTTGCGGCCACTGCCATTCAAAGCCACCCTCAGAAGCAGGCCTGAAGCTTCAGGCTCCCCTGGCACCTCTCTGCCAAGACTTTCTTCCATTTAACCTCCACAGGGGCAACTAACAGAGTGGGCAGCAGTGGGCAGGCCTTTCTCTAGGTTCATTTCTGCTTCTCTAACTTGGAGACCTTGCTCTCAGCCCCCAGTAGAGCCTTTGCTCCCAGGTGGACAGCCCATAGCAGAGGCCAGTCTAACCCTCCTCTGCCCACTGACCTCTGAGATCCTTGGCAATTTCAAACACCCCATCAGTCTCCTCTAGCCTGGTGGAATTTTCACTGCATCTTGGCACTCACAGGGCAGTCTGCAGGTATCAGACAGTGGGTGACAAAGCCTCACATTGGCACTTGCAGGCAACCCAGGATCTCCCCAGCAGGATCCTGTTTTCCCCAACCCATTCTCTCTCTCTCTTTTTCTTTTTGAGACAGAGTCTCCATCTGTCATCCAGGCTGGAGTGCAGTGGTGTGATCTCAGCTCAGTGCAACCTCCAACTTCTGGGTTCAAGTGATTCTCCTGCCACAGCCTCCTCAGTAGCTTGGATTAAAGGTGTCCACCACCATGCCCAGCTAGTTTTTGTATTTTTAGTAGAAACAGGGTTTCACCATGTTTGCCAGGCTGCTCTCAAACTCCTGACCTCATGATCCATCCACTTCAGCCTCCCAGAATGCTGGGATTACTGGTGTGAGCCACTGTGCCTGTCCACCCAGCCCATTCTTTTGAATAATCCCAACTACACCAGTTCTTCCCTCAGGCTGAACCAGTGGCTGAAGTTGCCCCCAAAAGTGACAGTAGGGGAGTTCTCACAAGAGACTTCCCCAAACTGCCCCTGAAATGTGGCAGTTGGAATTTCAAAGGGAGCTCTGAAGCCCAGAGTGCTCTGTCTGAAGCATGCATTGGAGGAACAGACACACAGAGAGGGCTGCAGCATATTCTTGCAAGGGACAAAACAGAGATGTTCTACTGCAATGTGTCTGCAATGAGTGGGTCTGGTTATGGAGTTTATAAAAAGGTTTAAGGAATTTGGCTGAGGGTCAGGGCTACATTATTTCAATACTGTGGACAACATCCTAAACATTTTTATCAGTGCCTGCAAATATTTAAGACCCTGGCTTGGGTTTAAGCCTGCAGGGAAAAACCTGCAGCTGGCAGTATTACAGAGTGGTTAAGTTACTCTGTAGTTCTCAGTCTGGACAGAGAAAAAAATGGGGAATAAGTGGGGTAATAGACATTATTCTTTGCAGTAAGATTTTTTTTTCTTTTGAGATGGAGTTCCACCTTGAGATGGAGCCCAGGCTATCTCAAAGTGGAATTCCATCTCAAAAAATGGCGCTATCTCAGCTCACTGAAACCTCCAAGTCCTGGGTTCAAGCAATTCTTCTGCCTCAGCCTCCCAAGCAGCTGGATTTTAAGGTGTCCACTACCATGCCCAGCTAATTTTTGTATTTTTAGTAGATACAGAGTTTCACCACGTTGGCCAGGCTGCTTTGGAACTCCTGACCTCAAGTGATCCTCCCATCTCACCCTCCCAAAGTGCTGGGATTACAGGTGTGGGCCACCACACAGCCTGAAGTAAGAATTTATACTGGGATGTGGAAGTCAGTTATTCTTCAGGATTGCTTCATATATTTGGTTTCCTGTATATATCTGTATCAGTTTCAGAGTGGGAAGAGTTGCCAATTTCCACAAAAAACAGCCAGGAATTTGAAGGGATTATGTTGAATCTCTTTTTCAACTTGTGGGATATTGTTGTCTTGAAAAGATTAAGTATTTTTATCCTTGAATATTAAATACCTTTCAATTATTTCAGATCTTGATTTCTTTCAGTGTTAAAAAAAATTCAGTGTCGGTCAGGCATGGTGGCTCCCACCTGTAACGCCGATACTTTAACAGTCAGAATTAGGCAGATTGCTTCAGCCCAGTTGGAGATCAGCCTGGCAAGATGGAGGAACTTTGTCTCTACAAAAAAAACACAAAAATTAGTCAGGCATAGTAGCACACACCTGTGGTCCCAGCTACTGAGGAGACTGACGCAGGTGGATTAATTGAGCCCAGGAGATTGAGGCTGCAGTGAGCTATGATGACACCACCGCACTCCAGGCTGGGTGACAGAGCAAGACTTCATCTCAAAAAAATTAAGTGTAAAATCTTCGCACTTCTATTGTTTTTTCTAAATATTTTTGAAGCTATTATAAATCAAATTTATGCACTTTATTTTCACTGTTTGATATGTTCATTTATTTCACTGTTGCAGACATTGGCTCAGCTCTCATCCACAAATCCTCAGGCCACTTGGTATGGTGCCCTCCTAGGTAACACAGGGCAGCTAAGGGCAGGCCAGACCTTGCCAGTCACTCCATCTGGATTTATGTATAATTTTGTATGTGTATCTTTTATCTTGTGACACTGATCAACTTACTAATTCTAGTGGTATTTTAGTGAAACTCTTACACATTTTTATATAAAGGATTATGTTATTTGCAATCAAGACTGTTCCTGAAGTTGACACAAGAAAGGCGGGTGAGCAGTCAGGACACTAGCAGGGCCTGTGGGCAAGTTGCACTGAAGGAAGGGGCCCAGGTGATGGAACCTTTAAGTAACCTCACTTCCTTGGTGACAGGCCCACCAGAACTTAAAACTCTGATGATCAGAAACCCTTATTCTAGACAAAACCTTGTATCAAACAAATTGCATGGGACATGCTCAACAGCAAGACATTCTTCTGACTTCCTGAGGCTCTCATCTGTGGAGGCTCAAAGTGAGGACATTTTCCAATGATGCAGATGTTGGCTCAGCTCTCATCCACAAATCTTTAGGCCACTTGGCAGGGGGTACCCATAGGTAACACAGAGAGGCTCAGGGCAGACCTCGCCTATGATCCTATCTGGGCAACCCCATATCTCTGCCCACCACTATGTGCTGAGGGAGAAAGAGATGAGGGTTCTCTCCCTGGACAGGAGCAGGTTGTCAAGTGTTGGGAGTCTGGTGGATCTGCCAGGATCATATCCCAGGTCATGACTGGCACAATAAGTTGGGCATTGGGGAACACGTTTGTCTACTCAGAAGAGAATCCCAAGATTTCACACTGTAATCTGGTTTTCTCTCTGACTGGAAATCTATGCAGATGCTCCTATGTGCCTGATCTGGGGAACAGAATTTCTAATTGGGTTTTCCCCCTGCAGAGATAGCCAGGCAGGTCACTGACACCTCTTGGCCCAGCTGCTGGGCACTCTCCTTGCAGAACTTCATGCAGATCAGTAGAAATGAGTGATAGGTTCAACCACTCCATCTCCTTCGGCAAAGAGCAGGAGCACCAATGCACAAACCTTGGCCAGTGCTGGTCTGGGGTGGCAGTAGGAACAGAGGGGTCACCTCAGACAGAGATCCAAGATCAGGACAGGTCCAGGATTCAGACTCAAATATGGAGTCTCCATTGCTTCAGGGCTTTCACACCTAAGTAACCCACAGTCTCCTCCCAAAAGAAATGGTCCTCTACTCATCACCAATAGAAACTTGGTTTGGTGCCAAGCTCTCGCTCACATAGTTGTAAAAAGAGGAGAGAACATAGCTTCGCATTGTTTATGCTGGCCCATGGGTATCTTTGCATGTTGCTACTATTTATATTTTGTTTTGGTTTTGGAGACAGTCTTGCTCTGTCACCCAGCCTGGAGTCCAGGGGCCTGATCTCAGCTTACTGCAGCCTTCACCTCCCAGGTTCCAGTGATTCTACTGCCTCAGCCTCCCAGGTTGCTGAGATTCCAGGCACAAACCACCACACCCAACTAATGTTTGTGTTTTTAATAGAGACGGGGTTTCATCATGTTAGCCAGGCTAGTCTTGACTTCCGCCGTCAGGTGATCTTCCTGCCTCAGGCTCCCAAAGTGCTAGGATTACAGGCATGGGTCACAATGCTCAGCCTATTTATATTGTTTTTAACATCCACCCCAGGTGTTTCCTGTAGCAGGCAACTCCACCTCCCTGCCAGACCTTTAAGATGTAAAAGCCCACACTCTTACTAGGGAGGTTTTTACACAAAAAAATGGTTAAAAGAGAGAGGGAGGGTGGCTAAGTTACTCTATGTGTTGATTATCCCACAGAACTCATTCTTGTAGCCCCATTAGGACTGGAGCTGCAACCTCACATGTCTTCATAATATTCCATAAAGAAGGCCATTTTCCTCAGCAGTTCAGCCTTGCAATGCAGGTGGAGCCTGAACACTATCATCTTCTATTTCCATTTCAGCCACTCCTCAGGAAACACCCTCTACGTGCCATAATAGTCTGTAACCATCTACTAGAGCTTCCATACACAGCACGGCAGACTGAAGAACTTTAACAGAAGAAATTTAGTTTTCCACAATTCTGGATGCTAGAAATCCAACAACAAGCTGTTAGCTGGGATGGTTTCTCTGAGAACTCTCTCCTTGGCTTGGAGATGGCTGATTTCTATCTCTGTGTTCTTGCTGCCTCTTCTAACAAGGACTCCAGTCATATTGGATTGGGGCCCACTCCAGTGAACTCAAAACTTACAACCTCTGTGGAGACTGTATGTCCAAATACAGTCACATTCTGAGGCACTCAGTGTTAGAACATAAACTTTGGGGTGGGGACATCTTTCAGCCCATTGAGTGTTTTATTCCCTTGTAGATGATAAACTTCTGGGAGATTACTCAGTGAAAGGATATGCATATGTAAAATTGTAAGAGCTATCACCAGATCACTTTACAAAAGAGCTTTAGAAGGGACATTGCCACCAGCAATTTCTGAATATAGCTGTGTCTCTCAATCCAGATTCACCTGGATGTTAACTTTAATTTTTTGCCAATATAGTGTCCATGTGGAAAATAAAATCATGTTGACTCATGTTGATTTCCAGTTTTCTGACTGAAATTTTTGAGTCATCTTTCAATTGCTTAATACATATGTTTTCCCTGAGTCATCTGCTCAGATTCTCAACCTTTAAACCAACTTTCTCCCATCCTGGACTCTCCCAGCATTTTCTCCCTTGTCATGGCTGGAATGTAGCTGCTTGGCAAGGTTCCTATTAATGTTAAAACTTGTGTTACTGAAAGTCAAAAAGGTACTCCTAGGCTGTCTTACCTTGTGCGCTGTCTCTAAAATAGAAACTGAGGCTTCTTGAGGCCCTCTCAATCCATGTGAGGAGCAGATACAGCCTCAATTAGCTTGAAGGAAATTTCTTGCAGCCCTTGCTGTTTACGGTTCTCAGTTCTGACCCATGTGCTGTTGAGCAGACATTTGACATTGCAAAACTTGTGTTTTCCCAACTCTAAAACAAGGACATTTCATGAGGATTCACTGGGATAATTCTCTCCATACAAGCTTTTAATATAGGTGAGTGCTGTTGCTCCACAGTTGTCGAAGTATCATGAAGATGCCTCGAAGGTGTTAATGGCTTAATTATTCTCCAACTCCACATAAGACTTTGTTGTTGTTGTTTGTTTTGCAGATGGAGTTTTGCACTTGTAACTCAGGCTAAAATGCAATGGTGCAATCTTGGCTCACTGCAACCTCCTTCTCCTGGGTTCCAGCGAGTCTCCCATCTCAGCCTCCTGAGTAGCTGGGATTACAGGTGCCCACCACTTCAACTGGCTAATTTTTTGCATTGTTAGTAGAGACAGGCTTTCACCATGTTAGCGAGGCTGGTCTTGATCTCCTGACCTCAGGTGATCCATCTGCCCTGACCTCCCAAAGTGCTGGGATTACAGGGATAAGCCACAGTGCCTGGCCCACATACATCTTTGGAAGCCTAGAACCTTCTTCACCATGGACACATATGTCCTCCACATGCACAAGTGTCTGAAGAATAGGAGCTTCCTGGTATAAGCCTCAGCCCCCAATCTGCCAGTGGTTCACAGTGATGTCATTGAGCATATGTCTCTTCTTGTTCCACTCCATATGAAAGTAAGTCTACCCTAAACCTAGAGATGAGAATCATGCAGATACTCCCAGCCAGGTACAAGGGAGAAGCTGAATGAGCCTCTGGTACTGGACTTCCAAGTAGAGCCATCTTCTCCTTTACTACTTTCCTGGGCTCCTAACAGTACCTCAACCCCAATCCATAGTTCCTGGGCCAGGTGTAGGTGTCTATCTTCTTCAAGACGCACTGGTGACTCAGCAAGCTACTAGGTGTGTACTAAGGATATCACAGCAGCTCTCTCAATCTGTGCCTCTGCAAAGTGGGAAGATGAATCTCATAGAGTTCTTGTAGGGACCAAATGGCATAAGACATAGTGAGCAGATGTCTAGTGCCTGGCTCTGTACAAAGGCTGCTTAGGATGTTCTGGTTGCTTATATATACATTTTTCTGTCTTTTTGCACAAGAAGTTCTCTGACTCATTGGCCTGTGTCCCTCTGCATTTGGAACACCACATAGAAAGCAAAGCTGTTTTTGCATTTGTAAGCTACATTTGAGATTCCTTCTTACTGGATTTTGTCCTTGACAGAAAATTAACAAACTTCCCAGGGTTCTGAAACAGGAGTCCCTCTCCAATTTAGATATCAGAGGAGGTTCTCATTGAGATTTGTTTATTCAATACATATTTTAAGCATAGTGTGTAAAGTCAGCTTTCTAGATGCTTGGCATAATTCAATAAACAAAGATGACAGCCCCTGGGTTCTGGATATTTACTGCTAATTCCGGAGCTACTGTTGCACAGCTAGCACTGCCTTGTGTGTGTTCATTTATGTGCCAAAACAACCTCATGATGTATAAAGGCTCCTATTGTTTAATAAACAAATTAGCTCAATAAACTTGATTATGTCCATTACAAAAAGAACAATCATGAAAGAAAATGTGGCTTAAATGAAGTTCTCCAATTAAAAGAAAAACAATGGACTGTAACTGAAATCACTAACTGTAGAAACACTAAGATCTAAAAGTTATTTTCTGAGCACTCTTCAATATCATAAACGTCATTCTTGTAATCCCATAGGACATCATATAAAGAATGCTTTGTAAACCTTGAAATGAGAAAATTATATATTAGGTCCACCATAAGAAACAGGCAAGAAAAAGACAGACCATTTCCATGGAAATTCTGAGCCAAGGGGCCATAAGGTTTTAGATAAATGAATTCATTAAAAAGAAGAGAAAATAATTTTGCTTTTAGAACCATTAAGTTTGATCTGCCTAGTAAATGATCAACACTTTCAAAAATTATCTGTATTGATCTAAGGTTTGTCTTTGCTTCTCAAAATAGGCACACTCATACACAAATGTAATTACATTCACCACAAACTCTTACACCTGAAGTTTATCTGTAAAGTGGCATGTTTGTATATATAAACCCATGCAAACCAAAACAAAAATCTGTGTTTTGCAGACTAGTGGGGGCACACTCAGAAAAATGTAAAGTAAAAAATATTTAAAAGTCATTCAGAATTTGAAAATATGTGAATATATTTTATTATAGTCTTATATAATCTTTACTATGACCATCATAATGATCTTGTAGTTACAAAAACTAATAAAAATATTACCTCTGGTAAAAAATAATTCCACTGGGAAAAGGGATTATGAAAGATGTCATTGTACTATGTTATTCTTCACCATGCTATTCAATAGTATATTTCTACCATCAGTTACCTACAACATGTGGGTAAGGTGGGATAGGTTAATGTTGGTGGTAGGATGCATTTCATTCAAAGGAAAACAGTCTTAACACAGTAAAAACAATTTTATTCCATTAAAATAAGTTAAGTTCAAACATTATCTCAAAAAGCATTTTCAGCTCCATTGCATTTCATTATTTTAATGTGTAACTAGTAAAACAATTTACTTCTAAGATTCAAACTGCTTCTCTTCTACTACAATGCAGAATAATATTACCCTGAAAAAATACCTCATGAGTCACTTACAACACTGTTATAAAGGGCCTCTTCACTTAGATTTTCTTTATGCATCTTACATTCAAGTGAGTATCACACACTGGGATTTGTTGGGGGGAAATAGGTGAGGGACAGTGCGGGGTGGAGAGTTGGGGAGAGATAGCATGGGGAGAAATGCCAGATATAGGTGATGGGGAGGAAGGCAGCAAATCACACTGCCATGTGTGTACCTATGCAACAATCTTGCACATTCTTCACATGTACCCCCAAACCTAAAATGCAATAAAAAAAGAAAAGTGTATTAATGGTACCAACCTAATAGAGAAAGATGGCTCAGAGCTCTGATGCAGAAACTATTAACCACGTGCTTTCACATAAGCACTAGAAATGAAAATACAACATCAAGAAATTTGTAAGTTTAATTTGTAAAAATATTTGCTTTACAAAATAACTAAAATTATTTCAATTCCAAAAAGGATAATTTGAACGTAATTATAATTGTCCAAAAAAAGAGAAAATTAATTTCTTTCTCCATTTAAACTTACATATAAGTAAGCAAATTATTTTAAAGTATTCTCTATAATCAACCCTGATTAAGAGTAATGTCTCAAACTGTCACTGTCTTAGTGCTTTTTACTGTCAATCTATGATGGTTACTTGGGCTTGATTTCTAATTTACTTTTTCACATTTCCTAAATCTGTATAATATACTCTAGTAGAAACTCTCCAGTGTTTTCTAAGGTATGTGTATGAAATAAAAGTTGTTCCGCATTAATTACATCCATAGGGTTTCTCCCCAATATAAAGTTTGAGGTACCCGTGTAGAGTTTCCTTTTAGTATAAATTTTCCACTGTACAGTAAAATCTGTGATATAGGTAAAGTATTGTGCCTTTCTTTATATTTGTAATGTTTATCTTCAATAAAACAATCATGTACCCTTTAAGGGTTATATTTTGTGAAGGATTCTTCAACAGTCATTACATTTCTACCACTTTTATTTAGTATTAAATTACTGATGTAGATTGTGATGTCAGCATTCATTAATGATTCGGCCACATTCCATACCTTGGTAGGGTTTCTCTCCAGAATGAATTCACTTACATTAAAAGTTAAGCACAAATTGAAACCTTTGCTACATTCCTTATAATTGTAGGGGTTCTCTATCATGAATAATCTTACATTCAGTAAGGATTGAACATTGATCAAAGACTTACCATATTCTTCACATTTCTAGGGTTTTTCTCCAAATGAATTCTCTTATGTTTAGTAAGGTTTGAGAACCAGTTAAAGGCTTTGCCACAATTTTCTCATTTGTAGGGTTGCTCTCCAGTATAAATTATCTTGTGTCCAATAAGATGGTATCTCTGGTAAAGTTTTTCCCACATTCTTCACATTTGTAGCATTTCTCTCCAGTATGAATTCTCCCATGTTTAGTAAGGATGAAGTGATGCATAAAAGTTTTTTTCACATTCTTCATGATTGTAGGATTTCTCTCCTTGTTATCATGTTGAGATTAAAAGTTTTGCCACATTTTCGTACGCATAGGGTTTCCTTCCAGTATGAGTTATCTTGTGTCTAGTGAGATGTGAGACCTGGTTGAATGCTTTGCCACATTCTTCATATTTGTAAGGTTTCTCTCCAGAATGAATTACCTTATGTCCAATAAAGGGTGAGCACTGATTAAAGGTCTTGCTACATTCTTCATATTTGTAGGATTTCTCTCCAGTGTGAATTATCTTATTTTGAGTAAGGTTTGAGAACCTGTTAAAGGCTTTGCCATATTCTTCACATTGATATGGGTTCCACCTGTACACAAAAGTAAAACTTTGTAGCATTATACTTATTAGGCAGAAAACAATTGTGCTTTAAAATTTGAGAGACATGAAAACTAAAGCAGCCATAAATTTATGATATATTTAGTGATATTATAAGTCAAGGGCAGATAAAATAAACAAGATGTTTCACATGCAACTGAGTGCAAGTTGTTACCAGTTTAAAACATGCAGTTGTAACTTTAAGGGATTCAATCTAATTTAAATGGTAACCATAAAGAAAATGCAGATACAGAAAAGAAAATAAGCAAAGTATGCCACTACATATATCCACAAGACACAAAGGAATACAAAGTAAATAGGGACAAATAGCTACAAGAGACAAATAAAACAATAAAATGGTAATTGTAAGTCATTTCCTTTCAGTAAAGTACTAAAATATTCATGGACTGAACTTTCCAGTCAAAAGGGAAATGATAAATAAAGGATTTATTTTTAAATTTAGGAAACAAAATCCATGTGTGTCATGTCTCCAGGAGACTCACCTCAGATCTAATGATGAAAATAGACTGAAGTGGCAGGATTGAAAAAACATTCCATGCAAATGTTAACCACATGAGAGGTGGAGAACTAACTACATTAAGTCAAACGCTGTCATATTTAATAAAATGTAGTTTAAGTCAAAACTCAACAAGAGACAAACATGGACATTAAATTATAATAAAATAGTTCATTCACTAGGAAACTATTTATATCTCCTCTCAGGGTTCCCAAATATGTAAAGCAAGCATTGACAGAAATGAAGTAACATAATAATGGGAGAATACTTTAATACTTTTACTAATGAATAATAAAACATGACAGAACATTAATAAGGAAACAAGGATGTGAAAGCACTATAAAACAATTACACCTAAAAGACATATGCAGAACACACCACACAATAGCAGAATACACAATCTTTCCAGTAGCTCATAAGAAAATTCTCCTGAATACAACACCTGTTATCTCACAAGTCTTAATAAATTTTTAAAACTTGAATCTTACACACTATTATTTTTGGCTAAAACTGAATGAAACTAAAATTCACTAACAGAAGAAAATCAAAAAATTTCACAAAATATGAAAATTAAACAATATACTCTTAAGCATGTTCTTGCTTAAAGCTTGGAAGACTTAATACTGTGAAGATGGTCATACTGTCCAAAGTGATCTATCTACACATTCAATACAATCCCTTTCAGACTCCAAATTTCACTTTTCCCAAAATAGAAAAACAACCCTCAAATAATATGGAATATCAAGAAACAACAAAGAGCTTGACTGTTTAAAAAAGAAAAACAATATTGGAGGTGTGATGCTTAATGATTTCAAAATACAAAATGAAGGTAGGGTAATCAAAGCACTTTGGTACTGGCATAAAAGTAAAACCCTACATCAATAAAACAGAATACAACACAAATAAAAACTCTCACATATATGGTCAAATGAGTTATTAACACCATTTGTTATGGCACTATTCACAAAAGCCAATAGGCAAAAGCAACCCAAGCTTCCCTCACTAAATGAATGGATACATATAATTTGGAATATAAAAAATATGGAATATTATTCAAGCTTTAAAGAAATCTTCTAACATTTATCACAAGGATAAATCTTGATGATATTATGTTAAATTTAATAAGCCGGTCGAAAAAAGAAAAATACTGTATGAATCCACTTACATTACTTAAAAGAAAAAGTAAAATGGATAAATTGCTGGAAGCATACAACTTCCTAAGACTGAACCAGAAAAAAATAGTATCTTAAATAGACCAATAACAAGTAATAAAATTGACTGAGTAACGAAACATTTTCAAACAAACAAACAAAAAGAACAGATGAGTTAACAGCCAAATTTTGCCAGAAGTACAAAGAAGGGCTAATACCAATCTTACTGAAACTATTCCAAAAATTTATGGAACTTTTGGATTGGAAGAATCAATATTACAAAGACCATATTAATCAAAGCAATCAAGCAATTTACAGATTCAAAACATTTCCTACCAAATTACCAAAGTCATTTTTCACAGGAAAAAAAAAAAACAATCCTAAATATAATATGGAACCAAAAAAAGCATCCAAAGAGCCAAAGCAATCTTAGGCAAAAAGAACTAAGCCAGAGGCATCATATATCTGACTTCAACTTACACTATAATGCTATACTAAATAAAACTGTATGGCATTGGTACAAAAACATACAGATAGGTTAATGGAATGGAATAGAGAATCCATTGCTAGCAAAGATACAGCTAAAAAAGAG
This sequence comes from Aotus nancymaae, assembly GCF_030222135.1. Taxonomy (NCBI): domain Eukaryota; kingdom Metazoa; phylum Chordata; class Mammalia; order Primates; family Aotidae; genus Aotus; species Aotus nancymaae. Next base: position 674,168 of record NW_026988682.1, read on the forward strand.
AGAGAAAATTGTAAAAGAAAAAAGAATAAAGAATAAGTAATAAAGCCACATGCCTTCAATCAAGTGATCTTTGACAAAGTTGGCAAAAGTAAACAATGGGAGAGGGCATTCTATTCAATAAATGTTACTGGAAAAATTAACTAGGCAAAAGAATGAAACAATCTTCATCTCTCCCCATACACAAACTTTCATTCAAGATGCATTAATAACTTAAATAAAAGACCAGAAGCTATAAATACCCAGAAGAAAATTTAGAAAAAACTCTTCTAGACATTGGCCTAGACAAATAATTCATGACTTAGACCTCAAAAGCAAATGCAATGAACAAAATATACACAAAGGGGACTTAAACTAAAGAGTACAGTAAAAGAAATAGTCAACAGAGTAAATAGGCAAACTGCATAATAGGAACAAAATATTTGCAAACTTTGCATCTGACGGAGGACTAATATCCAGAATCTACAAAGAACACAAACAACTCAACTACAACACAGAATAAACAACCCCATTAAAAAAGTACAAAGGATGTGAACAGACTTTTCTCAAGAGAAGACATACAAGTGGCCACCAAACATATGAAAAATTGCTCAACATCACCAATCATCAGAGAAATTAAAATTAAAACTGCAATAAAGTTTGCACACAGTGGCTCATGCCTGTCATCCCAACACTTTGAGAGGTGGAGCCAGGTGGATCACTTGAGGTCAGGAGTTTGAGACCAGCCTGACCAATATGGTGAAACCTCATCTCTACTAAAAATACAAAAATTAACCAGGCGTGGTGGTGGGAGCCTGTAATCCCAGCTACTTGGGAGGCTGAAGCAGGAGAATCGCTTGAACCCGGGAGGCAGAGGTTGCAGTGATTCTTTGCCACTGCACTCCAGCCTGGGTGACAGAGTGAGACTCCATCTCAAAAAAAAAAGAAAAACAGAGGAATCCCACATGTCTCAGGGGTTCTGTCCTGGCCTGCCCCTGGATCGTCCAGCTTGGGCCGGGGTTCTCAGCTGCCGGCCCCACTGGGCAGCGCCTGGCCCCGCCCAGCCTCTCTAGGACGGGCACTCGCCCTCAAACAACATGGCTCCGACGGCTTCAGCACGTCACGCGACCCGCTCTCCAGGCTCCTCCCGCACTGCTCTTAGCCCCGCAGCCCGCAGCTGAGCAGCAGAGACGGGAGCGTGGCCCCGGGGCAGACGGTGGCGTAGGCGGTGCTCTGGCCGCTGTTGTGGGGCTGCGCGCAGGTGCTTCAAGGCGGCATGCCGTAACCCCGGGAGAGCCCGTCGCGGGAGCACAAGTTGCTGGACAGCCTCTGGAGCTTCCACGCCGACTTTCCCGACCACGGGCGCCAGGACTTCAGGAACAGTGGTAGCTGCAGCTGCTGCGGGAGGTGAGGGCTCGGGGCAGAGCCAGGAGGTGCCCGGAAGCCCGGCGAAGGAAGTGGGGGAATCCGAGCCCCGTGCAGGCTCCTTCCCCTGGGCGCCCCGGAGTTGGGGGGCCTGGAGGAGGGTTAAAGGTCAACGGGCTTGGGGGCGTGGGTTTAGGGGACAGGGGGACCTGGGAGGTCCGGGGCAAAGAAGGCAGAAGAGGGAGGAAGTGGCCCTGCCGAGCCCCCTCTGGAGGCAAAAGCTGAGCCCAGGCAGTGTCCTTTTTAATGTTTATTTTTAATGTTTAACAATTTTTTGATACTTGGTTTGGCTCTGTCGCCCAGGCTGAAGCGCAGTGGCGCAATCCTATCTTCAGAGGCCAAGCTATATTCTAGCAAGCATTGCAGGTTAGCTGGGTCCCCCATGCCTGGCTAATTAAAAACAAACCACACACAACAGACACACACACAAAAAAAACCTTTTTTTTTTTTTCAGTATACAGGGTCTCACTACGTTTCCCAGGCTGGTCTCGAATTCTTGGCCTCAAGCCATCCTCTCACCTCTTACATTGATCTCCCAAAGCACTGATTACGGGTATTAGCCACTCAAAAACTCAGCTGACCAGAGTGGCATGCGCTGCACAGAGCTGGGTCTGGGGATCCAAGAGAGGAGACAGTTTAGACATCCTGAGCTCAGCTCTACTGAGGCAGGAGAGTACCTTGGTTTTCAAGGTTCAGATAGAGGACAGGACATGATATCAAGTCAAGGACGCCACCCCTGTTCCCCTCCTGACTTGGATGTGGTCAGCAGAGAAGTGGGGCTGACGTCTGGGCCGCTTTTGCTTTCTCTGCATCCTCTTTCTCTGAATTTGTGGCATTCAGTATAGGAGGAAGAGAGGAGAAGGCTGGGTGCCAGCATGAGCCCCACTCACAGTGTGCTAAGCAAAGCCCCCCCATCCCCCAGCCAGCCTTCCTCCCTGACAGGCAATGGATCATCTGCCTCTTAGTCATGGATCTGAACCTTCTTGCCTGGGGCTGGGATGTGGCCCTGGGCTCACCCCTGTCTCAGGGGATACTGGGCCCCATCCATTCCGAGGAGGAACCCCTGGCCCCACTGGCTCAGGTGCAAAAACTGCCCTGGCAGTTGACCTGTTACCTACAAATTATCTGTCTGTTCCACCAAGAGTCCTGCTATGTGTCAGGGCTTGTGCTAGGCCTGGGGGCACAACTGTGAAGCACGCTGGTCCCGGATCACCTTGGGGGCCTAGGAGCTGAGCCAGGCCCTTCTTTCCACAGTCGGACCCCACCCTGGACATGCCGGTTCCCTCCAGCTTCAAGGACATTGGCCAAGACTCGTGGCTGCAGCATTTTGTCGGCTGGGTGTGGTATGAAATTGAGGTGACCCTGCTAGAGCGGTGGACCAAGGACCTGCACACAAGTGGTGCTGAGGATTGACAGTGCCCACTCCTATGCCTTCATGGTCAGTGTGGCCAGGAGCAGGTAGGGCAGGTGGGTGGGCATGGCTGTTGAACAGCATGGGACCCCCAGCTGCCAGCCACAGCCTGTCTCCTGGGGTGAGATGGTGGGGGGCCCTGCCCTGGGGGCTGTGCCCTGTGGAGGGGGATAGGTGACCTGATCTACCCCACTGGGATGCCATTCCTCCCATGTAGCTGTCAGGCCTCTGAACCCCATGCTGCAGGTTGTGAGGGAGTACCCCATAGCAGGAACCCTCCTCATGCCCTGACCTGCCGTCCCCTCCCCATATCTCCTATGTCTGCAGTGGGTGAATGGGATTGGCACAGTAGAGCATGGGGGACTACCTCCCCTTCAAGGCCAATGTCAGCAGGCTGGTTCAGGTGGGGCCCCTGCCCTCCCAACTCCACGTCACTGTCACCATCAACAACACACTCACCCCCTCCACCCTACCACGAGGGACCATCCACTACATGACCAACACCTCCAAGTGGGTACCATCCTGCCTCCACTGCCTGCACCTACCTTCCTGCCCCACCCTGTGGTTTTCCTGCTAGGGATAGGGTGGTCTTTGAAGATTGGAGGCCCTGGATCTGGGGAGGCCATAGAGACATGCAAGCTGAGGTTAAAGGGCCCAGGGCAAGGGCCCAGTGAACCACAGTCTTCCCATCCTAGGAATCCCAAGGGTTACTTTGTCCAGAAAACAGACTTTGACTTTTTCAGCTCTGCGGGACTGCAACAGTCTATGCTTCTGCATGTGACACCCACCACCTACATCCATGACATCACCATCACCACCGGCATGGAGCAAGACAGTGGTGAGGGCTTCTGGTAGGATCCTTTCTCAGCGGGGCCCAGCGTGGCTCTGTTTGTTCCCTCTTTGGAAGACTCTTCAGGAAAAATGTTCTCATCCACCCATGAAGCTAAAATCCAGACTGTCTGTATAGGCACTGGCTCCTGAAATCACCTGTGTGGTTGACCTTGCCTGGAGAAGAGGGGTCTTGCCTAAGGTCACACAGCTCAGGGTGGCAATCCTGTCCCTTCCCCATGGAGCTGCCCTCACTCCAGCTCCCCTTGGTACACATCGCGCTCAAGGAACAGGCAGCTTACCAGGTACTCCCTGTGGCCCAAGCTTCACCCGAGGCACCTCCCTGTGGCCCCAGGCTCCCACCAAATCCCTAAGCAAATAGTACAGTGTTCCCAGTCTGTGGTTTCATGTTGAACTAATTATATACTCAAGTGCTGCTTAAGTGTGTGCCTTGATGACTGCTTCTCTCCATCCTTTAATGACCCCTCATGCCCACATGGCTCATAAGTGAAGGTGTTCTGGGCCTGAGATGTCCCCTCCCGGGATGGGCTTCCAGGACTCAGCCCCTGGAGAAGGACAGTCAGCCATGAGGGATAGGGTGGGACCAGGGCAGGGGCTCTCTTGACTGCTGATACCTGCTCACCTGACCTCCAGCATTGCTGTCACCCACTATAGGTGACTGAGGAGTGGGCCCTGGGCACCTTCAGACTCAAACCCAATGATGAAGACATCCACACAGCCAATGAACGCCACCTGAAGGTACGACCCCTGCAGCCCCACCACTTTCCTGGCCTCCCGTCTCCACTTGGCTCTGGGCCACTTTGAGCATTAGCACTATCGTTCTGTTTACTTCACCACTGGCAGACAACAGCTGAGACCTCAGGACATGGCCAGGTGCAGTGGCTTATGCCTATAATCCTAGAACTTTGGAGGGCTAAGGTGGGAGGATCACTTGAGGCCAAGGGTTCGAGACCAGCCTGGGCAATATAACGAGGTTCTATAACTACAAAAAAATATTTGTTTTAAAAAAAGGTCTCAGCAGAAATGGTGAGAGATTTTGGCAAGATCTGGGGCCCTGGGGTAGGGAGGGAGGTTGGCAGGGCTGATGAATGCTGCCCTGCCTGGATTGACTCCTCTGGGCATATAGACTGTGACCCTGGGCCTCCCTTCACCTCCAAGAGCTCATTGGCGAAATTGCTGGGAAGCTGCACACGGGATGCAGCCAGAATGACCAGGTGCCTCTAGCCCCTCTACCCACCTGCTCCATACTGTCCCAACCTTGGGGAGCCCAGGGGGCAGTTAGAGCTCAGCAGGGTCCTGGCTCCCCAGGGAATCAGCTCGTCGGCCTCCCTGAGCACCACCTCCTCCTGGCACAGGTGGTCACGGACCTCAGGCTGTGGATGCGGCAGACCTGCTCCATGCTCTCCGGCCACCTCTGGGAGCTCATCAGGACCATGGTGGATCCGACAGAGGTGTGAGTTCCCAAGGGACACCAAGGGGGCAGAGAGGTGTGATGGCAGCCTGAATGGCAGACTAGGTGACAGGGGTGAACAGGGTGGGGGTGCCAGGCCCTGGGGGACACGGGTATTGCAGAACTCCAGGATCGAGGCAGAGCAGCCAGGAATGGGGCATTTCCTGCAGGCCCCAATACTCCCATGCCAGTCTAGCTCAGCAGGCAGGGAAGAGTCACTCTTTGTGGGGCCTGGTGTGGTGGCTCATGACTGTAATCCCAGCACTTTGGGAGTACCTTGGAAACCAAAGTACTCTCCTGCCTCAGTAGAGGTGACCTCAGGTAGATCACCTGAGGTCATGAGTTCGAGACCAGCCTGGCCAACATGGTGAAACTCTGTCTCTACTGAAAATACAAAAATTAGTCACAAAAATATAAAAATTAGTTACAAAAATGCCACAAAGTCAGAGAAAGCAGATGCAGAGGAGGCAAAAGTGGCCCAGACGTCAGCCCCACTTCTCTGCTAACCATGTCCAAGTCAGGAGGGGAACAAGGGTGTCATCCTTGACCTGATACCATGTCCTGTTCTCTATCTGAACCTCGGAAACCAAGGTACTCTCCTGCCTCAGTAGAGCTGACCTCAGGTGGATCACCTGAGGTCAGGAGTTCGAGACCAGCCTGGCCAACATGGTAAAACTCTGTCCCTACTAAAAATACAAAAATTAGTTAGACGTGGTGGTATGTGCCTGAGGGAATTCAAACCCTGCTGAGTAGTTGGGTTGCACTCAGCACACCTGGTGCACACCACTGCCTGGGGCAGGAGAATTGCTTGAACCCAAGAGACAGGTTGCAGTGAGCCGAGATCACACCACTGCATTCCAGCCTGGGTGACAGAGCAAGTCTTCATCTCAAAATAAAATAAAAAGAAAGAAAACTCACCCTTTGCAGATTTGAGGGCAGGAAGCTAAGGCACTAGCTTGGCTGTGCCTGGAGAAGCCAGAGTCACTCTCCACCCTGCCTGTGCCCCACGTCTCCCATATTCTGTGTCTCCACCCAGCCCATGTGACAAAAGACAGAGCCAGAGGCTGTGTCCTGCTGGCCTCATCCCAGGCTGGCTTCTGGGACCTGGTGTCTTTAGGTCTGGATATGTTCCTTGCAGACCTGGAGGAGGAGCTGCTGAGGAGTCTCCATGTGTTGTCAGAGACCCCTCCTTTTCCTCAACTCCCTAAGACCCTTATTTTACACACCTGGAGGGAAGCAAGGGACATGAATTGTCACCCTAGAGGTGGGGTGGGGCTGCTAGGAGGAACAGGGAGTGTCTACTACTGAATTCAGAGTTTCTTTTTGAGACAGTCTTGATCTGTTGCCCAAGCTGGAGTACAATGGAGTGATGCCAGCTCACTACAACCACTGCCTTTTGGGTTCAAGTGATTCTCCTGCTTCAGTTTCCCGAGTAGCTGGGACTATAGGTACCTGCCACCAGGCTAATTTTTTGTATTTTTAGTAGAGACAGGGTTTCACCATGTTGGCCAGGCTAGTCATGAACTCCTGACCTCAAGTAATCCACCTACCTTGGCCTCCCAAAATGCTGGGATTACAGGAGTTCAGGGTTTCTTTAATTTTTTTTTTTTTTTTGAGACAAGGTCTCACTTTGTCACCTAGTCTGGAGTGCAGTGGTGCGATCTTGGCTAACAGCAAACTCTGCCTCCCACGTTCGAGCGATTCTTAGTCTCAGCCTCCCAGGTAGCTGGGATTACAGGTGTGTGCCACCACCACGTCCAGCTAATTTTTGTATGTTTTTTGGCTGAGATGGGTTTTGCCATGTTGGCCAAGTGGTCTTGAACTCCAGCTCAGGTGATCGGCCCACCTTGGACTGCCAAAGTGCTAGGATTACAGGCAGAAGTCACTGTGCCCGTCCTAATTTATTTCTTTTTTTTTTAGGATGAAGTCTTGCACTGTTGCCCAGGCTGTAGTGCAGTGGCATGGTCTTGGCTCACTACAACCTCTGCCTCCTGGGTTCAAGCAATTCTCCTACTTCAGCCTCCAAGTAGCTGGGATTACAGGCATGTGCCAGCACACCCAGCTAACTTTTGTTTGTAATTTTCGTAGAAATGGGGTTTCACTATGTTGCCCAGACTGATCTCAAACTCCTGTCCTCCTGCCTCTGCCTCCCAAAGTGCTGGGGTTACAGGCATGAGCCACTGCGCCCAGCCTAAATTTTTAACTTTTCAAGTTGTCTTTAGAGATGAAGTCTTGCTCTCTCACTTAGGCTGGAGTGCAGTGGCTTGGTAATAGCTCACTGAGGACTCAAACTTCTGGACTCAAATAACTCTCCCACCTCAGCTTTCTGAGTACCTAGGACCACAGTAGCAAGTTTTTAAATTTTTTTTTATACAAACTGGGTCTTGCTCTGTGGCTTAGGCTGGTCTTGAACTCCCAGCCTCAAATGATCCTTCCCTCTTGACCTCCCTAAGCACCGGGATTACAGGCGTGAGCCACCACACCCTGCCAATTTTTTATATTTTTGGTAGTGACGGGGTTTCACCATGTTAGCCAGGATAGTGTCAATCTCCTGACCTCATGATCCACCCACCTTGGCCTCCCAAAATGCTGGGATTACAGGCTCAAGCCACCATGCTTGGCCGAGTACAGAATTACTTTACGGGGTGATGAAAATGTTCTGAAATTGGTTGTGGTGATGGTTGTACACTAAAGGGTAAACTTTAAATGGGTGAATTGTATGTGAATGATGTCTCAGTAAAGCTGGTTTATTTAGAACAACAACAGGCCAGGTGTGGTGGCTGACACCTGTAATCCCAGCACTTTGGAGGCGGAGGTGGGTGGATCACCTGAGGTTAGGAGTTCGAGACCAGCCTGGCCAACATGGTGAAATCCCATCTCTACTAAAAATACAAACAATTAGCCAGGCATGGTGGCAGGTGCCTGTAATGCCAGCTACTTGGGAGGCTGAGGCAGGAGAATCTCTTGAACCCAGGAGGCAGAGGTTGTAATGAGCCAAGACTGTGCCATTGTACCCGAGCCTGGGCACAAAGAGTGAAACTCTGTCCCAAAACCAACAATAACAACAACAACCAAAAAACCAGGCCAGGTGTGGTAGCTCACATTTGTAATCCCAGCCCTCTGGGAGGGCAAGGCAGGAGGATTGCTGGAACCCAGGAGTTTCCGACCAATATGGTCAACGTAGCAAGACCCCATCTTTACAAAAACTTAAAAATTAGCCAGGCATGGTGGCATGTCCCTGTAGTCCAAGTTACTCAGGAGTCTGAGGCAGAAGGATCCTTGAGCCCAAGAGATCGACGCAGCAGTGACCTGTGATCGTGCTACTGTACTCCAGCCTGGGCAACAGAACAAGACCCTGTCTCTAAAAACAAAGACAAAACAACAAGAAAACAGGGGCATCACTCATAGCACTCTGCCCTGCCTACTTGAACGAGGGGCAGGGCATCCCATCTGCTCAGAGCAGCTCAAACGAAACCTCTCTCATGGCCAAGTCATACCTGACACGGGCCTCCTCCCCTGTTCTAGCCCTGGTCAGAGATGCTGAGTGACAGAGGCTCAGGCTTTGGGTGTTTCTGGCCAAGCCTCACCCCAGGAGCCCCATAGCTCAGGCCCAGTCCGTGGTTCACACGGCCTCACTTCCGGCCTCTTTTTCGCTTGAGAGCAATTTGTCCCTGGGAGATCCTGGATCCCTCATTCAGGTGCAGTGCTGCAGGGCAACACTTCTTCCCAGGGGTGACCCAGGCCTGCAGGGTCCCAGTGTCACCAGCAGGCCTTGCCCTGGCCTCCACCTGAGTCCCTGCTCCTCCTCTCCCACAGGGAACATGACGTCCTCTTCCCAGGGTACACCCACCAGCGGAGGGCCCAGCCCCTCCACTGGAGCCCCTGGATTCTGAGGTGAGCTGCATGAGGTGCTGGGGCTGTACTGGAGGGGAGGACCCTGGCTGCCCTGACCCTCCTGCTCCTGGCTTCCCACAGTCATGCTGTAGTGCTGACCTGAGACTCTGAGCAGCTGCTGGAGGTGTGGAAGTGGATCTGTGTCCCATCCTGGGGAGGTGAGTGAGGCTCCAGTGCTCCAAGGGCCTGGTGGGGGTGGCTGCTGCATAGCCTTAGGGATTCACACATGAGCTGGGAAGGGCAGAGAGGGATAGAAAATCAGGTTATCTGCTCAGAGGGGGACCCTGCATGGAGCCCCAACTCTTGCTAAGGTGGGGACGTCCAAGCCAGTGAATGTGTCTGAGCAGGGCCAGAGCTCTCCAGCAAGGCTCCTAGTGAGTCCAGCCCACTGCCCTCAGCCTGACATATGGGGACATGTATCGGGAGACAAGGGTCCTGCACCCAAGGTGACTCGGTGCTTGGAGAGAAGTGTTCTGGGGACACTTGGGGACAAGTGTTGTGTACCCAAGGCAACTGGGCCACGGAAGGGGCTGAGCTCCAGGCAGTTGCTCTGGCAACTAGGACTTGGTTCTCTGTGTGTGTGTGTGTGTGTGTGTGTGTGTGTGTGTGTGTGTGTGTGTGTGTGTGTGTGTCTGTCAGGGCTGCCTGCCAGGTGCACTGGTCACCATGAATCCCTGTCCCTGCAGCAGGGCCAATTCGGGCACTGCACCTGAATGAGGGATACAGGATCTCCCAGGGACAAATTGCTCTCAAGGGAAAAAGAGGCCGGAAGTGAGGCCGTGTGAACCACAGACTGGGCCTGAGCTATGGGGCTCCTGGGGTGAGGCTTGGCCAGAAACACCCAAAATTTGGTTCTCTGTGTGTGTGTGTGTGTGTGCATTTATGTGTGTGTGTGTGTCTGTCAGGGCTGCCTGCCAGGAGCACTGGGCACCATGAATCCCTGTCCCTGCAGCAGGGCCATTTCGGGCAATCTCCTGGGTATGGACGGAGAGCTGCTCTGAGCAGGTGAGATACCCTGCCCCTCCTCCCTAGGGAGAGTCACCCTCAGCACCCACCAGGACATGCAGACACACCAGAGGGAAGGGGCCTGTGGCCCCTGGTGAAACCATCATTCATTGCCTATGGGCACTGAGCTTCTCCAGGCTAGGGGTCACCCATGGCAGGGGTGCCTGGTACTGAGAGACTCAGGGCTCCTACCTCCATCTTGGGACTGTGCAAATATCCCTCCCCCCAGCTCCCACCCCACCACCCTGATCCTTTTTCCATGGGGAGGGCTCCAGGCAACCTAGTTAGGGGAGAGGAGGCCACTCCCTGTGCTCCAGCCCAGCCCCGCTTCCGCCCAACCCCCAGAACTCAACTTTGGGGCTGTCGCTCTCAGCATGGATGCCACCAGTGAGCGTGACTTTGTGGTTGAGTGTTGGGGAGCCAGTCCCCTGCCCTGTGCCTCACTTCTGTCCCCCAGCCCAGCTTCTCTCTAGTCTCCTCCCACTGTTGTATGGTCAGGCTGGTTGTGGTGATGGTTGTACATTAAAGTGTAAACTTTAAATGAATAAATTGGGCAGGACACTGTTGCTCACTTCTGAAATTCTAGCACTGGCCTGTAGAGATGGTGAAACCCCGTCTCTGCTAAGAATACAAAACTTGTCCAGGAGTGGGGGCAGGTACTTATAATCCCAGCTACTCAGGAGGCTGAGGCAGAAGAATTGCTTGAACCCAGGAGGCCAAGGCTGCAGTGAACCAAGATCGTGCCACTGCACTCCAGCCTAGGAAATGAGCAAAACTCCATCTCAAAAAGTCAAAGAAAAATACATAAATAAATGGGTAAATTGTATGTGAATGACATATCAGTAAAGGTGGTTTATTGAAAACAACAACAACAACAGAAACAGGCTAGGTGCAGTGGCTCACCTTTGTAATCCCAGCACTTTGGGAGGCTGAGGCAGGAAGATTGCTTGAGCCCAGGAGATTCAGACCAGCCTGGGTGACATAGCAAGACCCCATCTTTACAAAAAATGAAAATTTTGGTTGGGTGCAGTGGCTCATGCCTCTAATTTCAGCACTTTGGGAGGCCAAGGCAGTTGGATCGCGAGATCAGGAAATTGAGGCCCTCCTGGCCAACATGGTGAAAACCCATCTCTACTGAAAATACAAAGGTTAACTGGGCAGGTGGCAGGTGCCTGCAGTCCCAGCTACTTAGGAGGCTGAGGCAGGAGAATCACTTGAACCCAGGAGGCAGAGGCAGTGAGCGGAGCTCACACCACTGCAGTACAGCCTGGCAACAGAGCGAGACTCTGTCTCAAAAAAGAAGAAAATAAAAATTTAGCCAGGTTCCCCAGGGCCTAACCTTCTCTTACCCTGTGTTTGGTCAGGCTGGGTGGGGATGGGAGAGGCCTGGTGACTAGGAACCTTTTCTTTCTCCCAGTTGAGTTCCTGTTCTGGCCTTCACTCTGCATGACCCATCTCAGCAGGATGGTCAGGGACCTCAGCCTCTACAGCACCAAGGAATTCAGCTTCCTGCAGCTCTCAGATGCCTACAGGTAAGCCCCATGCTGCCACCTCCACCTGCCCCTCCCAGCCTCTGTATTCCCCATCCCCTTTGGGCATGGCTTCCTTCATCCCTGCCCCACCCCTCCACCAGACCTGGCCAGGGAGCTGCTGGACCAGCCAAGGGCCCAGCGCCGTCAGTGCCTGCATCTCTATCCCCAGCACTAGGAGCAGCCTGATGCCCCAGAAGAAAAACCCCGAGAGCTTGGAGTTGATCTGGAGCAAGGCAGGGTGTGTGTTTGGGCGGGTAAGCAAGGCAGGGAGAGTAGTGTGGGTGATGGGGGGTGCCCAATGGGCAGGATCCCGGGTCCAGCTCCTGTGCCTCCCTCTTCCTGTAGTGTGTGGGCTCCTGATGACCCTCAAGGGACTTGCCAGCACCTGCAACAAAGACCTACAGGTATGAGGCTGGGGATGGTGGCTGGGGGAGGCCTGCCTGCCTACACACCACATGCCAGTTCTCAGGGCTCTGGCACACCCAGGCAGGGGCCCCCAGGATTGCCATACATACTCCCATCCTGTGCACTCAGCCCCATCTGTGGCTGCCCTTGGAGCTCTCTGGCCTTCCTTTGCTTGGGTACTGAGTGTTCTTCCCATGGAAGGCAGTGGGGATGCCTCAGTGTGGGGTGGGGCTGTGGGGACCCTGGGTGCCAGGGGGCGGCTAGGCCCTCACCTCCTGCCATGTACCTTCCAGGAAGACAAGGAAGCTGTGTTTAAACTGTCAGACACCATGAGTGCCGTGCTCCAGGTGGCCACTGGCGTCATCTCCACGCTGCAGGCAAGAGTACACCCACCTGCCTCTCCTCCCCTAGATCCCAGGCACTGGGGTGGGCTTGCCAGGAGGGTGGCCTTGGAAGGAGGGAGAAGGGGCCGGAGGAACTGGGGCAGGGAAGGAGAGGTGTGCTCACTCCTACTCCTGGGGAACAGGGAAGGGACAGAAACTGCTGCCATGCAATGGAAGTAGATGAGACTCAAGGGATCTGGGGCCCATGAACTTGCCCAACCAGAACCCTTAAAAAAAAAGAAAATTTATATAAAAGGCTGATGCAGTGGCTCATGCCTAGAATCCCACCCTTTGGGAGGCCGAGGCAGGAGGATCACTTGAATTCAGGGGTTTGAGACCAGCCTGGTCAACACAGTGAAACCTCATCTCTACTAAAAATACAAAAATTAGCCAGGCGTGGTGGCACACTCCTATAATCCCAGCTACTCAGGAGGCTGAGGCAGGAGAATCACTTGAACCCAGGAGATGGATGTTGCAATGAGCTGAGATCATGTTATTGCACTCTAGCCTGGACAACAGAGTGAAACTCCATCTTCAAATATATAAATAAATTAAATCAAAACCTGAAAAATATATTTTGTAGCAACAGAGTTTCTCTCTGTCACCCAGGCTTGAGCACGGTGGTGCAGTAGCTCACTGCAGCCTCTAACTCCTGAGCTCAACTGATCCTCTTACCTCAGTCTCTGGAATAGCTGGGACTACAGGTGTGTACCCCCACACCTGGCTAATATGATTTTATGGAGACAGGGTCTCCCTATGTTGCCCTGGTCTTGAACACTTGGCCCCAAGCCATTTTTTCCACCTTTATCTCCCAAAGTGCGAGGATTACAGGCACGAGCCACTTTGCCTGGCTGATTTCTTTTAAAATCAATTATTATGGGAAATTTCTGTATATAACAGCTAGAAAATGCATAATGAGCCCTATGTACTGACACTCAGCTTCAACAATAATCAACTCATGGACATTCTGGCTCCTGCTGTCTTTACCCACAGCCCTCTCCAACTCCTTCAACCCCTTATTATTTCAAAGCAAATTCTCATCATCACATCATTTCATTCCTAAATGGTTCAGAATGTATCTTGAAATCAGTGTTTCTTGGTTTGGTGCAGAGGCTCACACCTGCAATCCCATCACTTTGGGAGGCTTAGGTGGGCAGATCACTTGAGGTCAGGAGTTTGAGACCAGCCTGGCCAACATGGTGAAACCCAGTCTCTACTAAAAATAGAAAAGTTAGCTGGGTGTGGTGGCACACACCTGTAATCCCAGCTACCATGTGGGTGAGGCAGGAGAATCACTTGAAGCCCGTAGATGGAGATTGCAGGGAGCGGAGGTGGTGCCATTGCACTCCCACCTGTGTGACAGAGCAGGACTCCTTCTCAGAACAAACAAACACAAAAACATATTTCTTGAAGCTAGTACCCCAACTAGCAACACCAATATCACCTAAACTCCTGAGAAATGTGATGTGAGGCCGCACCCCAGATGGCTTAATCAGATACTCGGGGTGGTCCCCAGCAATTTGTATTTTTAGCAGATTCTCCATTGGTTAGGCCTGGTGGCTCATGCCTGTAATCCCAGCACTTTGAGAGGCTGAGGCAGGAGCATTGCTTGAGCCCAGGGATTCAAAACCAGCCTGAGCAACAAAGCAAAACACTGTCTCTAAAATTAAAAAAATTAAATTAGCCAGTCATGATGGCATGTACTTGTGGTCCCAGCCACTCAGGAGACTGATGTGCAAGGATCCCCTGTGTCCAGGACATCAAGGATGCAGAGAGCCATGATTACACCATTGCATTCCAACCTGGGTGACAGAGCAAGGCCCTGTCTCAAGAAAAGCCCAAAACAGGCTGGGCACTGTGTCTCATGCCTGTCATCCCAGCACTTTGGGAGGCAGAAGTGAGCAGATCACAAGGTCAACAGATAAAGACCATCCTGGCCAACATGGTGAAACCTCGTCTCTAACAAAAATACAAAAAAATTAGTTGGACATGGTGGGGCGTGCCTGTAGTCCCAGCTACTCAGAGGCTGAGGCAAGAGAATTGCTTGAATCCAGGAGGCAGAGGTTGCAGTGAGCCAAGATTGCACCACTGCACTCCAGCCTGGCAGACAGATCTGTCTCAGAAAGAAAAGCCCAAAACAACAACAAATTAGCTGGGCATGGTGGCATGCATGCCTGTAGTTCCAGCTACTTGGAAGTCCTAGGCTGGAAGATCACCTGAGCTAGGTAGGCCCAGGCTCCAGTGAGCTATGATGGTCACTGCACTCGCACTCCAGCCTGGGCAACAGAGCAAGACCCTGTCTCCTAAAAAGGAAAACAGATCCTTCAGGAACTTCTGATGCATGCTAAATATAAGTACTCTGAAATTGTAAAGGCCAGTGAAACATACAGGCCAGTAAGCATTAATAGCACACATAAATACTATCAGTAATTATGAGCAGATGGTTCAAGCTGAGAGTGAGAGAGCTGAGTGGGTAAGACAGGATCTGCCCAAGGCAGGGACATCCTGGCAGAGGGGCAGGTCCTGGGCCTGCAGCTTCAGACCCCAGGGTCCCCAGGGCTCACCACTCACCCACTTGTGCCCACAGATTCACTGAGAAAACATGTGACAGGCTCTCAGGCCTGACATGATGGCCACTGACCTTGCCTACTCCCTGGTCCACAAAAGGGTTAATGTGTAGCAGCCAGGGGAAGGGGGAGGTGATGGGGTGCCCCCTAGAGGGTGGGGGAGCTCAGGAAGGGGCACAGGTGGCCCTGCCTGGTGGTTCACACCTGTAATCCCAGCATTTTGGGAGGTCTGGGTGGGCAGGTCACTTGAAGGCAGGAGTTTGAGACCAGCCTGGTTAGCATGGTGATACTCCATCTCTACTAAAGATACAAAAATTAGCCAGATGTGTTGGCACACTCCTGTAATCCCAGCTACTCAGGAAGCTGAGGCCAGAGAATCACTTTAACCTGGATGGTGGAGGTTGCAGTGAAGTGAGACCCTGTCTCTAAAAAAATAAAATGGAAGTGGAGAAAACTGGGCAAGGGCAGTGAGAGTTATAGATGGGAAGGGAAGAGGGGGCTCCTGCCACAGCCTCTGCCTTGTCCAGGAACCATCACCTTCAAACAGGGTATCACAGTGACCTCCTAGGCCAGGAGTAGTGGCTCATGCCTGTAATCCTAGCACTTTGGGCAACATTACAAGGGCCCAGCTACCACATTTTAAAAAAGCCATGCCGGGCATGGTAGCTCACACCTGTAATCCCAGCACTGTAGGAGACTGAGGCTGGTACAGCACTTGAGGCCAGGAGTTTGAGAGCAGCCAGACCAACATGGCAGAATCCCATCTCTAATAAAAATATAAAAATTAGCCATGTATGGTGGCACCTGCCTGTAATCCCAGCTACTCAGGAAGCTGAGGCAGGAGAATTGCTTGAACCTAGGAACCAGAGGTTGCAGTGAGCCGAGATGGCACTACTGCACTCCAGTCTGGGCCACAGAGCAGGGCTCTGTCAAAACAACAAACTAGCCAGTTGTGCTGTGTGTCTTTAGTCCCAGCTACCTAGAAGGCTGAGGTGGGGGGATTGCTTGAGCCCAGCGGTGGGAGGCTGCAGCGAGCTGTGACGGCACCACTCTACTCCAGCCTGGGAAACAGAGACCCCCGTCCCTAAAAAAAAAAAAAGCCTGAAACTTACATTTTATTAACAACAAAGATAAACAAGCTAAACTCAAGGAAGAATGAATAACCCCTACCAAGTGATTTTGAGAGCAATGACAGATTTTGTTAACTAAAGAACCAAGGCTCGGTGCGGTGGCTCCCTCCTGTAATCTCAGCACTTTGGGAGGCTGTGGCTGGTGGATCACCTGAGGCCAAGAGTTGGAGACCAGCCTGGCCAACATGGTGAAACCCTATGTCTACTAAAAATACAAAAAGCTAGTTGGGCATGGTGGCACATGCCTGTAACCCCAGCTACTTGGGAGGCTGAGGCAGGAGAATCACTTGAACCTGGCAGGCAGAGGTTCCAGTGAGCTGAGGTTGCACGATTGTACTCCAGCCTGGGCAATGAGTTAAAACTCTGTCTTAATAAGACTGTGCACAGTGTCTCATGCCTGTAATCACAGTACTCTGAGAAGTCGAGGTGGATGGCTCACCTGAGGTCATGAGTTTGAGACCAGCCTGGCCAACATGGTGAAACCCCATTTCTAAAAATACAAAAAATTAACTGGGCATTGTGGCAGATGCCTGTAATTCCAGCTACATGGGACGCTGAAGCAGGAGAATTGCTTGCATCCAAGAGGCAGAGGTTGCAGTGAGCCAGAATGACACCATTGCACTCCAGCCTGGGTGACAAGAGCAAGACTCCGAATTAAAAAATAAAATGAATAAGAAGGAGGAGGAAAGGGGTGGAAGAGGAGGAGTAGAGGAAGAAAAAACAGCTGAAAGAGGGGGAGGGGGAGGAGCAGCCAGACACGGCGGCTCACACCTGTAATCCCAGGAGGAGGAGGAGAAACAGGTGTGGTGGCTCATGCCTGTAATCTGAAGAGGAAGAGGAACAACCAGATGGGGTGGCTCATGCCTATAATCTGAGGAGAAGAAGGAAGAGGAAAAGAGGAGTAGGAGGTAAAAGGAGGAAGAGAAGGAAAAAGGGAGGAGAAAAAGGATCAGGAGGAGGAGGAACAGCCAGGCGAGGTGGCTCATGCCTGTAATCTGAGGAGAAGGAAAATTGGAGGAGGAGGAGGAACAGCCAGGCACAGTGGCTCACACCTCTAATCCCAGCTCTTAGGGAGGCTGAGGCAGGCAGATCACAAGGTCAGGAGTTTGAGACCAGCCTGACCAATTTGGTGACACCCTGTCTTTGCTAACAATGCAAAAATTAATTGGGTATGGTGGCCCTGCTTGTAATCCCAGCTACTCGGGAGGCTGAAGCAGGAGAATTGCTTGAACACAGCAGGTGGAGGTCACAATGAGCCATGATTGCACCACTGCACTCCAGCTTGGCAACAGAGCTGGACTCCATCATAAAATATAAAATAGTAAAGTACCAGACAACATGGCTCCAGTCTGGTAAAACACCCATCTGCATAATAAAAGATTAGGATGGAGTAGCCAGCTTCTTTCACATGCTTTACAAATAGCATCCCTGATCCAACCAGTCTTTTTTGCACCCTATGTGAATCAGATAGCACCTTCTCAAGCTCCTCTATAAAACCTGTAAATCCAGCACTTTGAAAGGCTGAGGCCACTGGAGGTCAGAAATTCAAGACCAGTCTGGCCATCATGGTGAAACCCGTCTCAACTAAAAATACAAAAATAAGCTGAGGATGATGGCAGGTGCCTGTAATCCCAGCTACTCGAGAGGCTGAGGCAGGAGAATCATTTGAACCAGGGAGGCAGAGGTTGCAGTGATCCAAGAGAGCACCACTGCACTTCATCCTGGGAGACAGAGTGAGACTGTCTAAAATTAAAACAAAAAACCTTCCTCATTCACTGCGGAAGTGGCAACCCATTTTCTCCAGGACTCCTGTCTGTGCAGTGAGCTCTTCTCTTTCTTTTGCCTGTTACACTTCTGCTCTTAATTTCACTCTGGAGTGTCTGCATTCAGTTTTCCATGGCCTTGGGACAATCAACCTGAGATTTTACCCATACAACAACACTGCTTCACAAATACAACTTCAAAACCCGTTTTTGGCCAGACACAGTGGCTCATGCCTGTAATCTCAGCACTTTGGGAGGCTAAGGGTGGGCAGATCATCTGAGTTGGGAGTTTGACACCAGCCTGACCAACATGGAGAAACCCCACCTCTACTGAAAATACAGAATTAGCTGGGCATTGGGAGATGCGGATTTTCAAAGACAGGGATAAATTCAGGAAAGCAGAAGCTACACGTAAAATCATGAAGCTGGCCAGGCATGGTGGCTCATGCCTGTAATCCCAGGACTTTGGGAGGCCCAGGTGGGAGGATCCCTTGGGGCCAGGAGTTCCAGACCAGCCTGGGCAACAAAGCAAGACCCCCATCTCTACAAAAAACTACAAAAATTGGCTGGGCATGGTGGTGCTCACCTGTAGTCCCAGTTACTCGGGAGGCTGAGGTGGGAGGGTCGCTTGAGCCCAGGAATTGGAGGCTGCAATGAGCTATGATCGTGCTAAATACAAGGATATCAGAAAAATGTTGGATGGCTGGTTGGGTGCAATGGCTCTCTCCTGTAATCCCAGCACTTTGGGAGGCCGAGGTGGAAGGAGCACCTGAGGTCAGGAGTTTGAGACCAGCCTGGCCAATGTGGTCAAACCTCATCTCTACTAAAAATACAAAAATTATCTAGGTGTGGTGGTGTGTGCCTGTAATCTCCACCTACTCAGGAGGCTGAGGCAGGATAATTGCCTGAACCCGGGAAATGGACGTAGTAATGAGATGATATCACTGCTCTCCAGCCTGGGCAATAGAGCGAGGCTCCGTCTCAAAAAAAAAAAAAAAAAAAAGGAAAGAAAAATGTTGGATAGCATCTACATCTCTGAAAAAGGAACAGATCAGCAGGCTGATGAATACGATCTAAAAGTCTATGAATAAGACCTACAGAAATAAGAAGATGCCAAATGATTCCTGAGACCTCTTCATGATGTTTCTAAAATGCAATAAAATACGTCTCTCAAGTTGACCAAAAGGTACAATGTTTGAGTTAGATGGGAGGAGTGGGTTTTTGAGATCTATTGCCCAGCAAGAGTATTATTCATTAGGAACCATAGTTACTAATAACATATATTTCAAAATTACTTGAAGAGTAGATTTTGGTTGGGCCCAGTGGCTCACGCCTGTAATCCCAGCTGTTTGAGAGGCTGAGGGCAGATCACTTGAGGCCAGGAGTTCAAGACCAGCCTGACCAACATGGGAAAACCCCAGTCTCTATAAAAATTATAAAAGTGGCTGGGGATGGTTTCTCACGCTTATAATCCCAGGACTTTGGGAGTCCAAGGCGGGTGGATCATGAAGTCAGGAGTTTGAGACCAGCCTGGCCAGCTTGGCGAAACCCATCTCTACTAAAAATGCAAAAAAAAAAAAAAATTAGCTGGGCATAGAGGTGTGTTGCTGTAATCCCAGCTACTCAGGAGGCTGAGACAGCAGAAGAATCACCTGAACCTAGGAGGTGAAGGCTGCAGTGAGCAGAGATCTCACCATTGCACCCCAGCTTGGGTGACAGAATGAGAATCCTTCTCAATTAAAAAAAAGCCAGGTGTAGTCGTGGTTGTCTGTAGTCCCAGCTACTCGGGAGGCTGAGGTAGGAGTATCACTTGAGCCTAGGGGTTGAGGCTGCAGTGAGCTGTGATTGTGCCACTGCACTCCAATCTGGGCAACAAAGCAAGACTGTCTAAAAAAGTACAATTGAGGCCAGGCACAGTGGCTTACACTGTAATCCCAGGACTTTGGGAGGCCGAGGCTGGTGGATCACCAGGTCAGGAGATCAAGACCATTGTGGCTAACATGGTGAAACCCCATCTCTACTAAAAATACAAAAAATTAGTTGGGCATGGTGGCACATGCCTGTAGTCCCAGCTACTCGGGAGGCTGAGGCAGGTGAATCGGTTGAACCTGGGAGGCAGAGGTTGCAGTGAGCTGAGATTGTGCCATTGCACTTCAGCCTGGGTGAGAAAGCCACACTCCATCTCAGAAAAAAAAAAAAAAAGTACATTTTATTTTATTTTATATTTTGTATTTTTTTGAGACAAAGTCACCCTCTGTTGCCCAGGCTACAATGCAGTGGCACAATCTCAACTCACTGCAACCTCCGACTCCATGGTTCAAGTGATTTCCCTGCCTCAGCCTCCTGAGTAGCTAGGATTACAGGTGTGTGCCGCCTTGCCCAGCTAATTTTTGTATTTTTAGAAGTGGGGTTTCACCATGTTGGCCCAGCTGGTCTTGAACTCTTGACCTCAGGTGATTCGCCTGCATCAGCCTCCTAAACTATTGGCGTTACAGGCTTAAGCCACTGTGACTGGCAAAAAGTAGACTTTACATGTTCTCACGACAGCAAAATGGTACATTTGTGAGATGATGGATATGTTAATTACCTTAATATAGTCAATAATCATTCCACAATGTACATAGATCAAAACATCACACTACACCCCACAAGCATACACAATTATTATATCTATTAAAATAATTAAGTTTATCTCTTCAAAAATTAATAAGAAGTCCCAGCCAGGCTCGGTGGCTCATGCCTATGTAATTCCAACACTTTGGGAGGCAGAGTTGGGCGGATCACAAAGTCAGGAGTTCAAGACCATGCTGACCAACATGGTGAAACCTCATCTCTACTAAAAATACAAAAAAATTAGCCAAGCATGATTGCATGCACCTGTAATTCCAGCTAATCGGAAGGCTGAGGCAGGAGACTGTTCCTAAACCCAGGAGGCAGAGGTTGCAGTGAGCCGAGATCACGCCACTGTACTCCAGCTTGGGCATCAGAGCGAGACCCCATCCAAAGAAAAATAAAGGCATCTCAAACTTGTAATTTCACCTCTTTGAGCCTCAACTTCTCAAATTTGAGATGAGGTTTCACCATGTGGGTCAGGCCAGTCTTGAAGTCATGACCTCAGGTGATCCACCCACCTTGGCCTCCCAAAATGCTGGGATTTCAGGCCTGAGCCACCGCTGACAGCTATCCATCACTTATGCCTTTCCCTAGCTCAGGGAATCTGCATTTTCCAGCAAAGGAAGCAACAGGTATGCACTTGTCTAGGTGAGCAGAAGGATGATGAGTTAAGTAAAGTTCTTGGTGCTCACAAGGAATTTCCTAGCAGGCAAATTGGGTGAAAGATATATAGCTCTTTTTTTTGAGTTGTAGTCCCACTCTTCCTTACGCTGGAATGCAGTGGCACTATCTTGGCTCACTGCAACCTACGCCTCCTGGGTTGAAGCGATTCTCCTGTCTCAGCCTCCCAAGTAGCTGGGATTACAGGAACCTGCCACCATGCCCAGCTACTTTTTTTGTATTTTTAGTAGAGACAGGTTTTCACCATGTGGTCTTGAACTCCTGACCTCAGGTGATCCACCTGCTTTGGCCTCCCAAAGTGATGGAATTACAGGCATGAGTCACTACAGCCAGAACTCAGTTTCTCTGGATGGTCTCTGAATGCCATGAAACTTTTATTTTCTATTAAAAACATTTTTTTTTGACACAGGGTCTCACTGTGTTGCTCAGGCTAAAGTGCTGTGGCCCAATCTTAGCTCACTGCAGCCTCTGGCTCCTGGGCTCAAGCAATCCTCCTGCCTCAGTCTCCCAAGTAGTTGGAACACAGGTGTTAGCCATCACACCTGGCTAATTTTTTTTTTAATAGAGTTGGGGTCTTGCTCTGTTTCCCACACTGGTATTGAACTCCTGGCCTCAAGCAATCTTCCCCGCTTGGCCACCCAAACTGCTGGGATTACAAGCATAAACTGTGCACAGCTGAGATTTTTTTTGACTTAGTCTTTTTGTACATGTGCTATATTATTCATAGAATCCATAAATGGTAGGGAAATTTCTGAGTTCAGGGAAATATATATGATACAAAACTTGATATATAGACTAGAGTTTCTTAGTTCAACTGGAGGGGCTGGTTTTAGGTGATCCATGGACTCCCTGAAATTGAGGACACCATTGGAAATATATGTGAGCTCATGGACAATTTTCTATGATTTTCAGTCCTCAGAATGTCTCTTGGACTCATGCCTTAGGGCAGAGGACGCATGTACCCCTAGTACAGAATCTCGGACAGTGAATGTCAGGAAGCATTCAGCAGAAAAGCTTTGGCAAATTGAGTGCTTTGATGTAACTTTTTCATCAAGTCAGTGTACCTGGGATCTCTTGTACATGTTAGTCTCACTCTGTAAGGTTTCATCATTTCTGCTTTCCCTACTTTTCTTTGCCACCCTGCTCCCTCTCCCACCAGAGAGGACTCTGAAATGTGCATGTCCAGATGAGACCCCAGCATGCTTCAGCCTTTGAGTGGAGAGGACACAGCCTCTGCTGGGACAGGGAATGAGGGATGCGGAGACCCTGAAGATGCTTTAGGACAATGGTCTGAGGTTGGGACGGTGGCAGGAGATGCCATTCACTTCGGATCTCCAGGACAGGAGCTCAGGCTGGCAGTTACATGTGTTTTTCTTCAAACTGGTTGCCTGGTTGGAGTGACTGATGACATCAGAGATTCCAGCCTTACTGATTGGAGGGACTGAACTCCGTGGGCACTTTGAAACTCAGGTGGACAACAGTATCTTCTCAGAGCTGTTCTCCACTCCTGACTTCTTCCCAGCCTTGAGAATAGACAACACATTCTTCTGGTTCCTAGTAGAGTGTGGAAGAAGGCTTTGGCCACAACAGGAACTAGCTTCTCTGGGAGGGAACAGAGTTTGGGGGAGATCATGGCCAGCCGTCAACGGCAACCCCAGGTTGAGGAGCAGAGCCCCCAGCCTAGCACCTCAGGGTACCCCCTTCCGGAAGTGGTGGACAATGAAATGCCAGGACCATCAGGTGAGGGGACTAGAGGAAGAAGAGATGAGAGAGGATTGACTAAGAACCAGGAAGGAATGAGGGTAGGGGGTGGGGGTTGGCTCACAACTGTAATCCCAGCACTTTGAGAGGCTGAGGTGGTCAGATCACCTGAGGTCAGGAGTTTGAGATAGTCTGCCCAACATGATGAAACCCCATCTCTACTAAAAAAACAAAAATTAGCTGAGTGGTAGTGGTATGTGCCTGTAACCCCAGCTACTCAGGATACTGAGGCAGGAAAATTGCTTAAGCCTGGGAAGCCAAGGTTGCAGTGAGCCAAGATCCTGCCATTGCACTCCAGTCTGGGTGAGAGAGTGAGACCCTGTCTCAAAAAAAAAAAAAAAAAAAAAAAAAGAGCAGGGACCCAGAAGTCAGGAGGAAGCACTTGAGGAGGGTGTATGAGAAGAAAGGAGGGACTCAGGCCAGGTGCAGTGGCTCACACCTATAATCCCAACACTTTGGGAGGCCGAGGCAGATCACTTGAGGCCAGGAGTTTGAGACCAGCCTGGCCAACATGGTGAAACCCCATCTCTACTAAAAATACAAGAATGAGCTAGGCGTTATGGCAGGCACCTATAATCCCACGACTTGGGAGGCTGAGGCAGAAGAATCACTGGAACCCAGGAAATGGAGGTTGGGATGCAGTGATACGAGATCGTACCACTACACTCCAGCCTAGGTGACAAAGCAAGATTCTGTCTTAAGAAAAAATAAAAAGGGCGAATGCAGAGAGCCAGGGACCAGGAAAGGAAATAAGGACACATTGTGAGGATAGAGAGATAGAAGGATGGGGAGGAGAAGGAGAAGCACATGGGGTTTACAGAGGAGAAAGATGGAAAGATGGCTTGCAGAAGCCAACAGTCTGTGGGGCTGGGGAGGATGGAGAATGGTTGGGGTTTGGGGCTGGGGTCTAAGGTGATCAATTGCAGAAGTGTTATATGGTGGCCTGGTTTCTTTACTCAGTCCCTTGGGTAGATCCCAGCCCCCCATTTAGGTTCCTTTGCTCAAAAAGGAAGAGGGAGTAGTTGGACAAATCTGAGGAACTGGATGAGGAGCCAGAGAAGGCGCACACCCCTGAGTCTGAGGAGACCTGGGTGGTGGAGACCCTGTGTGATCTCAAGGTGAAGCTGAAGAAACGGCGAGTGTCACCCGTGCTCCCTGAGCACCACAAGGTCTTCAACAGGCTGCTTGGTAGGAGGACACCCCAGAGAGCACCTCCAATCCTGTTCTTTTCAAAAAGGAAACTTTCCATTACCATACTTTTCCCATGAAAAAAATATGCCCCCCTAGTGGGTGAGCCCATGCGGGAGGACTCAAGTGATCGATCACTCATGAGGGATGCTTAGGAGGTGATAGAGGATTCACTTAAATTGTGATTGGGATAAGAGAGCTTGGTTTCAGGCCAGGTGCCATGGCTCATGCCTGAGATCCCAGCACATTAGGAGGCTGAGATGAGGATTGCTTGAACTCAGGACTTTGAGGCTGCAGTGAGCTATAACTGTACCACCGCACTCCAGCCTGGGTGAGAGAGCAAAACCCTATCTCAGAAGAAAAACCAAAGCCGGGTGTAGTAAGTCATGCCTGTAATCCCAGCACTTTGGGAGGTCGAGATGGGTGGATCACCTGAGGTCAGGAGTTTGAGACCAGCCTGACCAACATGGTGAAAACCCATTTCTACTAAAAATACAAAAATTAGCTGGGTTGTATGCCTGTAATCCCAGGTATTTGGGAGGCTGTGGTAGGAGAATCTCTTGAACCTGGGAGGTGAATGTTGCGGTGAGCTGAGATGGAGTCACTGCACTCTAGGGGACAGAATGAGACCCTGTCTCAAAAGAAAGAGACAGAGAGAGAGGAGGAGGGAAGGGGAAGGGGGGAAGGAGGGAGAGGGGAAGGGAGGGGAGACCAACCCAGTAGTCAGGAAGGAGCACTGAGGGAGTGTGTGGGGGAAGCAAGGAGGGACTCAGGCCAGGTGCAATGGCTCACACCTGCAACCCCAGGTCTTTGGGAGGCCAAGGCAGGAGAGTCGCTTGAGGCCAGGAGTATGAGACCAGCCTGGCCAACATGGTGAAACCTTGTCTCTAAAGTACAACAATACGCTGGGTGTTATGGTGGGCACCTGTAATCCCAGCTACTTGGGAGGCTGAGGCAGGAGAATCACTGGAACCTGGGAGATGGAGGTTGCAGTGATAGGAGATTGCACCACTACACTCCAGCCTGGGCGATAAAGTAAAAAAAAAAAAAAGTGGGACTCAGAGAGCCAGGACCAGAAAAGGAAATGATTCATTCTGTGGACAGAGAGATGGAAGAATGGGAAGGAGAAGGAGAGGCACATGGGGTTTACAAAGGGGAAAGATGGCTTGCAGAAGCCAACAGTCTGCGGGGCTGGGGAGGGTGGAGAGTAGTTTGGGGTTTGGGGTTGGGGTTTAAGGTGATCAGTTGCAGAAGCATTACATGGTGGCCTGTTTTTTTTTACTCAACCCCTTGGGCAGATCGCAACCCCCCACTTAGGTTTCTGTGCTGGAAACGGAAGAGGGAGTGGTCGGATGAATCAGAGGAGGAGCCAGAGAAGGTGCTCGCCCCTGAGCCTGAGGACACCTGGGTGGTGGAGACCCTGTGTGGTCTCAAGGTGAAGCTGAAGCAACGGCGAGTGCACCACGAGGTCTTCAACAGGCTCCTTGGTAGGAGGACACCCCAGAGAGCACCTCCAATCCTGTTCTTTTCAAAAAGAGGAAAAATTTCCCATAACTATACTTTTCCCATGAGAAAAATATGCCCCCTAGTGGGTGAATTCTCCATGCAGGAGGACTCAGAAGTGATCACTCATGAGGGATGTTTAGGAGGCCATAGAGGATTCAGCTAGACTTGATGAAGGTCTGCGATTGGGATAAGAAAGCTTGGTTTCAGGCCAGGCACTGTGGCTCATGCCTGAGATCCCAGCACTTTAACAGGCTGAGGCAAGAGGATTGCTTGAACTCAGGACTTTGAGGCTGCAGTAAGCTATGATTGCACCACTGCACTCCAGCCTGGGTGACAGAGCCAAACCCTGTTTCAGAAGAAAAACCAAGGCCAGGCGTGGTAGATCATGCCTCTAATCTGAGCACTTTGGGAGGCTGAGGTGGGTGAATCACCTGAGGTAGGTCAGGAGTTTGAGACCAGCCTGACCAACATGGTGAAACCCCATCTCTACCAAAAATACAAAAATAACTAGGAGTGGCTGTGCATGCCTGTAATCCCCACTACTCAGGAGGCTGACAGGAGAATTGCTTGAACTTGGGAGGTGGAAGTTGCAGGTGAGGTGAGATCATGCCATTGCATTCCAGCCTGGGCAACAGAGTGAGACTCCATCTCCAATCAATCAATCAATTGAAATAAAAACAAAATCAAAGAAAGAGGTTTCAGCTGTGCCCTCTGAAACTTAATGTTTCTTGCTGACTTTGTTTTTTTTTTTTTTTTTTTTTGAGACAAAGTTTCACCCTGTTGTCCAGGCTGGAGTGCAATGGTGCAATCTCAGCTAACTGCAGCCTTCTCCACCTCCTGAATTTAAGCAATTCTCCTGCCCCAGCCGCCCAAATAGCTGGGATTACAGCCACACATCACCACACCCGGCTAATTTTTTTGTATCGTTAGTAGAGATGGGGTTTCACCATGTTGGCCAGGCTGGTCCCAAACTCCTGACCTTGTGATTTACCCGCCTTGGCCTCCCAAAGTGCTAGGATTACCGGCATGAGTCAAGCTGCCCGGCCTCTTGCTGACCTTCTAAACTTAACTGTCTCCATCCCTAGAGGGAGATACCAAAGCCATGGTCACACCCTGATGTGACTGTTTCATGAGGAAATGACAGGAATTACTTTATGACTCTGCAGTGGTCTCTGCGTATCTGCAGGGAGGGCATCCTGGCTTCTTCCCAGCTCTCCATCCTATAGATTTGTACACCCAGGACCTCCTTCAGCCCCTTGTCAGGGCAGCCTCAGAGCGGGAGCCTCTCCCTTGCCCAGTGAAAGTAATTCCTGTGCCATCGACCTCACCTGAGCCACCATCCCGAGGCTTTCCCCAGAGAGGCGCACTTCTCCTCACTGCCCTCTTGCTCCCAGGGAAACTGTTCTGCTTCTCTCACTAGCATGCTCTCTAATCACAGAGGATCCTGTCCTTAAAAGATTCCTGGCCTGGGACAAAGATCTGAGGGTGTCGGACAAGGTAAGGTTGTTCTCCAGGTAACTGTGTTCCTGCTCCAACACAGCCTAGGGGAGGGCGCAGCCTCCACACCCACAGTTCCCCTCTCTCTCTCCTTCACCATCTCCCACCTGATGCTCTGCCTCCACAGTTTTGTTTTTTCCTGAGATAGAGTCTTGCTCTGTTGCCCAGGCTGGAGGGCAGTGTCATGAAATTGACTCACTGCAGCCTCCACCTCCAGGGTTGAAATGATTCTCTGTCTCAGCCTCCAAAGTAGCTGGGATTACAGGTGTGCACCACCACACCTGGCTAATTTTTGTTTTTAATAGAGAGAGGGTTTTGCTATGTTGACCAAACTGGTCTTGAACAACTAACCTCAGGTGATCTGCCTGCCTTGTCCTCCCAAAGTGCTGGGATTACAAACATGAGCCACTGTGCCCGGCCAGCTCCCAAGGTCTTCAGTTTTGGTGCCCACCATTTTTTTTTTTTTTCAGACAGATTCTAGTTTTGCTCCCAGGATAGAGTGCAGTGGCATGCTCATAGCTCACAGCAGCCTCTAATTGCCTGGGCTCAATTAGAGCCAGGTAAAAACACAAACAGACAGAAAACACAAACACAAAGTCGAGTCGAAGGCATTTGGAAGGAGTGGTGAAACCAAGCCAGGAAACACAAAGAGGGTGAGCCGGTTTGGCTCACCCTGAGTAGCTGAGACTACAGGCACAGGCCACCTCGCTCCACTAGTTTCTGTAATTTTTGTAGAAAGAGGGTCTTGCTGTGTTGCCCAGGTTGTTCTCGAACTATTGGGCTCATGTGATCCTCCTGTCTCTGCCTGTCAAAGTACTGGGGCCACAGGCTTTGGCCAATACTCCTGGCTATTCTTGGTCTTTTTATGATTTGTCAGCATTTCCCTTGGGACTCTGCAGGTCTTTTGCAGAGTGACTGAGCGGCCCTTCCCTCTCCTATGGGTCCTTTGAGATCTGAGCCCTGGGCCACAGTCCGACTGCAGCCCTGAAGCTCCTGGCCTCTCTACTCCTAGCACTTTGGGAAAGTTCTCTGCCTGGCACAGAAAAGACCCTCCTGACACCAGCCAATGTAGATACACTCCTTGCAAAGATCCCATTGGAGCTCACCATCCTGGGTGCATCACCCACATCCCTTCCTCTGGCTCCTCAAACTTGCATCCCACCATCAAATACCCCTCCACCCCACAGATTCCAAATAAGCACAGTCACCCCAACACTGAGGTCCCTTCTCTGATGGGCAACCTCTCCCCAGCCCCCATTGCCCCATCTCCAGGATCTTCCTCTTCCAAGATGTGACTTCTCTCTCTGTGTGTTCTTTTCTCTCCATCAGTACTGCTAGCTATGGTCATAGCATATTTTAGCCTTGCCAGCCTCTTCTTCTGGCAATACCGATGCATTCATTTTTTCCTGGCCCTGTGAGTGGCTTTCTTCCTCCTATTCGTCAATGTCCAACACCTTGGGACAGTGGGGGAAAGTGGGATTCCAATCTTTCATTTATTCTTTCACCTATTTGTTCTCTTTACTCTGTGTATTGAAAAGATAGCATTATACCATGGTGTTTTTAGACTGTTTTATCTAAAAACAAACTCAGGCCAGGTGCAGACTCATGCCTATAATCCCAGCACTTTGGGAGGCTGAGGTGGGCAGATCACATGAGGTCAGGAGATGGAGACCAGCCTGGCCAACATGTCAAAACCCTGTCTCTACTAAAAAAGTACAAAAATTAGCCAGACACGGTGATGTGCACCTGTAATCCTAGCTGCTTGGGACACTGAGGCAAGAGAACTGCTTTAACCCAGGAGAGAGAGGTTGTAGTAAGCTAAGATTGAGCCACTCACTCCCGCATGGGCAACAGACTGAGACTTTTTCTCAAAAACAAACAAAGCCAAAAAAAAAAGAAAAAAAAAAAAAAAAAAAAAGAAAAAACAAGCTCAAACGCCAGTTTACAAATAAAAGAGTAAAACAAAAAGAATTGTAACCACCCCTCAAGGGGAGAGGAAACATAGCAGACATGACGCTTCCCCCAGCAGACAGCCATTTCTGGTCCCTCTGTCTCTCCTTCCCACATCAACCCCAAATGCAACAGTCCATCATCCTCCTCTAGGTTCCCATGACAGAGGCCACAGGTCAGGCCCCCTGGCATCACTTGAATCCACTGTCAAATGCTCCCTGCTGGGGTCTCCTGGAGCCTCTCCCTAAGCCAGGGGACTTCCTAGTTTAGTCAGAACATCTCTCCAAAGCCCAGGTCCGACCCCCCACTGCCCATCTGAACAGCTTCCTTAGCTGATGTCTTTTGAAATCGAGGCCAGGGTCACAGTGCCAATTCCACCCTCTTTACAATCTCTCTACAGCCAAACCGGCTCACCCTCTTTGTGTTTCCTGGCTTGGTTTCACCACTCCTTCCAAATGCCTTCGACTCGACTTTGTGTTTGTGTTTTCTGTCTGGGGTCCTGCACACGTGGTTTTGAGGAGAATGACATATTCCTTAAAGTCAGTTCACCCCACAGCCTCTGTGATGCCTGCCCTCATCTTCCCACCTCTGCACACCCACAGCACTCCAGTTACATCCTATTATAATGTGACATTGGGATTAGGTGATCTGCCCTGATTTCTTCCAGTACCATTAGACTAGATGCCTGTAGAAGGCAGAGTTTGGCAAAATATCAATGTATCCTATTTTTTTTTTTTTTTTTCAGACAGAGACTTGCTCTGTCCCCCAAGCTGGAGTGCAGTGGTGAGATCATAGCTCACAGCAGCCTCCACCTCCTGGGCTCAAGCAATCCTCCCAACTCAGCCTCCTGATTAGCTCAGACTACAGGGCTCTGCCCCTACACCAGGACAGTTATTTATTTATTTTTAGTTAATTAATGTATTTTTTGATATAAAGTCTCACTCTGTTGCCCAGGCTGGAGTGCAATGGTGTGATCTCAGTTCACTGCAACCTCCACCTCCTGGGTTCAACAAATTCTCCTACCTCAGCCTTCCAAGTAGCTGGGACTACAAGTGTGTGTCACCACGCTCCCCTAATTTTTTTGTATTTTTAGTAGAGACGGGGTTTCACCATGTTAACCAGGATGGTCTCAATCTCCTGACTTCATGATGCACCCACCTCAGCCTCCCAAAGTGCTGGGATTATAGGTGTGAGCCACAGTGCCCAGCCTACTTATTTATTTATTTATTTTTTTGAGATGGAGTCTCACTGTCACCCAGGCTGGAGTGCAATGGCACGATTTTGACTCAATGCAACCTCTGCCTCCTGGGTTCGAGTTCTCTGCCTCAGCCTCCTGAGCAGCTGGAATTATAGGCGCCTGCCACCACATCCAACTAATTTTTGTATTTTTAGTAGTGACAGGGTTTCACCATCTTGGCCAGGCTGCTCTTGAACTCTTGACCTTGTGATTCACCCACCTCGGCCTCCCAAAGCACTGGGATTACAGGCATGAGCCACTGTGCCTGGCCCCGGCCTACTTATTTATTGAGACAGAGGCCTACTGCATCTCCCAGGCTGGAATGCAGTGGCCTGATCTTGGCTTACTGCAACATTCATCTCCTGGGTTCATGCAATTCTTGCACCTCAGCTCCTTGAGTAGCTAGGACTAAGGTGTGTGTCGCCATGCCAGACTAATTTTTGTATTTTTAGTAGAGATGGGTTTCCCCATGTTGACCGGGCTGGTTTCAAACACCTGGTCTCAAGCAGTGCACCTGCTTCAGCCTCTTAAAGTGCTGGGATTCCAGGCATGAACCACCATGCATGGCTAAGAGTTTTTTCTATTTTTATTAGAGACAAGGGTCTTGCTGTGTTGTCCAGGCTTGTCTTGAACTCCTGGCCTCAAGCAATCTTTCTGCCTTGGCCTTCCAAAGTTTGGGAATTCCAAGCATGAACCACCTTGGGTTTTTGTCTCTCTCCATCCTGAAGGTGTGAAAGACACCTTTCAGCAGGTCTCTGTCCAGCAGGTCCCTCCTGAGGAAGGCATGGCTCTCTGCAGGGTGAGTACCAGTCCTGAGCTGAGGACAGTCCCCTGCCCTCCTCTCTGGGAAGTTGACCTCAGCTGGAGATCTCTCCTGGTGGTGTCCCTCAGCAGCAACCTGATTTCTGCCCCCAGCTACCTGGCCAATGACATGGAGGAGGATGACAAGGCCCCCAAACAAGCCATCTTCTACTTCCTGTATGGGAAGAACTGCTCCCCGTGACCCTTGTTCCAGAAGCTTCGGTTCCATTTCTTCTGTTCCATGCACTGGAGAGCTTGGGTTTCCCCAGAGGAGCTGGAGGTGAGTGGGGTGTGGGGAGGTGGATGAGGTGGGGAGGAATCAAGTGGATTGGAGGCTGGACGAGGGGAGGGAGGGACATCTGAGGAGTCCCCGTCTTCTCAAGGGGCATTTCCTTTTCCAGATCCAGGCTTATGACCCAGAGAACTGGATGTGGGCTCGAGACTGTGCCCTCCTTTCCTAGAGCTCCAGGGACCATGGAGGCCTGAGATCATTGGCCTGAGGGAAGGTACATCTGTGTCCCCTGGAGTCAAGGCAGAATATCGTGGTCTATTTAGGAAATCTGAGGAACCCAATTGCTTGAACCAGCTTCAAGGCTGGGCAACATGGTGAGATCCGTTTTCCACAAAAATACACAAATTAACTGGGCGATGTGGGAGGCATCTCTATTTTCAACTACTCAGGAGGTTGAGGAGGGAGGATCTCTGGAGCTTGGGAGGTTGGGGCTGCAGGGAGCCCTGATCCTGCCACTGCACTCCGGTCTGAGACCCCGTCTCAAAAATCATCATAAATACTGAGTTCCGGTAGATTCATTACGATTGATGCACTTGAGTAACCGATGCAGGTTGAGGATTCAGTGAAGATTTGGTTTATGTCTTGTGCAGCTAACCACGTTGAGGACCCAGCATGAGACTTAACCATTAGGAAGTGGGATTATGGATCAGGTTTCTGGACTGGTGGTTTGTGATGTTGTCACATTAGAAACACAGCTAGCATGGTTACAAGTTTAGATCTTAAGTGACACAAAAGGCCCCAGGCATGATGAAGCTACGTGGTAGTTCCCCTAAATTCCTGTAAAAATAAATTTTTATTTGACGTTAAGTGTATGTTTTTGAAATGTGAAAATTCAGATGTGATTTTTTACTTCATATTGACATGTTTGTATGTTACTTTAAAGAGGATGTGTTTTAAAGGAGGACATGCACTTTGTGTTTTCAAGAGAACAGTGTGGTGCATGTCTTGGGGAAATGTAATAAAGATGAAGTTTTTTTTACCTTTACAGAGTGCAACCATATTGCTCTGGATTGCTTATTTGCTATCAAGTGACATTTTTCCTTAATGGGGTTGTGGTTATTTGAACATATTTATTAGCTCTGGAAGATAATCCTGTGTTATTTTTCATGTAGAAAAAAACATAAAGCTGGGTGCAGTGCTCACACCTATAATCCCAGCACTTTTAAAGTCATGGCAGGAGGATCACTTGACACCAGGAGTTTGAGACCAGCCTGGGCAACATAGCATCTACATCTATTTGTAAAAAATGTTTTTAAAAAGAAAAAAAAAATAGAAGAGAAGGCCAATCCCAAGCTAGAGGTTTTTGTTTGTTTGTTTTGTTTTTTTTTTTGAGATAGAGTCTCGCTCTGTCGCTCAGGCTCGAGTGCAGTAGTGCAATCTTGGCTTACTGCAACCTCCACCTCCTGTGTTCTAACCATTCTTCTGCCACAGTGTCCCAAGAAGCTGGGACTACAGGTGTGTGCCACCATGCTGAGGTAACATTTGTATTTTTAGTAGAGACACGGTTGCAACATATTAGCCAGGCTGATCTCAAACTCCTGACATCAAGTGATCCATCCACCCTGGCCTTTCAAATTGCTGGGATTACAGGCATGAGCACCATGCCCAGCCCCTAAGCTTGAGTTTTAAAGCAGGAAATGAGGGAAAGATATTGAGAGAAGAAAACCAGGTGGTAACAATACTCTAAACGTTTTTATTTTTTAGAGTTTCTAAAGTGGCTCACACCTGTGATCCCAGCAGGAGTTCCAGACCAGCCTGGCCAACATGGTGAAACCCCATCTCTACTAAAAACACAAAAGTTAGCCAGGGATGGTGGTGCCCACCTGTAATCCTAGCTATTCAGGAGGCTGAGGCAGGAGAAATCACTTGATCCTGGAAATTGGAGGTAGCAGTGAGCAGAGATTGTGCCACTGCACTCCAGCCTGGGTGTCAGAGCAAGAGTCTGTCTTCCAAAAAAAAAAAAAGAAAGAAAGTTCCTGCAACATTTGAGCCATTAAAGACAGGCACTGTGCCATGCAATTTTTTTATTTTTGGAGATGGAGTCTTGCTCTGTCACCTACGCTGGGGTGCAGTGGTGTGGTCATAGCTCACTGTAGCCTCAGACTCAAGCTCAAGTGATCCTCTTACCTTGCCTCCCAAAGTGCTGGGATTACAAGCATGAGCCATCACAGCTGGCCTGTGTGACACAATTCTGATGTCAACTCCTCAAATGCCACAGGTTAAGGCCACAAGCCCCCACTTGGCTGCCTTCACTTTAGATGCAAGCTGCAAGTTTGGGTGTCCTCAGACCACATGTACTTCTCACCAACTGGCTACAAATTCAGAGATTCCCACAGTGTCCTCAGGTTTGATAATTTCTCTATAACAACTTAAAGAACTCAGAAAAGCAAGATACTTTTTTTTTTTTTTTGAGATGAAGTCTCACTCTGTTAAGCAAAAGTGTAATGGCACAATCTCAGCTTACTGCAACCTCTGACTCCCAGATTCGAGCGATTCTCTTGCCTCAGTCTCCCGAGTAGCTGGGATTTCAGGTGAGTGCCATCATACCTGGCTAATTTTTGTATTTTTGGTAGAGAGGGTTTCACTGTGTTGGCCAGGTTGGTCTCGAACTCCCAAACACAGGTGATCTGCCCACCTCAACTTTCCAAAGTGCTGGGATTACAGGCATGAGCTACTGTGCCTGGCCGAGCATGATATTTTCATTACAGTTTTATATAAGAAACACTGACAAAAGTTAACCCCAGCCAAAAGCAGAGACACATAGTATAAACTCCGAGAGGGTCCTGAAGATGACATTCCTGTGTCCTCAGGACACATCATCCTCTCAGCACACTGATGTGTATCACCAACCAGGGAAGGTCACCTTGGCTTCCATGTCCAAGGGTTTTATTACATCAGGCGGGTTGATGCAATCATTGGCCAGGCAATTGAGTCCATCTCCAGCCCCTCAGTTCCTTTCTGGAGGTCGGACTGACATCGTGTGGCTCAAAGTTGCAACCTTCAAATCACATGGTTGGTCTTTCTGGTGTGGTTGGCCCCTTGGCCAAGTCATCTGGTTAGCAGGAACTCAGGTGTGACCCTGGGGTGGCCACCATGAGTAACAGACAGGCCTATCATTCAAGAAATTCCATGGATTTAGAGGCTGGCTACCTCCAGGAATCAGAGAGAAGACCAGAACCAGCAGGGAAAAGAAGACCAGGGAAGTGTCAGAACAGCAAAGAAATAAATTCCTTTTTTTTTTTCATTTTGTGTAAATGAGTTTATTGACAAAGACACAAGGTCACGCTTCCCTCAACCCCCACCCTCCCCCAAAACAGGACCCAACAAGAACAGAGGAATGAGAAGCATTCTTGTGGTAACATTTCCCCCGCCCCCTCCTTCCCATTTCTTTCCAAAGACTCAAGCTTCACAACACAGACCCACAGAGCAGGCTTGGGTGAGGACAGACACTCAAGGAATCTCTGACCAGCAAACTAGTTCTGGGTGTTTGCTTCTCCTGCCCTTTGTATGATGCCAGCTGACGTTACAAAGACACACTTAGGCAGAGGAGGGGGGATGCAGGGCGATCTCCACCCACTTCCCCAGTTTGGCCAACCTTGGAATGAGCCAAGAGAGAAGTTGTGGTGGAGGCAACAGTTTCTGCCTCTCGGGAGAGGTCCTTCCCATAATAAATTCTACTCCCCATAATAAATTCCTTTTTATATGTGTATATATAATGTACATAAAATACATATCTAATGAATTAATGTATTAAATATGTAGATTGTTTTATAAAGAGAAATGTCATTTTTTCATATAACATATACACGTCATACATATAGAGACAAATACATAAGTTTCTCCCTTTATTTATTTATGAGTTGAGTTGGAGTCTCACTCTGTCGCCCAGGCTGGAGTGCGGTGACATGATCTCAGCTCACTGCAACCTCTGCCTCTTGAGTTCACGTGATTCTCCTGCCTCAGCCTCCCGAGAAGCCTTTAGGCCTTGTCAGTGCCTAGAATGTATTTATTTCACTACACTGGGGACTCCATTTCCAGTATGTATAAGGTCCATTTTCAGAAGACTGGCCGAACATGAAAAAGGGGATGGGGAGGAATCGTGCAAACAATTGCATCCAGGTGGTGTTCCTAGGACCTGAGGGCCCCCTCTGTATGGCAGGGGCACCCAACAGCTGTAACTGATGTGTACCCTGAGAATGATTTTATGGTCTGAGAAGAATGTGTGTTCTGAGCCCCAAGCTAAGGAATCAGGAGTGGCAAGACCCCAGAAGGATGCCAAGCTATGAAACCCCGAGTCAAGAGGTCTAGCTGGGCACTTGGTTTCTCAGGTCACCCACTTGGCCCTCTTCCAGGTTTTGCTCTCATTCTTTCCTTTCCTTTCCTTCCTGTTCTAAAGTTTTTTTAATAATTTTTTTTTTTTTTTTTTTTTTTTTTTGAGATGGCATCTCACTCTATCGCCCAGGCTGGTGTGCAGTGGCACCATCTCGTTTCACGGCAATGGCCACCTCTCGGGTTCAAGCAACTCTCCTGCCTCAGCCTTCCGAGTAGCTGGTCTGAGACCACTACCACACCTGGCTAATTTTTGTACTTTTCGTAGGGATGGGGTTTCTCCATGTTGACCGGGTTGGTCTCAAACTCCTGACCTCAAGTGATCTGCCCACTTCAACCTCTCAAACTGCTGGGATTACAGGTTTGAGCCCCTGCCTCGGCCTTCTTTTTTTTTTTTGAGGTAAGTCTCTCTCCAGACTGGAGTGCAATGGCATGATCACGGCTCACTGCAACCTCCGCCTCCCAGGTACAAGCAATTCTGCAGTCTCAGCATCTCTACTAGCTGGGATTACAGGTGCCCGCCACGACGCCCAGCTATTTCTTTTTTTTTTTTTTTTAAGTAGACATCGGTTTTCGCCATGTTGGCCAGACTGGCCTCAAGTGATCCACCAACCTCTGCCTCCCAAAGTTCTGGAATTACAGGCGAGAGCCACCGCTGCACGCGGCAGACATGGAAGAGGTTCCACTGGAGCCTGCTCCGAGGAGTTGCGCTGGGGAAAGCGAGTGGAGGTACTCCTTGAAGAAACTGGGGAATCTTAGATCTCAGGGGTTCTGTCCTGGCCTGCTGCCCTGGATCGTCCAGCCTGGGTAGAAGTGGGGAGAAGACCTGGCCCTTCTTGACTGGGGCTGAGTGTGAGGGTCCCAATTCGCCAAAGGCCTAGCCCGGGGTTCCCAGCCCCTGGCCTCACCCAGCAGCACCCGGCTCCCCCTCCCGTCCAGACCTGGCACGCGCCCTCAACCAACATGGCGCCGACGGCCTCAGTACGTCAAGCGACACGCCCACCGGCCGCCTCCCGCGCTTCTTCTTTCCCCGCACCTGGAAGCCGAGCGGAGGAGCGGAAAGCCTGACTTCGGGGCCGGCGGTGGCCTGGGCCGCTGTCGTGTGGCTGCGCGCTGGCGCTGCAGGGCGGGATGCTGTACCCCCGGGAGAGCCCGTCGCGGGAGCGCAAGGAGCTGGACGGCCTCTGGAGCTTCCGCGCCGACCTCTCCGACGTCCGCCGCCGGGGCTTCCAGGAGCAGAGGTAGCGGCCGCTGCTGCGGTACTCGGGGCTGGGCCGGGAGGCGCGCGGAAGCCCGGCGGAGGGAGTGGGGGAGCCCGGACCGCCTCGCAGGCTCCTTCCCCTGGGCGCCCGGGGCTTGGGGGCCCAGAGGTGGTTAAAGGTCAGTGGGCTTGGGAGCGCGGGGTTGGGGAAGTGGGGCACGGAGGGGACCCCGGAGGACCGCGGCGGAGGAGGCGGGAGGAGGAGGAAGCGCCCCTGCCGAGCCCCCTCCCGAGGCCAAGGCTGAGCCCTGGCAGTGTCCCTTTTTTTAATGTTGATTTTTAGTTTTAAAACATTTTTTGAGACTGGGCTTGGCCCTGTCGCCCAGGCTGGAGCGCAGTGGCGCAATCCTAACTTCTGAGCCCAAGCGATCCTCCCGCCGCAGCCTTGCAAGTTAGCTGGGGCCTCCACGCCTGGCTAATTTAAAACAAAATTTTTTTTTAGATATAGGGTCTCACTACTTTGCCCAGGCTGATCTCGAACTCCTGGCCTCAAGCCATCATTTTATGTTGACCTTCCAAAGGACTGATTACAGGCATGAGCCACCCAGACACTCCTTCCGCTAGTCGGGCCAGAGTGCCTTGCGCTGCACAGAGCTGGACCCGGGGATGGGGAGGAGGGGACAGTTTAGACATCCCGAGGTCAGCTCTGCCAAGGCAGGAATGTACCTTGGTCCCAGATCTGTTTGGGGGCCTAGGAGCTGAGCTCCGCCCTTCTTTCCACAGTCTGGCCCCACCCTGGACATGCAGGTTCTCTCCAGCTTCAAGAACATCTGCCCGGCCGGACTGACGGCTGTGGCATTTTGTCAGTTGGATGTGGTACAGACGGGAAGTGACCCTGCCGGAGTGGTGGACCCAGGACCTGCACACAAGAGTGGTGCTGAGGATTGGCAGTGCCCACTCCTATGCCATTGTGGTGAGTGCAGCCAGGAGCAGTTAGGGCAGGTGGGTGGGTGTGGCTGCTGAACAGCATGGGAGTCCCAGGTGCCACCCACAGCCTGTCTCCTGGAATGGGCCGGTGAGGGGCCCTTCCTTGCTCTGCCCTGGAGGCTGTGCCCTGTGTAGGGGGATAGGTGGCCTACTCTACCCCATTGGGATGCCATTTTTCCCGTCTGGCTGGCAGGCCTCAGCTCTATGCTGCAGGTTACTAGGGAGTGCCCAATAGGAGGACCCCTCCTCATGTGCTGACCTGCTGCCCCCTCCCCATATCTCCGGTGTCTGCAGTGGGTCAACGGGGTCGATGCGCTAGAGCATGGGGGGTTACCTCCCCTTCAAGGCCAACATCAGCAGCCTGGTCCAGGTGGGTCCCCTGCCCTCCCGCCTCCCTGTCACTATTGCCGTCAACAACACACTCCCTCCACCCAGCCACCAGGGATCTTCCGCTACATGACCGACACCTGCAAGTGGGTACCCTCCTGCCTCCACCACACGCCCCCACCTTCCCGCTCCACCCCATGGTCTTCCTGCTAGGGACAGGTTTGCCTTCACATAGTGGAGGGGCCTGGATCTGGGGAGGCCACAGACATGTGAGCTGAGGTTAAATGACCCACAGCAAGGGTCCAGCAAATTACAGTTCTCCCACCCTAGATATCCCAACGGTTACTTTGTCCAGAACACAGACTTTGACTTCAGCTCGGTGAGACTGCAGCGGTCTGTGCTTCTGTTCACGACACCCACCACCTGCGTCGATGACATCACCATGACCACCAGCGTGGAGCAAGACAGTGGTGAGGGCTTCCGGTAGAATCCTTTCTCAGCGGGGCCCAGGGTGGCTCTGTTTGTTCCCTGTTTGGGAAGCTCTCCCAGGAAAAAGGTTCTCCCAGCATCTCTAAACCTTTACAGGTTCCTATCCACCTGTGTAGCTAAAATCCAGACTGTCTGAGCGGGCACTGGCTCCCAAAATCACCTGTGTGGTTGACCTTGCTTGGAGTAGAGGGGTCTTGCCTAAGGTCACACAGCTCAGGGTGGCAATCCTGTCCCTTCCCCATGGAGCTGCCCTCACTCCAGCTCCCCTTGGTACACATCGTACTCAAGGAACAGGCAGCTTACCAGATACTCCCCGTGGCCCAAGCCCCACCCGAGGCCCCTCCCTGTGGCCCCAGGCTCCCACCAAATCCCTAAGCAAATAGTACAGTGTTGCCAGTCTGTGGTTTCATGTTGAACTAATTATATATTCAAGTGCTGTTTAACTGTGTGCCTTGATGACTGCCTCTCTCCATCCTTTAATGACCCCTCATGCCCACATGGCTCATGAGTGAAGGTGTCCCCACCTGAGATGCCCCCTCCCAGGGTGTGGTTCCAGGACTCAGCTCCTGGACAGGGACAGTCAGCCGTGAGGGATAGGGTGGGACCAGGGCAGGGACTCTCCTGGCTTCTGATATCTGCTCACCTGCCCCCCAGCATTGCTGCCACCTGCTATAGGTGACTGAGAAGCGGGCCCAGGGCACCTTCAGACTCAACCCCAACGATGAGGACACCCACACAGCCAGCGAGCGCCGCCTGAAGGTACGACCCTTGCAGCCCCACTGCTTTCCTGGCCTCCCGTCTCCACCTGGCCCCGGGCCACTTTGAGCATTAGCACCATCGTTCTGTTTACTTCGCCATTGGCAGACAGCAGTGGAGACCTCAGGACGTGGGCCAGTTGTGGTGGCTCATGCCTATAATCCTAGCACTTTGGGAGACTGAGGTGGGAGGATCACTTGAGGCCAAGAGTTCGAGACCAGCCTGGGCAACCCAACAAGGTTCCATAACTACAAAAAATTGAAAAAAAAAAAAAGGAACAACAGGGCTAAGCAGAATTGGTGAGAGATTTGGGCAAGACCTGGGGCCCTGGGGTAGAGAGGGGGGTTGGCAGGGCTGATGAATGCTGCCCTGCCTGGATTGACTCCTCTGGGCATATAGACTGTGACCCTGGGCCTCCCTTCACCTCCAAGAGCTCATTGGCGAAATTGCTGGGAAGCTGCACACGGGATGCAACTGGAATGACCAGGTGCCTCTAGCCCCTCTACCCCCCTGCTCCGTGCTGTCCCAACCTTGGGGAGCCCAGGGGGCAGTTAGAGCTCAGCAGGGTCCTGGCTCCCCAGGGAATCAGCTCGTCGGCCTCCCTGAGCACCACCTCCTCCTGGCACAGGTGGTCACGGACCTCAGGCTGTGGATGTGGCAGACCTGCTCCATGCTCTCCAGCCACCTCTGGGAGCTCATCAGGACCATGGTGGATCCGACAGAGGTGTGAGTTCCCAAGGGACACCAAGGGGGCAGAGAGGTGTGATGGCAGCCTGAATGGCAGACTAGGTGACAGGGGTGAACAGGGTGGGGGTGCCAGGCCCTGGGGGACACGGGTATTGCAGAACTCCAGGATCGAGGCAGAGCAGCCAGGAATGGGGCATTTCCTGCAGGCCCCAATACTCCCATGCCAGTCTAGCTCAGCAGACAGGGAAGAGTCACTCTTTGTGGGGCCTGATGTGGTGGCTCATGACTGTAATCCCAGCACTTTGGGAGGCAGAGGTTGGTGAATCACCTGAGGTCAGGAGTTCAAGACCAGCCTGGCCAACATGGTGAAACCCTGTCTCTACTAAAAATACAAAAATTAGCCAGATGTGGTGGTGTGCACCTGTAATCACAGCTGCTTGGGAGGCTGAGGCAGGAGAATCCCTTGAACCTGAAAGGCAGAGATTGCAGTGAGCTGCAATTGCATCATTGCACTTCAGCCTGGGAGACAGAGTGAGACTCCGTCTCAAAAAATAAAAAATAAAAAGAAAGAGAACTCACCCTTTGCAGATTTGAGGGAAGCAAACTAAGGCACTAGTTTGGCTGTGCCTGGAGCAGCAAGAGTCTCTCCCCACCCTGCCTGTTCCCCACATCTCCCACACCCACATTCCGTGTCCCCACCCTGCCCATCTGGGGAAAGACAGAGCCAAAGGCTGCCTCCTGCTGGCCTCATCCCAGGCTTTGGCTTCTGGGACCTGGTGTCTTTGGGTCTGGATTTGTTCCTTGCAGACCTGGAGGAGGAGCTGCTGAGGAGTCTCCACGTGTTGTCAGAGACCCCTCCTCTTCGTCAACTCCCTGGGACCTCTGTTTGTCAGACTTGGCGGGAAATAAGGGCACACAAATTGTCACTGTAGAGGTGGGGCAAGGCTGCTAGGAGGAACAGGGAGTATCTGCTACTGAGTTCAGGGTTTCTTTAATTTACTTTTTTTTTCTGAGACAGGGTCTCGCTCTGTCACCTGGTCTGGAGTACAGTGGTGTGATCTCTCCTACCTGCAAACTCCGCCTCCCAGGTTCAAGTGATTCTCGTGCCTCAGCCTCCCAAGTAGCTGGGATTACAGATGTGTGCCACCACATGCAGCTAATTTTTGTATTTTTTTTCAGTAGACTGATCTCTTGAACTCCTGAGCTCAGGTGATCTGCCCACCTCAGCCTGCCAAAGTGCTGGGATCATAGGCATAAGCCACTGCGCCCAGCCTAATTTTTAAATATTTTTTTGAGACAGAGTTTTGCTCTTGTCACCCAGGCTGAAGTGCAGTGGCACTCGGCTCAGTGCAACCTCTGCCTCCCGGATTCAAGCAATTCTCCTGCCTCAGCCTCCACAATAGCTGGGACTACAGGTACGTGCCACACCCAGCTAATTTTTGTATTTTTTAGTAGAGACAGGGTATTACCATGTTGGCCAAGGTGTTCTCAATCTCCTGATCTTAGGGTCCACCCACGTTGGCCTCCCAAAGTGCTGGGATTACAGGCGTGAGCCACCGCGCCTGGCCAAATTTTTTCTCTTTAAATTGTCTTTAGAGACGAGCTCTTGCTCTGTCACCTAGGCTGGAGTGCAGTGGCTCAGTAATAGCTCACTGCAGCCTCAAACTCCTGGACTCAAATGATCCTCCCACCTCAGCTTTCTGAGTAGGTAAGACCACAGGTGTGCACCACACTCTGCGAAGTTTTTATATTTTTTGTAGTAATGGGTTCTCACCGTGTGGCCCCGTCTGGTTGAACTCCCGGCCTCGAGTGATCCTACCCTCTTGGCCTCCCCAAGTGCTGGGATTACAGGCTTGAGCCGCCATGCCTGGCCTTGAGTACAGAATTTCTTTAGGGGATGATGAAAATGTTCAAAAACTGATGAAGGATGTACACTAAAGTGTAAACTTCAAATGCGTAAATTGTATGTGAATGATATCTCAGCAAAGTTGGTTTATTTAAAACAACAGGCTGGGTGAAGTGGCTCATGCCTGTAATCCCAGCACTTTGGGAGGCCAAGGTGGGTGGATCATCTGAGGTCAGGAGTTCGAGACCAGCCTGGCCAACATGGTGAAACCCTGTTTCTACTAAAAATACAAAAAATTAGTAACTTGAATGAAGGGCAGGGCATCCCACCTGCTCCAAGCAGCATTTTATGAGCTCCACCTATTTCGGGGATCCTCAAACGAAACCTCCCAAGTCATACCCAAGGCATACCCAACATGGGCCTCCTCCCCTGTTCTAGCTCCCACTGGGAGATGCTGAGTGACAGAGGCTCAGGCTTTGGGTGTTCCTGGCAAAGCCTCACCCCAGGAGCCCCACAGCTCAGGCCCAGTCTGTGATTCACATGGCTCCATTTTGTCCTCTTTTTCCCTTGAGAGCGATTTGTCCCTGGGAGATCCTGGATCCCTCTTCCAGGTGCAGTGCTGTAGGGCAACACTTCTTCCCAGGGGTGACCCAGGCCTGCAGGGTCCCAGTGTCACTGGCAGGCCTTGACCCGGCCTCCACCTGAGCCCCTGCTCCTCCTCTCCCACAGGGAACATGACGTCCTCTTCCCAGGGTACACCCACCTGTAGAGGGCCCAGCCCCTTCACTGGAGCTGCTGGATCCTGAGGTGAGCTGGGTGAGGTACAGGGGCCATGCTGGAGGGGAGGACCCTGGCTGCCCTGACCCTCCTGCCCCTGGCTTCCCACAACCATGCCATGGTGCTGACCCTAGACTCAGCGGCTGCTGAAAGTGCGGAAGCTGATTGATGTCCTGCCCCTGGGGAGGTGGGTGAGGCTCTAGTGCCCTAAGGGTCTGGTGGGGGTGGCTGC
Organism: Aotus nancymaae; assembly: GCF_030222135.1. Lineage (NCBI taxonomy): Eukaryota > Metazoa > Chordata > Mammalia > Primates > Aotidae > Aotus > Aotus nancymaae. Next base: position 717,115 of record NW_026988682.1, read on the forward strand.
TGCATAGCCTTAGGGATTCACACATGAGCTTGGAAGGGCAGAGAGGGATAGAAAATCAGGTTATCTGCTCAGAGGGGGACCCTGCATGGAGCCCCAGCTCTTGCTAAGGTGGAGACGTCCAAGCCAGTGAATGTGTCTGAGCAGGGCTGGAGCTCTTCAGTGAGGCTCCTAGTGAGTCCAGCCCACTGCCCTCAGCCTGACATATGGGGTCGTGTCGGGAGACAAGGGTCCTGCACCCAAGGTGACTCAGTGCTTGGGGATAAGTGTTCTGGGGACATTAGGGGACATGTGTTGTGCACCCAAGGCGACTGGGCCAGGGAAGAGGCTGAGCTCCAGGTGGTTGCTCTGGCAACTAGGACTTCGTTCTGTGTGTGTGTGTGTGTGTGTGTGTGTGTGTATGTGTGTGTGTTTCTGTCTGTCAGTCAGGGCTGCCTGCCAGGAGCACTGGTCACCATGAATCCCTGTCCCTGCAGCGGGGCCATTTCGGGCAATCTCCTGGGTATGGATGGAGAGCTGCTCTGAGCAGGTGAGATACCCTGCCCCTCCTCCCTAGGGAGAGTCACCCTCAGCACCCGCCAGGACATGCAGACACACCAGAGGGCAGGGGTTTGTGGCCCCTGGTGAAACCATCATTCATTGCCTATGGGCACTGAGTTTATCCAGGCCAGGGGTCACCCATGGCAGGGGTGCCTGGTACTGAGAGACTCAGGGCTCCTACCTCCCTCCTGAGACTGTGGAAAAGATGCTCCCTCCCAGCTCCTGCCCCACCCACCCTGATCCTCTTCCCTGATCCTCTTTCCAGGGGGAGGGGACCAGGCAACCTGGTTAGGGGAGAGGAGGCCACTCCCTGTGCTCCAGCCCAGCCCTGCTTCCTCCCAACCCCCAAGAACTCAACTTTGGTGCCATCACTCTTAACAGCATGGATGCCACCAGTGAGCGTGACTTCCTGGGTGAGTCTTGGGGAGCCAGTCCCTGACCTGTGCCTCACTTCTGTCCCCCAGCCCAGCTTCTCTCCAGTCTTCTCCTACCCCTGTATGGTCAGACTGGTCGTGGTGATGATTGTACACTAAAGTGTAAACTTTAAATGAGTAAATTGGGCAGGGCACAGTGGCTCATGCCTGTAATCCCAGCACTGGCCAACATGGTGAAACCCCATTTCTACTAAGAATGCAAAATTTATCCGGGTGTAATGGTGGGTGCCTGTAGCTACTTGGGAAGCTGAGGCAAGAGAATCGCTTGAACCCAGGAGGCCAAGGCTGCAGTGAGCTCAGATCACACCAGTACACTTCAGCCTGGGCGACAAGAGTGAAACTTTATCTCAAAAAATAAAATAAAATAAAATGAAAATAAATAAATGGGTAGATTGTATGTGAACAATACCTCAGTAAAGCTGGTTTATCTAATTTTTTGTTTTGTTTTGCTCTGTTTCCAGGCTTGAGTGCAGTGGCACGATCTCGGCTCACTGCAGCCTTCACCTCCTGGGTTCAAGTGATTCTCCTGGCTCAGCCTCCCAAGTAGCTGGGATTACAGGTGCATGCCACCACACCCGGGTAATATTTTTGTATTTTTAGTAGAGACAGGGTTTCACCATGGTTGGCCAGAATGGGCTGGATCTCCTGACCTCATGATCTGCCCACCTGGCCTCCAAAAGTGCTGGGATTACAGGAGTGAGCCACCACACCCAGCCAAAGCTGGTTTATTTAAAACAACAACAATAACATAAAACAGGCTAGGGGCAGTGGCTCACATTTTTAATTCCAGCACTTTGGGAGGCCAAGGCAGAAAGATTGCTTGAGCCCAGGTGTTTTAGACCAGCATGGGCAAGATAGCAAGACCCCATCTTTACTCAAAATGAAAATTTAGGTCAGGCTCACATCTCTAATCGAGAACTTTGGGAGGCCAAGGCAGGTGGAACACGAGGTGAAGAGATTGAGACCACCCTGACCAACATGGTGAAATCTCATCTCTAATAAAAATAGAAAAATTAGCTGGCCATGGTGCCAGCTACTCAGGAGGCTGAAGCAGGAGAATCGCTAGAACCTGGGAGGAGGAGACTGCAGTGAGCCGAGATCTCACCACTGCACTCCAGCCTGCCAACAGAACAGACTCTGTGTGGAAAAAGAATGAAAATTTAGCCAGGTCCCCCCCACCGCCTAACCTCCTCTTACTCCCTGTATGGTCAGGCTGGGTGAGTACCAGAGAGGCTTGGTGACTGGGAACCTTTTCTTTCTCCCAGCTGAGTTCCTGTTCTGGGCTTCATTCTGCATGACCCATCTCAGCAGGATGGCCAGGGACCTCATCCTCTACGGCACCAAGGAATTCAGCTTCCTGCAGCTCTCGGATGCCTACAGGTAAGCCCTGAGTTGCCACTTCCACCTGCCCCTCATAGCCTCTGTGTTCCCCACCCCCCTTAGGCATGGCTTCCTTCCTCCCTGCCTTCTGCCAGACCTGGCCAGTGGGCTGCTGGACCAGCCAAGGGCCTAGCCCCTTCGGTGCCTGCATCTGTCCGCAGCACCAGAAGCAGCTTGATGCCCCAGAAGAAAAACCTCGACAGCTTGGAGCTGATCTGCAGCCAGGCGGCATGTGTGTTTGGGTGGGCGAGGCAGGGAAGAGAGAAAGGAAGGGTGGATGTGAGGTCCCCAGGGGGCAGGATTCCCGGTCCAGCCCCGTGCCTCCCTCTTCTTGCAACATGCCGTGCTCCTGATGACCCTCAAGAGACTTGCCCGCACCTGCAACTAAGACTTACAGGTGTGAGGCTGGGGACAGTGGCTGGGGAGGCCTGCCTGCCTACACACCACATGCCAGTTCTCGGGGTTCTGGCACACCCAGGCAGGGACCCCCAGGATTGCCATACCTACTCCCATCCTGTGCACTCAGCCCCATCTGTGGCTGCTTTTGGAGCTCTCGGCCCTTCCTTGGGGTACTGAGTATTCTTCCCATTGAAGGCAGTGGGGATGCCTCAGAGTGGGGTGGGGCTGTGGAGACCCTGGGTGCCAAGGGGCTGCTAGGCCCTCACCTCCTGCCATGTACCTCCCAGGAGGACAGGAAAGCTTTGTTTGAAGTGTCAGACACCATGAGTGCTGTGCTTCAGGTGGCCATTGGCGTCATCATCTCTACGCTGCATGCAAGACCACACCCACCTGCCTCTCCTCCCCTAGATCCCAGGCACTGGGGTGGGCTTGCCAGGAGGGTGGCCTTGGGAGGAGGCAAGGTGGGGCGGGAGGACCTGGGCAGGGAAGGAGAGGTGTGCTCGCTCCTGTTCCTGGGGAACAGGGAAGGGACAGAAGCTGCTGCCATGCAGTGGAAGTAAATGAGACTCAAGGGACCTGGGGCCTGTCAACTGACCCAACCAGAACCCTTTTAATAAAGAAAATTTATATAAAATACTCATGGTGGCTCACGCCTGGAATCTCACACTTCGGGAGGCTGAGGCAGGTGGAGCACTTGAGTTCAGGATTTTGAGACCAGCCTGGCCAACATGGCGTGCTCATGTCTCTTAATAAAACTACAAAAATCAGCTGGGTGTGGTGGCCCACACCTGTAATCCCAGCTACTTAGGAGGTTCAGGTAGGAGATCTGCTTGAACCCGGGAGATGCAGTGAGCCGAGATCATGCCACCACATTACAGCCTGAACAACAGAGTGAAACTCCATCTTCAGATATGTAAATTAATTAATTAACTAAATACCTTTAAAAAATTATTTTTTAGAGACAAGGTCTCTCTTTGTCACCCGGGCTGGAGTGCAATGGTGCAGTCATGGCTCACTGCAGCGTCAAACTCCTGGGCTCAAATGGTCCTCCCACTTAGTCTCCAAAGTAGCTGGGACTACAGGTGTGCACCACCACGCCTGGCTAATTTTTTGTTTTTCTTTGTAGAGACAGGGTCTTTCCTGTGTTGCCCAGGCTGGTCTCAAACTCCTGGCCCCAAGCCATCCTTCCACTTTCGTCTCCCAAAGTGCAGGAATTACAGGCATGAGTCACTTTGCCTGGCTGATTTCTTTTAAAATCAATTATTATGGGAATTTCTGTCTATAACAGCTAGAGAATGCGTAATGAACCCTATGTACTGACACCCAGCTTCAACAATAATCAGCTCACGAACATTCTGGCTCCAGCTGTCTTTACCCACAGCCCAACCCCCCTGTAATCCCAGCACTTTCGGAGGCCAAGGTGGGTAGATCACCTAAGGTCAGGAGTTTGAGGCCAGCCTGACCAACATGGTAAAACCCCGTCTCTACTAAAATGCAAAAATAATTATCTGGGCGTGGTGGTGCATGCCTGTCGTCCCAGCTACTTGGGAGGCTGAGGCAGGAGAATCACTTGAACTCAGGAGGCGGAGGTCACCGTGAGCCAAGATTGCACCATTGCACTCCAGCGTGGGCAATAAGAGCTAAACTCTGTCTTAATAATAATATTAAGGCTGGGCACAGTGTCTCATGCCTGTAATCCTAGCACTTTGGGAGCGCAAAGTCACACAGCTCATGGTAGGACCTCCACACTTATTAAAGGTACCCGGCATAACAGAGACTACTGAGTCATTCACCTATGACTAGAAGTGAAATGTGGAGCCCAGACCTTCAAAAGGCTGGGATGGCACTGAAAGAAAAAAGAGGGATAGCATATGCTATAGACTGAATGTCTGCCTCAAAATTCATGTTGAATCCTAATCCCCAATGTAATGGTATCGGAGGTAAGGACTTTGTGAGGTCATTACAGCTATTGATGAAGGAGTCCTCATGAATGGGATTAGTGCCTGGTAAAAGAGGCCCTAGAGTGCTTTCTTACACTTCTACCACCTGAGAACACAGCAAACAGGCACCATCTAGGAATCAGGAAGCAGGGCTTCCCCAGACAACAAACCTCCTCCTTCCTGAACCTTGACCTTGGGCTTTCAGCCTTCAGAAATGTGAGAAATAAATTTCTGTGGTTTATAAGCCACCCAGTCTATGATATTCTGTTATGTCAGCCCAAACAGACTAGGATAGTACAGTAGCTTTCGAGGGCAACCGGATCAAGGGGAAGGAGGACTGACTATTTGTTAAAGATGTCAGCAACTGGCCGGGCATGGTGGCTCATGCCTATAGTCCCAGCACTTTGAAAAGCCAAGGGGGGCAGATCCCCTGAGGTCAGGAGTTTGAGACCAGCCTGACCAACATGGTGACAACAAAAAAATTAGGTGGTTGTGGTGGTGCGCACCTGTAATCCCAGCCACTCAGGAGGCTGTGGTAGGGGAATCACTTGAACCTGGGAGGTGGAGGTTGAAGTGAGTGGAGGTTGTTGCAGTGAGGCGCGATCACGTCACTGCACTCCAGCCTGGGTGATAGCGACTTCGTCTCAAAATAAAACAGATGTCAGCAACTTAAGTATTTTTATAGGCAGGGCAGAGGGTACCAATGAAAAAGAGTAGGACATCCTGATCTGAGGGGAGGGTTTGGCTCAGGAAGGAGGAAGTACACCTCTTCCTTGGATACTGGAAGGGAAAGTGTTGCTGATGAAAACTCCAAAGGCAGAAAAGGTCCGTGGAGGATGCATCATCACTGGGTTTAAGTTTTTTAACAAAATTGGTGAGGAAGACATCTGCACAGAATCCGAAAAATAATGAATGCAGCCATGGTACCTTAGGGTGCTGGAAAAGGCACTGCACCTGACCTTCGGGGAAGCTGATCTGAGAGGCATGCGGGACGTCTTAGTGTGGGGATCTGTGTGGAGATGCGTCTGGAGACAGTGAGTCTTACTTCCTGACTTTATAACCATGCAGCTCAGCAGTCTGCGAGAGTCAGCTCCCTGCAATTTGCTTTCCAGGTACTACTCTTGGGCGTTAAGACTTCCGCAATGGGGAAGATAAAAGAAATACATTTTAATTTGTAAGAAAATGAAGCATTCAAAAGTAAAATCACCTGCTCTATCCAGGGTATCATTTGCTTTCCAGCCTATCTTAGCAGTTACAGAGGATAACTGCTAAGCACACTTGACTCATTCATTTGAAGAATTCATGTAAGCACAATTGACAACCCATCTTAAAAAAAAATCTTGAGAAAAAAGTATTTAACTTCTTGACTAAATTCAGCTTTCAGAAGGGATCAGTGATTCTATTGATGGTGATCGAGAAGGTTAATATGTAGATGTTTTCTTCTTGGCATGTGAGAGACATGTTTGTGTTGGTGGGAGCAGCAGGTGTGTGTGGAAGGAGAGCTAGAGTCCCAGGCCAACACACTGCTTGGGCTGGTAACATGTATTTCCCAAGTTCCGCTCTGCCAGGCTGAGTACAATGTGTTGATAACTGACATCTGTGCTTCTGTCAAATTAAACCTGAAGCGCCTTTCTCTTTTCATTTCAAATAACTTTGCTCTTTCTTTGCTTACGCCATTTAAAGTGAGATTTGTACCAAAGTGTTAAAATGTATTTAGTAACATGAATGTATACATTACAATCTTTCATTTAATCATATCTTTAAGTCTTTAGTAACGGTGTACTCTTGCACTGGAAATCTTTCAGCTGACTATCTTTAATCTTTATCATAAAGTTCATTAGTCTGTTTAATCTCTTATGCCACTTTTACACTTATGCCATTTAGACTATCAATTAATAAACATTGAGAAATATAATTATTATAATTGTTACATTGAATTCAGAAGAGTGACACGTTTAATATTACATTCTATAAAAAATCCTAAGATTAATTTCAGGAAAGATTCAGTTTTATTCTTAGAAGTATGTACAATTAGTCAAAACTCCCCCTACCCCAATCCCTTATCAAAATCAGTGTTCATAAACCAACACGTGAGTTTTTTGTGTGCCCACTAGTTGCTTATATGTCTATGGGCAGGAATGATCACAGGAATTAACTCATCCATCCGGCTGGACTGTGGAGATGTTTCTAATGTTTGATAGAGATCCTGCTATTCACATAGCTGTAGAGTGACTTGGCTAACTGACATATTTTCTTTAGGAACCATGGAGCACGCAGCACATCCCGGTGCTGTTCTCAGCCTTCTGTGGCCTCTTGGTCACCCTTTCCTACCATCTGAACTGGCAGAGCAGTGACCCATCTGTGTTCATGTGAGTGATCTATGCCTGTGCTCTATCACTGAGCATGGGGTGCGGTTCCCGCAGCTTTTTGCCCTGACTGAGGTGAGGAGATGGCAAATCACTGCCGATTGTGATTTGACTCTCATTATTAAACTAGCTGGTCATTCACCGGAGGAGGGCAGGAGAAATACAGGACCAGCCAGAAACTAAAAACAGTTAAAAGTGAACATCCAGCAAACATTTTAGCTTTGCTCTGTTGATTTTGGAATAAAATGCACAGTGGCAGGAACAGATGGCCAATAGCACCCAAGCCCTATTGTGACTTTCCCTTGGGTGAGTTGAGTGAGAAGCTACCACTTCAACAATACCCTCTCTAGATCCATTAAGCTTCATACCTGCATGTAGGCAGTTACCTGTGGAGACTAAACCAGCACCTCTGAAAGGAAAGGTTTTTGTTCTATTGTTTTGTTGTGGTGGTGGTGGTTCTCAGTCTGGCCAGTGCCCACTGGATTTAAAGTGAGATTTGCACCAAAGTGTTAAAATGTATTGAATGTGATCCTTAGTAACGTAATGTATACATTACAATCTTCACTTTAATCATATGTTTAAGTCTTTGGTAACATGTACTCTGGCACTGGAAATCTTTCAAGTGATGCCAGAGTAAGTTTCAGATACTGACAGTAGCATCTTAATGTGTTTAAATTTATGAAAGATTTTGATTTAAGATAACCACACTCTTGGAGGACCAGAGACACCATAATTTTAGGCTATTAGGTGTGGCTGTATCAAAGGCATGAAAAATGGAAAAAAGAAAAGTTAAATGGTTCTCACAATTTTTAGTGTCAGTTGTATTACTGCAATGTTCACTTTCCGCTGCTAATTGTTTGTGAAGATGAAACCCTAGTGTGCTGGCAGAGATGGAGGACCGTTCCTTTGTCCCACTCCTGACAGTAGAGGGTGATGATGCTGCTAAGGTACTTGACTGCTCTCATTAGGGTGGAATTTAGAAATCAAAACACCATCTTTATGATCACTTGAACATGTACCTCTTTTTATTATAAATTTTTAAATGAAGAGAGCACTTGCTTTTGTCATGTGTGGGTGTGAGATCTAAGGTGAAATTATTTACCAAAAGTACTGTCCCAGGAACGTCTTTGATAAAGTAAAACCTGTGTGTTTTTCCACTTTCAGGTCCTTCATCCAATGCAGACTGTTTCCTAAATTTTCACATCAAAATCTGGAAGGTCAGCTGCTGACCCTCTCCCCAAGAAGATGAAAGATTCGGTGGTGAGACATTTGTGTTGTGTAATGTAGTATGGGAGGGCCTCGCGTTTTCAGCAGAGCTCAGGCTCTCAATGGGGCTCTAGGCAGGTGGACGTGAGAAGGGCTAGGACAGAAAGGGACACCTCAGCATGGTACCTGGCACACTGGGCTGTTGAGCTGCCTGCCAGGTGCAGCCCTCTAGAGCATCTTGTGCAGCCCTCTAGAGCGGCCGTTATGCACACATGGCATGGGTGCTTAGGTGACCCTCAGTTGGCTTCAGTTTGCCAGGATAGTCACATGAATCACATTCAGTCAGTTTTGCCTTTGCTGGCACCAAATAGCAGGTGGGCTCTGCACAAATGAAAGCTTGTCAGATAAACGTTTAGCCAACCTGCTTTCCTGATGTGGTCCACATACAACTCTTTTCCATATCTTCTCCCTGCAGTGCCACACTGAGTTCAGAGCACTCTTTGAAAGTTGATGTCTGCACAGCCATTGCTTGGGGCACTTGGGCTTTAGACTAAATTAGGGCTGGGTCACAGAGAAGCAGGTAACCACACTGTGGGGAGCACAGGAGAAGAAAAGGAAGAAGGGGAGGGAGACAGGAAGAAGAGAATCCTACAGCTATAAAAGAATGATGCCATTTCCTTGTTCACCAGGAAAATGGCCTGGACAGCTTCAAAGTTTTTTTCTTTTCTTTTTTTTTTTTTTTGAGAGAGTCTCGCTCTGTTGCCAGGTGCCAGGCTGGAGTGCAGTGGTGCAATCTCGGCTCACTGCAACCTCCGCCTCCCGGGCTCAAGCAATTCTGCCTCAGCCTCCTGGGTAGCTGGGACCACAGGCGTGTGCCACCATGCCCAGCTAGTTTTTTTGTATTTTTAGTAGAGACGGGGTTTCATCGTGTTGGCCAGGATGGTCTCAATCTCTTGACCTAATGATCAGCCCGCCTCAGCCTCCCAAAGTACTGGGATTACAGGCTTGAGCCACTGCACCTGGCCCAAACACTCTTTTAGCAAATGTAGTTTCTTTGGTGTCAACTTACAAACATTCATATGTCAAAAACCAATGCTCATTAATTAAGCTCCCATACATCTGAGTATTGAGCTTGGAGCTGTCTAATGTCCTTGACTCACACTTTTCCTGGTTTTCTTAGGAATAAGAGGTAAAAGGAAAAGGGAATAGTCTGTTGATCCAACCAGGACTGTGTCTCATTTGTCTTGATATCCACAGAGCCCGTGCATGGTGTTCTAGTGGGTGCTCAGTACAGTTCATGGAATTTCGACAAGTTTAATTGCAGTCTGCCATTTCAAGGCAATGTACAGGACTCACAGCCAACATGATAGCCTTTAAAAAAATTCATACTCAGCTTTTGTGCCTTTAAGTGTGGTCACAATTTAATGTATAAAGGCTTTTTTTCCCACCTCAAGGGAATCAAGGGACAAATCACTTAATATCAGTAAGGGCATAGTTCATGAATTTTAAGAGCAGAGATACATTTAAAAGCAAGTTAAAAGTCAAAGCAGCTGGGCCTGATGAGATGGCAGCTAAAAAAAAGAAATATTTGACATAAGCCTAGCATCCTCAACCTGACTGCTAATATTTATACCCAGAGACTTACAGGGAGAAGGTCAAACTGACATTCCCACAATACTTTCTGTAAAAGCTGTAGGGTAGCCCAGAGTCTACCTAAAAGTATCCCCATGGATAGCTGAAAAACTATGCCCTTCAGTCTTCTTTGATTTCATGACTAATGAAGGTGTGTCTCTACTTTCTGATTGATTGTAGCTAAAAATAATGTACGAATTACAAAGAAACTTGCCCATCAGAGGTTGATGCTATTTCATTGGTATAATTAGATGTGATGGGTTAGGTTTTTGCCTCCCTTGGTTTTCATACCCTTTGAAATGCTTTGTACAGTGTGGAGCGCTAAATCACCTAACATAAGTTGTTAGGTGATTTAATAAGATGTTGTGTTCATTTCCCTGAAAAGTCTCTGGCCTAATTATAATATTTTAATAGGCATATCACATTCAGGTTTTAGGGTTTGATATGTGATACCTTCCGTAACACAGGGCAAGCATAACACCCCTCTCCTCGTTGTCTCTGATTTTGTTTCTCTGTATCTCTTTCCACCTCATATTTTCTTTCTCTTTTCTTAAATTTTAGTTTGTATGAGAAGCCCTTAGGGATCCTCATTAGATGCCAGTCCTCTAGCCCTCCTTCCCCCATTCTGATTCATTTGGCCTGTCAGAGGGTCTGAGGATCTTCATTTTAACAAGAATGTTCACCAAGGTGATTCTGTTTAGGTGATCCACATATTGTACTTCAAGAAACATTGATCTAGAAACAGGATATACCAATGGACCTATACATTTGCCTATGAGCAAGATAAGTTATGCATACAAAGTTTATCACCCAAATCCATTACTGAATAAAAGATACAAACTTTCTACTACTGGTTTGCCTGGTTAGTCTTTTTCTATATGTCTTATTAGCACAGATGGTAAGTTTTTGTTTGTTTTCTGTTTTTTAATTTTTTATGAGACAGAGTCCCACTCACTCTGTTCCCAGGCTGGAGTGCAGTGGTGTGATGTATGCTCACTGCAACCTCTGCCTCCTGGGTTCAAGTGATTCTCCTGCTTCAGCCTCCCAAGTAGCCAGGATCATAGGCATGTGCCACCATGGACAGCTAATTTTTGCATTTTTAGTAGAGATAGGGTTTCACTAAGTTGTCCAAGATGGTCTCAATCTCTTGACCTCGTGATCTGCCTACTTCAGCCTCTCAAAGTGCTGGGATTACAGGGGTAAGCCATTGCTTGCAGCCCAGACTGCAAGTTTTTAACTTTCACATCTTCATCATTTTCAACTGGAAACATCTCATGGCAGAAAGAAACATGAATTCTCTCTAGAAGATTCCCTTATCCAGGTGTTTCCCAAACCATTTTTTTTTTTTTTTTTTTTAGGGAAAATGCAGAGCTTACTATAAAAATTTTTTTAACCTACACATGGAAATAAGGAACCAGCAGAAACAAGTCTATAAGTACTTCAGATGTTGGAGGTATCAGACACAGATTTTAAAACAGCTATACATACTTATTCTTAAAGAAGTAAAAGGCAAATTTTAAAATGTATAGACCATAGAAAATATTTAAAATAATCCAGCGGGTTTGAAAGCCAAATAGAATTTTTGAAACAAGCAAACAAGTGAATCAATTGAATTATACTCCACCACACCACCCCACACATGGAAGATTAGATACATCTGAAGAGAGAATTAGTAAACTGAAAAATAGAGAAGAAAATATTCAGAACATAACACCAATTGACAAAAAAATCAAGAAATATGAAAGAGAAATGAAGGATAGATTGAGAAGATTTAAAATATATCTAATCAGAATCCCTAGAAAAAGAGACTGAAGTGTAGTCAATATTTGGTGAGATAATATCTCAGTTTCCCAGAAGTGATGAAAGACACTTATCTTGAGATTCAGGAATTTCAGTGAATCACAAGTAGGGTAAATTAGATAAGAAAGAATCCACACCAGCCAAGCCATAGAAACTGCAGCATGCCAAGCACACATACCAACTTAAAGCAAGTAAACAGAATGAATAGATTACATTCAAATGAATGACAAACTGCAAGCTCCCTTATCAAGAGCCATCATGGAAGCCAGAAGACAGTTGTTTGATATACTTAATGATGGGTAAAGAAAGTAATTACCAAGCTAGAACTTTACTCATACTGAAAGTATCTTTTAAGGATAAAGGCAAAATAAATTTTAGAAAAATAAAAGCTCAGAGACCCTCATGACATGTAATCTGAAGGTATTTTTCAGTAGAAAGTGATCTTGTGGTAAAAGTAATTTGAGGCGAAAAGACAAAAAGGAAAAAGTGATCTTGGATGGAAGGTCTGATTGGCAAATGAACAAAAAGGAAAAGTGTCAGGTACATTGGCAAATCTGAATAAATGTTAGCTGCATATACCATGATAAGGCTATATAGTTGGCTTTAAAATATAAAGTAGATTAGCCGGGCGTGGTGGCACGCACTTGTGGTCCCAGCTACTTGGGAGGCTGAGGGAGAAGAATCGCTTGAACCCAGGTGGCGGAGGTTGCAGTGAGCTGAGATTGCACCACTGCACTCCAGCCTGGTGACGGAGCAAGACTCTGTCTCAAAAAATATATATAAAGTAGAATTAAAATACATGACTATATTAACATACAAGTTTGGACGAGAGGAGAAATGAACTTCAAGTCGTCAGAGGTCTTAGTAATGTCCAAGAGAAGAATAAAGATATAGATTGAGTGTCCCTAATCCAAAACTCCAAAACCTGAACTGCTTCAAAATCCAAAACATTTTGAGCACCAATGTGACGTGCAAAGGGAGTAATTTGGATTACCAATTTTTGGATGAGGGCTGCTCAGCCTGTACCATAAACTTCAGTTTGTGGTAAATTAGATATGCATGTTGGAATGTTTTGTGCAACTACTAAAGGAATAGAAACAAAGCATGTAGGTTCCAGTTCCAAATAGAAGGAAAAAACAAAACTAAAAAATAGAAGTTATTTGTAAATAACAAAATGAAATTGGACTACCATGTCATAGTCTACTTAAAAGCAATTCCAGGTAAATTATAAGCCTAAATATGAGAAAAGAAAACCTGAAAGCACTTAGAGTCACAATAATGGAAACTTCTTTCATGATATCAGTGTAGGAAATAATTCTTTAAAACAATAAAAAACGTTCAAATTTATTAAAATTATGACGATTTATTATTTTAAATTATAGAGAAAAGCGACTAGTGTCTAGATGAATATAAAATTCCTCTAAATCAATGAGAAAACCATATCTCTCCATTGAAAATAGTTGCAGAAGAATTGCACATACACTTCACAAATGAGGAAATATAAATGGCCAAAAAACAGGAATATATGGTCAACTTCATTAATTATCAGAAAACTCCAAATTGAAATCACACTGACTTACTGTTTCAAAACTACCATACCAAGAAAAATAAAGTTCTCACAGTATTAAGTGGTGAGAATTGTAGAGCAAGAGAATTCTCATGTATTGCTGGTTGGGAGTGTGGATTAGTATACATATTTTGGAAAAAATTTGGTTATATAAAGTTTAAGACATGAGTAGACTGCAGCCAGCAATTCTCCTAGGTACTTATTGTGGAGCAAATCTTGCACATTTGCACCAAAATACACATATAAAATTGTTCATAATAGTACTTGTTCATGGAAGTGCCAAATAAGTAGTCTGTAGCAAAGGAAATGAACTTATTACAGCTAAATGCAATGCATGGGTGAATCTTAACCACATAATGGTGAGCAAAGGAAACATGACACAAAATAATGCATATAGTATGGTACAATATTTTAGGTAAACATGGACAAAATTAAATAGCTTACAGTTGAATATTTAAGTCCTAAGTAATGAAATCATTTTTTTTTTAGGCAAGAAAATGATTTTTCACCAGTCAGGATTGTTTATGAGAACCTCCAGGAGGAGAAAGAAGGATTGTGATCAGACAGCCACATGCAAAAATCTTCTAGAATGCTGGAAATGTTACATTTATTGAATTAGTTGGTGGTTACAGAGGTGTTCACCTTATAATTATTAAATTGTGCATACTTATTATATGTGCTTTATGGTTTACCTGTGTCACATTTTAAAACTATAAAAGAAATTTTTTAAAAAAGATTAAATTAAATCAAACATTTATCCAAAATATAGAGAAATGAGTTTTGCAGACTTAGGATCCATAAAATAAATAACACACATACACAATACCCCGAGTTAGATTTAAGAATGTAAAAATATTAAACTTGCATTAAAAAAGGTAATAAAACAAATAATTTGGTACAATACTTGTGGCAAACTTAGCAAAATTAAATATCTTTCCAATGTCAACAGTCCTTACGATTTGATTTTTAAAACCCTGTAGGCAAATTATATGTGTATCATTTGAATATAACTATATAAAAATACATATATATCTGAGCTCCAAAATGAAGCCATTTGAAATTTTGTATAAAATTTAGAAACAAATTATTAAGTAAATGTATAAAATAATTATCCTTCTTATAAATTAAAATGCAAATTAAAACTAGTTGGCATTTTTTTGGACACAACATTAGCACTGGAAAAATTAGTGATGGTGCCAGTTGTGTCAAGATGCAATCTCTTAGACATCATTTGTATTTATGTAAATTATTATAATCATCTGGAAAAGCATAATTTATCAAGGATTATAAAATGCTTACAACCTACGATAGAGTAAATCTATTTGTTAGAGTTTTTCTAGGAAATCAAATTATGAAAAAAGTTTTAGGTACATAAAGATGATTTCAGCATAATTCATTGTGATAAACAATGGAAGGCAACCTAATAGTAGCAGTCAAGGGATATTTGCAATAACTATATATAAATCATTAAATTTCATTCACTAAATTAATGTTTTGAGTGATCACATGGTCTTATATGTGTGTGTATGTGTATATGTGTATGACGTCACAAGATAGAAAATTATTTAGCCACTATGTGAGCCTATACAATTTTATATATATATGTGTGTGTGTGAGTGTGTATATATAAAAGAAAGTACTATAGAAAAGATAGAAAATTGTTTACACACTAAGATTAGACCCTTATGAAATATGCATAGAAATACTCATATACATAAGGATTATAGCTAGAGCCATGGTTTAACATCCACTTAAAACACAATTATGCAAATACAGTTAATGTCAGGCTATAATCATTGTGAATGATTTTTCCCTCTCATATGTGTTCTGGGGTGCTGCAGTGTTATTATGTTATTCTATAATGAGAAAATTAACAATAAAAATTACAAAGCTCTGAATTTGCAATTTGCTTCCATCTTGCAGAACATTCCCTTTCACATTCATTTTTGTAAGATCTAACAGTACATTTCACTATTAAGACATAGGGCATTTATTCAAAAGAAACAGATTCTTAAACTCTTGTTTAAGTAATTTAACACTCAGATTATATTTTAACCTCAAGCATGTGAAGAAAGAAGGCAGTACCAGTATTTCTATTTTTATATTACAAAATTAAGTTTAAAATAAAATAAACTCTCCTGAAAAACTTCACAGATATTTATGTCTTATAGAAGGTGGAAAGATATAATAATATACATTTAAATGAGCAAAATGTTATTTAACAAGAAAACCAACAAATTACAAACTTTTTAGAGTGTTAAAATCTGCTATCACAGGACAGAGTAGCAAGCTCTGAAGTTTGGGTGTCTTAGATTTCCTTTTAAAAATAGTATTTTTATTTTAAAAAATAGATTTTATTGTGTATATTTAAGGTCTATAACACAATGTCATGAGATACATATAGATAGTAAAATGGTTACTATAGTGAAGTAAATTAACAAATCTATCATCTCGTAGTTAACCCATTTTTACTTGTTTTTGTGGCAAGAGCAGCTAAAATCTACTTATTTTGCAGGAATCCCAAATATAGTATAGTTTTATTAATTATCGTTCTCATGTACATCAGATCTCTGGAGTTGTTTATCCTATGTATCTGCTACTGTATAACTTCTAACATACATGTCTCCATCTCTACCTCCCCCATGTCCTTGTTAACTCCTGTTTTATTCTCTATCTCTGTATATTTGACTCTCTCTCTCTCTCTTTCTCTCTCTAGATTCTACCTACAAGTGAAATGATGCAGTATTTGTCTTATGATGCAGTATTTGTCTTTCTGTGTCTGGGTTACTTCACTTAGCAACATGTGCTCCATGTTCCTCCATGTTGTGGCAAATGGCAGGATGTCTCTTTTTATAAAGACTGAATGATATTCTATTTATCCATTATTTCTCTGTTGACAGACACTCAGGTTGTTTCCATATCTTGGCTACTGTGAATAGTGCTGCAATACACATGGTAGCACAGATATATTTATGGCATGGTGATTATATTTCCTTTGGATATATGCCTAGAAGAGGGATTACTGGGGCACAAGGTAGTTTTGTTTTTAATATCTTTTTTTAAATATAGATATGGAGTCCCATTATGTTGCCCAGGCTGGTCTTGAACTCCCAGCCTCAAGCAATCTTCCCACCTCAGCCTCCCAAAGTGCTAGAATTACAGGCGCGAACCAACTCACCTGGCTTATTTTAAAATTTATTTAGAACCTCCATATTCTCTTCATAATGGCTACATCGATCTACATTCCCACCAAATATATATATGTTTTCAGCAGTATTAGGAGAGCAGTCTAGTTTCATTAAGTAGCATCAAGAGTAAAAAGCTCAGTAATTACCATTTGCCATGTGTATATCTCCTTCACTGAAGCATCTCTTTAGAACTATCTCCCATGTGCAGCTGAGGATGCAGGGGGGTTTTGGTTTATAGGTAAATGTCCTTTGTTGAATGTGGGTTTTATCAGTAGTATTTTTTCCCTAGTCTTGGCTTGCCTTTTTGTGTCTTTCGAAGAGCAAAAGTTTTACATTTTTGTGATGTCCAATTTATTTAATTTTTTTTTCTTTTACAGTTCAAACCTTTAGTGCCCCGTTTAAGAAATCTTTGCCAAATCCAGGGTCATTAAGATTTCTTCTTATGGTTGCTTCGAGCAGTTTGGTGGTTTGTTAGATTCATGATGGTGAGTTAATTTCTGTATGTGCAGCAAAGTGAGTGTCAAGGTGTTTTTGTTTTATTTTATTTGTAGATGACTATTCCATTGTTCCAGCACATTTCATAAAAAGATTATTCTTTTCCTCATTTAGGGGATTTGTCATTTCACCATTGCAATTTTGTTGAAAATCAGTTGATCCTATATCTGTCATAGCCTCTTTCTGGACACTTTATTCTTTTCCATTGATCTAGATGTGTATTTGTACCAATACCATCAATACCATAGTTACTGTAACTTTGTTAATAAACCTTGAAACCCAGATATTGGATGTCCTCCACCTTCTTCTTTTTCAAAGTTGTTTTAGCTATTCTAGGTCTATTACATTTCCATATACATTTTTAAATTAGTATGTCCATTTCTAAAAACTCTGCTAGATTTTTTATTATAATTGCATTGAATGTATCAATCAGTTTTGTGAGAATTGACTTATTAGCAATACCGAATCTTCAAATCCAGGAATGCAGTATATCTCCCTATTTATTTCTTTAGTTCCTCTGTTTAGTTTATCTCACTTCTTTACTGATATTTGGTGGCTTTCATCCTGTACATTTTTTTTCTCAAATTTATCCCTAAGTATATTTTTTGGTGCACAAATAAATAGTATTTTAAATTAAGTACGTGAAAAGATGTTCATCGTTAGCCATTGGAAAAAGTAAATTAAAACCACAATTAGATACCACTGCACTAAGGTTTCTCAGCTTCAGCACTGTTGACATTTTGAGCCTCACAATATTTCCTTGGTTGCAGGAAGGTGGGGTTCGGGTGCCTGACTTGTGCATTGTAGGATGTTTGGCTGCATCCTTGGTCTCTACCCATCAAATGGCAGTATTATTTCTTCCCTTTCTCAAATTGTAAACACCAAAATATCTCCAGACATTGCAAAATGTGCCCTAGGAGGCATCCATTCACTACTATGGTTAAAATTTTAAAAACTATTGGCAAGATTATGGAGCAACGGAAACTCACACATGCTGCTGTTGAGAATGTAAAATAGTTTCAACTACTTTGAAAACAGCTTGGCAGTTTCTTTTTTAAATTTTGCTTTCAATTGGCACTTAATTGTACACATCTATGGGGGTACTCTGATGTTTTTATACATGTATGCATTGTGCAATGATGAAATGGTGTTTAAAATATCACCTCACTTATTTCTTCATTGTAAGAATATTCAGAATTTCTCTTCTAGTTATTTTGAAATATACACTGTGATGTTTTTACTGATGTCTTCCTCCTTTTGTGCTAATCAAAGCAGTTTGAAACTCAGCTCTATGCCCTTGAGCATGGCATTTAGTTTTTCAGAGCTTTCTTTTACCCAAGGATAAGATGGGGATAATAACACCCACTGCACAGGGTCGTTGTGTGAAGATTAGACATGCATGTAAAAGTGTCCGTGTCAGGACTTGGACATGAGATGCCCTCCCTCTAGGGGTCCTGATGTTCTCTGGTTCAGCCTCACCCTTGACTTACTCTCTGACCTTGAACAAGTGTCTGGGTCTCTCTGGGCTCTGTTTTCTCATCTGTAAAATGAATGAGGTTGGAATAAAGGATCTACAAGGTCCCTCTAGCCCTCTTGAGCTATATGCTTTGAATCACTCCCTAAATGAAATGGACAGGCTGGGACTAGCAGGAGGGATAGGAGGATCTGATTGCTGAAAAGGAGCTTAGGGAGAAGGGAGGGCTTGCAGAGGTTCTGGCTGAGTCTGCTGTGTGCTCCACTGGAGAACATCCTCACATGTCAGGCAGCTCACATCTCAGCCATCTTAATGTTCCCTGCACCTCCAGGTTGATGTTGCCCCTGGCAACACCGACATAGTTTCTGTTCCCTTTGATGTGCTCACTCCCAGCATGGCTCAGTTGACAAGAAATTGCCAGGAGCGGCATTTTCCTGCACACAGTGATCCAGAAGGAAAGGGGGCCTTAAATCTATCATGAAGATTAGGTTTGCAAGTCATGGGGCCTGTGAGGGACCTGAATGCCTGAGCTTTGAGAATCTTCCTATTTCGGCTGGAATTGTGAGTTTAAACCTGCTGGCACTCAGGAGGTGCTGAGATGCCTGCAGAGGCCAGTATTCCTGGGAAGCACTGCCATCCATGGGCTAAAACATGAGGCACTTTTGTCCAGCAGAGAAGGGTTCAAGCGTCTATTGTGCCACTTGCTAATTTATGCCAATTTCTTAGCTTCTCTGAGACTTGGTTTATTTATTTATAAAAGGAAATCATAATATCTACTGCAGTTTGCATTTGGGCTGTTTTGGTTCATCTGGCATCTCTTTCCCCCTCTGTTTTTGGTACCTATCACTCCTGTCTCCCTTCCTTTGGGAAAGTACGCTTCCTGCACTCAGGCCCTGATATTCTGACCAGATGATCAGTCAGTGACTATCCCACCCCTCTCCTCAGAGAGAGGTATCAGCTTAGACTAAGCCAATCACAGCAATCCATTCCCCCCAGGAAATAGTGATTGGTCCAAGAAGAGCATGTGACTAAAATCACGAATTAGAATCCTTGATTGGGACCTTATCTATGGCTGTAAGAGAGAGCAGTTCTCTCTTCCCTCTGGAGTCACTAGATGGGATGATCTAAGCTTGGAGCTGCCAGTGGTTATGATTTCCCTTCCAGCTTCCCTTTCTTGCCTCATGAATAAATCCCATAGCAAAGAGAAAGATGCTCCTACACAGAAGCAAAATGTTGAGAAACAAGGAGTATGAGCGATCCAGTGATGTCATTGGAGCCCCTGAGTCCAGCTGTGCCTGAGGCTATTCCCTGGTGACTCTCCCAGCTCTGCAAGCAACTACATTCCGTCTTAGGTGAAAGCAGCTCTTTTGGTTGAAAGTCGAAGGCCCAGGGAATTTGGTAGCTCAGTAAATACTGCTTTTACTCCAGTGGCAGTCACTGCATACCCTACCACAGCTCTTTTCTCCCTAATCTCAGGTGCCTAGGGGAGTATCTGTCCCTCCCATTTGACTGAGAGCTCCTTGGGGGAGGTACAGGGTCTGACATGCCCACCATTTACTTCCATCTCTGTGCTTGGGGCATAGAAGGTGTAGAAAGTGCCCAGGACAAAAGAACCACTTGAACCTGGGAGGTGGAGTTTGCGGTGAGCCAAGATTACGCCACTGCAGTCCAGTCTGGCAACAGAATGAGACTCCGTCTCAAAAAATAAAGAAAGTGCCCAGAGAATGTCTGATGATTGAGGGAGGGAGAAAGTGACTGAATGTTGACCCAGGTCTGCCCCCTTCCCATTCTGCATCCTGCTCAGGCCTCTCCTCCATGAATTCTCCCTAAACCACCCCTGTACCCATAGGATGGTTTACTGAGTGTTTGCCATCCTCCTCCAACATCCTCCAACATCCTCCTCCAGGTTGGGAGCTCTTCATTTGTCCCATAATCCTTAACAGTTATTTATTAAGCACCTAGAGGTGCTGTTCTAGGAACTTGGAGTACACATGTGATCAAGATAGACTCCAGCCTACCTTCATGGCATTTGCAATGTGTCTGGGGACACCTATGAATAACAAAGAAATAGACAGTGCTAGGTCCTGAAGAGTCCTCTGCAAAAGCTAATGCAGGGGAAGGGGAGGGAGGGTGGGGAGGGGCTGAGGAGTGAAGGAGATGCCGTCTCTGTCATCACCTCCCCTGACCATGACTACCTGTTCCTTGCATAAGCCTGCACCTGCAAACATGAAGTTGAATCCAGGAAAAAGCAGAAAGAAATACCCTGACCTTCTCTCCTCCTATCTTCTAGTCTCCTGGCAGCACCTCCCATTGGCTGAACCCAACAGAAGCCAGCTGTCACAAGAGTCCCTGACATAGTGCACACAGGGCAGCCTCCCTGGTGCCAAGCTGGACAGGAAGAGATGGGGAATGAACTAGGGTGTGAAGAACAACCAGCCAGGGATGATTAGCAGAATATTTCCTCCAAAGCTAGTGGCATTGCCTCAGCATGCTCATTACAGTCTGTTTCTTTGTATTTTGGTATGAATTGATTGTTTCACAAATGGTGTGAATCATTTATTTTATGAAATTATTTAAAAAAATAATCAGTTGGCCTGGTGCTCAGGGACAGAAAAAAGGCGACCTTGATATCATGACCCCCACCTGGAAATTGCATCTCAAAGCCACATTTGAGGCTAAGCAGGTGCAAGCTCCAGTGAAAGAGCAGAATCAGGAGCCCAAACACCCAAGTTCACGTTCTGCTCCAGCTACTCACCTGCAGGGTGACCTAGAGAAAGTCCCCCCGCTCCAAGCCTCAGTTTCCCCAGGATGCATTAGTGATCCCTCATGGGCTTCTCAGCTCTGATGGGCCAAGAGCCCTCTGAGAAGTGAGAAGACACTAATACTGTCAGAAGCCCAGCGTTTACTGATTGTGGAAGACAGATGACTGAACGTACTTATGCGGAGGAAGAAATTGAAATAAATGCTCCTGGAAAGCACCTCAGGAGCATTTCCAAGATGATTCAAATGCAATGATGAGCACTCTTATCAATGCCTGCTGGGACATGAGGGAAAACCAAGGGCAGGTGCCACCACAGCAGTTTGTAGGGGGAAGGAAGGATCCCGGGAGCGGCAGCAAGTTGGGGAGGTGAGAGAGGCCCAGCTGGCAGCTGGGCTGTGATTCTAGCTGTGACCTTTCTTCAGGATGTGATCTTTGGCAAGCCCCTTTGCCTCTTAGGGCCTCAGTTTCCCCAGCTGTAAAATGAAGGGGTTGAACATATCACTGCTGTGGCCCCTTTCAGCCCTGTGCCCATATGGGCCAATGGATCCAGCAGTAGGCAAAATGCTGGGGAACTGAAGTTTCCAGGTCTTTAGCCAGAGGGAAAGCTCCCCACTGGGTTAGGAGCACAGGCCCCACAGGCTGAGCTGAAGGCCAGGCCCACTCCACATTCTCTCCATAATTTTGGGCAGGCTCCTTTCCTTCTCTGTGTCTTGGTTTCCTTCCCTGGAAGAGATTGTCATGGTGATATGATTGGGTTTGGATTTAGATCTCACATTTCTATTTGTCCTCTCTATTATTTGTATACCTTTCTCCCTTTCTCTGCCTTCTTTTGGACTGAATATTATTTATGATTCCACTTTGTCTTCTGTGTTGGCTTGTTGACTATAACTACGTTTTACATTTTAGTGGTTGCTTGAGTGTTTATAGTAGACATTGTTAGCACAGTCTGCCCAGGAGACATTATACCATTTCTCACTTTAAGAACATTTACGGCAGTGTAATTCCACTCCTCCTCTCCCACCTTTGTACTATTGTTATATGTTTTACTTCTACATGATTTGCAAATACTACACTATGTTATTAATTTTGTTCAACAGGTCAGTATTCTTGTGTGTGTGCATGTGTGTGAATAAAAACTTGTTACTCTATACAGCTGAATAGTATTGTATTACATGGCTATATTACCATTTGTATTCACCTACTGAAAGACATCTTGGTAGTTTCCAGTTTGGGGCAATTATGCATGTAGCTGCTATAAATATTTGCATACATATTATTGTATGAACAGAGGTATTCAATTTACTTGGGTAAATATCTATAAGGAGGATTTCTGGATTACATGGGAAATGTATGTTTAATTTTATAAGCAACTTGGAGACCCTCTTTTGCACACAGCCTTTACAGGACTTCAAATTTATGTATAGGCTATGATAACTTTCAAAAGAGATGGCCAATTTTGCTAAAATTCAACACAGAATGCGAGGATACCTAGATGTACTTTAACTGAATTTGATTTGGGATTTCAGGATATCTCCATGAAACAAATGTTATCTACTAAAATGTTGAAATGGCTATATTTTTGATATATAAATACATCATTTTGTGAATGAATGAATGAATGACAGTGGGAATGGAACGGACATGGGAATGAAGTTGATGGGATGGGTATGAATAAGAGCTGAAATAGATGCCTAAGGCTGTGGTATTAGCTGAAGTAAGGAGTATAGTGATGAAAGCAGAGTGGAGACTGTAACATGTGCCACCTGTGTAGTTACCTGAGAGCACTCTTGATTTCATGTGGATTCAAGTCACCGTTTAGGGTCATTTTGTTTCAGTTTAAAGGAATCCCATTTTACAGTAGATCTGTTAGGAGTTGATTCTCTTCATTCTTGTTTATCTGGGAATGTCTTAGGTTCTTCTTCATTTTTGAAGGTTAGTTTTCCTGGACATAGAATTCTTGATTAACCTTCCTCTTCTGTTCTTTATATGTCATCCCATGTCTCCAGAAGTGTGGAGACTCCAGGAACTGCAGGGCCCCAAAGAAGGAGTCATAAGTCACAGCCCTTGCTCAGGGAGCTCCCAGATCTGGGCTCCCCAAAGGGCCAGCAATATGGCAAGCAAGGGATGTGTTTCAACCTTGTTTCTGTTACAGCTCTTTCAGCCCCACCATTTGGCAGGTCCTGAGTTGTTGTCCTGTGTCCAGGAAGAATGAGATGTGTGGACAAGCAGAGGGTGAGCAAGGAGAGAGGAGCTTTAATGAGTGGCAAAATAGCTCAGAGGAGGCCCTGGAGTGTGTAGTCCTTCTCTGCAGGCAGGGTGGTCCTCATGTGTGTTCAGCTCTCAGCAGAGAGGAGGCCCTGGAGTGGGTAGCTCCTCTCTGCAGCTGGTCATTCCAGTGTCTGCTCATCTCTGGCTGAGCCTGGGGCTTTTATGGGCCTCAAAGGGGAGAAAGGGCATGCTGATTGGGTGGGCCTGAAAAAGGGACCACAAGTTCTCATTCCAATCCATGTGACTGGCAGCCCAGCCCTCAGCCTTCATGCCCTCATTGGCCTGAAGGTAGAGCCTCACCAGGGACCTGCCCCCTTCCACCCAGGAACCTGTATGCCTTCTGCTACTGTTCATGGAACCCAGGCTGTAGGTGCCAAGGGATGCCCTCAGGACATGTGAAACTGCTCTCAGCCCTCCTCAGCTTCCCTCTTATGCTCTTCAGTGCCCAAAGTCTGGAGGGGGCCTAGTTGGCAGGGGTCTGGTGTGTCAGCACTGCCCTGAGCATGTGCACACTCAGTCAGGCTGTGACAGTACCCAGGCTCAGCTTTGAACTTGCTCTGAGATCAGAAGCATGGAGAAGCCAGGCAGCAGGAGCAGGCACTTCTGAGCCTACAAGGGCAGGGGGCCTTCCCAGGCCCCCAGTAATGCAGAGATGTCTGGGTCTACAGCTGCAGTTTGGACAGGGGCTCCTGCCTGCTTCATTGAGTGAGGCTCGGGTCTGCAGTTCTGATTTGGGAGGCCAGCTGCACCCAGGAGGGTGGGGCCTCTGTCTGCTTCCAGCCCCCCAAGAGCACAGGGAGGCCCAGGTCTGCAGCCATGACTTGGGTGGCTGCAGCTACACCTCAGGAGCTCCCACCCCACCAACTGTGAAGGGGTGGGGCTCCCACTTGTCCCAGGCTCTTGCCAACTCCACAGAGTGTGAAGCCCCAGCCATGCCTCTCTGCCTCAGTCTCCTGAGCAGCTGGGATTACAGGTGTGCATCATAATGAGTAGAGATGGGGTTTTACCATGTTGACCAGGCTAGTATCAAACTCCTGATTTCAGGTGATCCTCCTGCCTCTGCCTCCCAAAGTGCTGGGATAACAGGCATCAGCCACTGTGCCTGGCCACTTGGCTCAAAACAAAACAAAAATACTCTCTGGGCTTTTCTTCAGGGAAGACAGGAGAAAACTGTAAATTTTAGTTTTGCTATAATGTTCAGCTAATTTTGAAAATAAAATCATGGAGCTAAAAAGATTGTTTCTGATTAATTCTGGTACAAAGCAGAATTACAGTGTAAATGTTTGATTTTAAAATATTAAGAGGCAAATAACTACACAGTCTATGATTCCATTTGTTTATCTGTTTATTTTTGAAGTGGAGTCTCACTCTGTGACCTATGCTGGGGCACAGTGGCATGATATCAGCTCACTGCAACATCCAACTCCTGGGTTCAAGCAATTCTGCCTCAGCCCCCCAAGTAGCTGGGATTACAGGCACCTGCCACCATGCCTGGCAATTTCAAACTTTCAAAATTTGTTAAGATTTGTTTTGTGGCCCAATATATGATCTATGTTGGAGAAAGTTTTGTGCCCTTGAGAAGAATGTATTCTGCTGTTGAGTGAAATAATCTATATATGCCTATTGGGTCTATTTGGTCTATAGTTTATTCACATCTACTGTTTCCCTACTTAATTTCTGTTTGGATGGACTATCTGGTGTTGAAAGTGGAATATAATAGTACCCCGCTGTTCCTATACTGCTGTAAGTTTCTACCATCAGTTCTGTTAATATTTGCTTTGTATATTAGGTGCTCCAATGTTGTCATATATTTGACAATTGTTATAACCTCTTCATGAATTTCTCTTTATTATTATGTAGTGATCTTGTCTCTTATGACAAAATCTGACCAAAATCTAATTGTCTACAATAAGTATACCTGCCCTGTCCTCTTTTGCCTATAATTTGTATGGAATATCTTTTGTTTCTCCTTTTTTTTGAGACAGAGTCTTACTCTGTTGCCTAGGCTAGAGTACAATGGCACAATCTCAGCTCACTGCAACCTCCACCTCCTGAACTCAAGAGATTTTCCTGCCTCAGCCTCCTGAGTAGCTGAGACTACAGGTGCCTACCACCATTCCTGGCTAATATTTTTTGTATTTTTAGTAGAGACAAGGTTTCAGTGTGTTGGCCATACTGGTCTTGAACTCCTGACCTCAAGTGATCTTGCCTCAGCCCCCCAAAGTGCTGGGATTACAGGCGAGAGCCACTGCACCAGACTATCGTTTTCTATTGTTTCATTTTTAGTCTAAGTATGTCCTTAAGGCAAAAGTGAGTCTCTTGTAAGCCACATATTGTTGAGAATTGTTTCTTTATTTATTCTGCCATTTTGTATCTTTTGATTGTGGGCTTAATCTATTTCCTTTTTCTTTTTTTTTTTTTTCTTTTTTGAGACAGAGTTTCACTCTTGTTGTCCAGGCTGGAGTGCAATGGCATGATCTTGGCTCACTACAACCTCTGCTTCCCAGATTCAAGCAATTCTCCTGCCTCAGCCTCCCAAGTAGCTGGTATTACAGGCATGTGCCACCACTCTCAGCTAATTTTTTATTTTCTTGAGATGAAGTCCTGTTCTGTTGCTCAGGCTGGAGTGCAGTGGTGAAATCTCGGCTCACTGCAAGCTCCACCTCATGGGTTCAAGTGATTCTCCTGCCTTAGACCCCTGAGTCCCTGGGATTACAGGGACCTGCCATAGCTCTCAGTTAATTTTTGTATTTTTAGTAGAGATGAGGTTTCATCCTGTTGGTCAGGCTGGTCTCAAACTCCTGACCTCAGATAATCCACCCACCTTGGCCTCCTAAAGTGCTGGGATTACATGTGTGAGCCACCAAGCCTGGCCAAAAATCTCTTCAACTTGAAAAATAGACACACAAGTCCAGAGAAGACACATCTGAGAACATGCCTGTGAAGCAGCCAGAATCAATAACCTGGCTGATTGCTGTCAGTGTTCCCTTGTAGTAAGTCAAAAAAGAATTTCATGAGATGAGCGTATGCACACAATAAACTACAGTAGAAACATTTAGCATATAGAGTTTAAATTTCTAAGCTTGGTTTCTACAAAGAAAAATAAAATGCTAAAGTTAAATCAAGAATTAGATATTCCCATATTTAAGGAAATGCTTATTCTACTAAAAATACAAAAATTATCTGGGAATGGTAGTACATGCCTATAGTTTCAGCTACTCAGAAGGCTGAGGAAGGAGAATCACTTGAATCCAGGAGGTGGAGGTTGCAGTGAGCCAAGCTTGCACCACTGCACTCCAGCCTGAGTGACAGTGGACTCTGTCTCAAAAAAAAAAAAAAAAGAAAAAGAAAAAGCCTCTTTATATACATATATGTATACATAGTAGAGACCCAAAATAGAAAATCAGAAAATCAAAGAGATACCATTTCCAAACATTGAGTCATGGAAGAAAAGTTTATAAAAAAGAGTGGAGAAAATGAAGATGAAATATGGGACTTATTGGACACCATCAAGTAGACCAATATATTCATAGAAAGTCTTAGAATAATATATTATTCTAAGAAGGAAGTGGTAGAGAGGTTACTTAAAGAAGTATAAACATTTCAAAGTGATGAAACAAAAAATACCACCAATCAAGAATATTTGATTGGGAAAAATTTACTTCAAAAATAAGGGCTTTCCAAGATAAGCAAATGCTGACGGTGATTGTCACCACTAGAATAATTCTACATGAAATGCTAAAGGAAGTCCGTTATATTGAAAACTGAAACAATGCTGGGCAACATCAATAAACCATATTAAAATATAAGGTTCTCTGTTAAAGGTAGATATGCAGACATAAAAATATCTATTGTCATTCATCATGGTACATAAAACCCTTAAAACTCTGCTATAGAATTTAGAAAACATGAACATAAATCTACATAAACCTGTTAATACATATATTCTCTAAAATGACATAATTTGTGACATTAATAAAGTAGGAAATGTGAAGAGGTATAGTTTTCTTTTTTTTTTTTTTTCTTGAGACGGAGTCTTGCTCTGTAGCCAGGCTAGAGTGAAGTGATGTGATCTTATCTCACTGCAACCTCTGCCTCCCCGGTTCATGCAATTCTCCTGCCTCAGTCTCCCAGGTAGCTGGGACTACAGGTGAGCACCACTGCACCCAGCTAAGTATTGTATTTTTAGTAGAGATGGGGTTTCACCATGTTGGCCAGGATGGTCTTGATTTCTTGACCTCATGATCTGCCAGCCTCAGCTTCCCAAAGTGCTGAGATTACAGGCATGAGTCACCGTGCCTGGCCAGCTCTTATATTCAATTTTAAGTAAAGTTGTTATAAGATTAAACTATACTGTAATAACTTTAAGATGACTTATGTACACTGTATATCTCAACATAATCAAAAAGAAAATTAGAAATGAATCAATGCATGTCATTACAAAATTAATGCCAAAAAATGAAGGCAGTATAAAAGAAAGTGAGACAAAACATCTACAGGAAACACAGATAACATTTTAAAAATGGTAATAGTAACTTCATTTTCTTCAGAAATTTTATTACATATAAATGGGTTAAACTCACAATGAAAAAAATAAAATGGCTGTGTCATTTTATTGGTGCAAGGGAAGAACAAACAAGATCCTACAATATGCTCTGTACAAGAGACTCACTTTAGCTGTAAGGAGTCAAAACAGGCTGAAGTAACAGGATAAAAAAATATATTCCATGCAAATAGTAACCACAATTGGACAGAGAGACCAGAATTATATTAAACCAAATATACTTTGTCAAAAACTGCCATGAGACAAAAATTGTTATACACTGCTTAAATGGGTACATTTACAATAAATCTACAAGTTATAAATAAATATATGTATATAATCAGGGCATCCAAATATATAAATCAAACATTGACAGAAGTAGAGCAAGAGATACAGAGTAATGCAGTAACTGTAGACTTCATGACCCACCACCTTCAATAATAAATAAAAATCAGGAGATCAACAAGAAAACAGAAAAATTGGAAAACATTATAGACCAATTAGACATAAAACACATGTACAGGAAGAACTCTAGTCAAAAGCAGAATACACAATACTCTCAACCACATACGGTAGATTCTGTTAGGACACATAACCATAACCCACAGTGATAAATTTGTGTTCAATGTAATCTTTATCAAATTCCCAATGGTACTTTATTTGCAAAAATATATTTCTTCAGTCCTATAAATTGTGTAGAAACTATGACTAGCCAAGCATCCTTAAAAAAGAACAAAGAGGCCACAAACCAAAAGAAAAAATAAAAAAGACCAAAGAGAAAAAAAAGACCAAAGAGGCATTATGCTTTCTGACTTGAAAACATAAAGCTAAAAAATAAAAACAACGTGGGCCAGACATGATGGCTCATGCCTGTAATCCCAACAGTATGGGAGGCTGAGGTGCATAGATCACCTGGCTCAGGAGTTTGGGACCAGCCTGGGCAACATGATGAAACTCCATCTCTACTACAATACAAAAAATTAGCCAGGCATGGTGGCATATGCCTGGAACCCCAGCTACTCAGGAGGTTGAGACAGGAGAATTGCTTTCACCCAGGAGGTGGAGGCTGTAATGAGCTGACATCCTATCACTACAGTCCAGACTGAGAGTGAGACTCTATCTAAAAACAAATGTGATATTGTCACAAAGACAAATAATTCATAGAACAGAATAGTGAGCCCAGAAATAAGCCCCTGTGTATATGATCAAATAATATTTCACAAGTTTGCCATGACCACATAATAGGGAAAGGAGAGTCTCTTCAATATGATGTTCAAAACTGAATATCTACATGGGAAAACTGAAGTTGGATCCTTCCCTTGCACCATATAAAAAATATTGTAAGTAGACTAAATACTGAAACTTAAGAAATACAATTAATAAAACTCTTAGAAGACAACAAAGGGGAGAATATGACACTGGTCTTGGCCCTGTTGTCTTGGATATGCCATCAAAGGCATAAGCAACAAAGAAACAGAAAACAGGACTACACCAAATTTTGAAATTTCTGCACATCGAAGGAAACATTTGCTGCAGCAAAAATGTCACCTAAAAAATGGGTGAAAATATATGCAAATCACATATTTGTCAGGAGTTAATATACAGAATAAATAACTCCTAAAACTCAACAATAAAGTGGATACCGATTTAAAAATGAACAAAGGATTGAACTGACATTTCTCTAAAGATATACAAATGGCCAAAATGCATCTTAAAGGATGCTCAAAATTTGCTGATTTTTAGAGAAATGTGAAGTAAAATCACAATGACATATCACTTCACCCATTAGAGCTGTTGCTATAAAAATTATCAAATCTGTAAAGGGTTTGGAGGCATTGGAATTCCTTTGCACTTTTTGTGGAGAAAAATAATACCATCTCTCTCTCTCTCTCTCTCACACACACACACACACACACACTATAGATTCCTCAAAGAATTCAAAAGGAAATTATTATATGATCAGCAATCTCACTCCTTTGTATGCATCCAGCTATGCACTGCAGAATTTAGAGGGGATATTTACACACTCATGTTTATTGCAGCATTATTCATAAAAGCCAAGAAAAGAAAGCAACCCAGATATCTCTCGACTAACAGATTTAAAAAAAAAAATGTGGGATAGACCAGGTGTGGTGGCTTATGCCTGTAATTCCAGCATTTTGGGAGGCTGAGGCAGGACAATTGCTTGAGTCCAGGAGTTCAGGACAAACTTGGGCAACACAATGAGATCTTGCTTTTACAAAGCCATATTTTTAAATTAGCCAGGCATAGAGGTATGCACCTGTAGTCCCATCGATTTAGGAGGCTAAGGTGGGAGGATCTCTTGAGTCTGAGGTAGAGGCTGCAGTAAGCTTTGATCACACCACTGCATTCCAGTGTGGGAGACAGTGAGATCGTGTCTCAAAAATAACAACCCTGGGCATGGTGATCATGCATATAATCGCAGCACTTTGGGTGGTTGAGGTGGGTAGATCATTTGAGGTCAGGATTTGGAGACCAGCTTTATCAACATGGTGAAACCCTGTCTCTACTAACAATGCAAAAATTAGCCAGGCATAGTGGCAGGCACCTGCAATCCCAGCTACTCAGGAGGCTGAAACAGAATTGCTTGAACTCGGGAGGTGGAGGTTTCAGTGAGCAGAGATCACACCATTGCACTCCAGCCTAGGCAAGAGTGAGACCCTGTCTCAAATATATAGAATGCTAGTCAGCCTTAAAAAGAAATTTTGTCACATTCTATAAGGATAAGCCTTGAGAATATTATGTTAACTGAAAGAAGTCAGTAACCAACTAACACATATTTTCAATAGTGAAACACACAGAAACAGAAAATGGAAGTGTGTTTGTCCAGGACTGGAGAGAAAATAGAACAGGCAAATGTTCATGTGCTTGAGTTTTAGTTTTGAAATATGTAAGTCTGAAGGTCTTTTTAATAATAATGTAAATATGCATACCACTAGTGAAACATGTAGTTAAAAAAATTAAGATGGCAAATTTTATGTTTTCACTGCAGTTTTTTTGGGGGAGACAAAGTTTTGCTGTCACCC
The DNA here is from genome assembly GCF_030222135.1 of Aotus nancymaae. Classification (NCBI taxonomy): domain Eukaryota; kingdom Metazoa; phylum Chordata; class Mammalia; order Primates; family Aotidae; genus Aotus; species Aotus nancymaae. Next base: position 748,152 of record NW_026988682.1, read on the forward strand.
AGTTTGTAGTACAGTGGCACAATCACGGTTCACTGCAACCTCAGGCTGTAGTGCAGTGGTGTAATCACAGCTCATTGCAGCCTTGACTCTGCAGGTTCAAGCAATCCTCCCACCTCAGCCTCTAGAGTAACTGGGACTAGGCACACACCACCACAACTGGTGGGCTTTTGTATTTTATCTACATAAGGTGGGGTTTCGCCGTGTTGCCCAGGTAGGTCTCAAACTCCTGAGCTCAAGTCATCTGCCCACCTCTGCCTCCCAAAGTGCTGGGATTACAAGTGCAAGCCACCATGCTCAGATTTCCTTGCTTGTTTTAAAGGCTGAAGCTGGGCGTGGTGGTTCACACTTGTAATCTCAGCACTCTGGGAGGCTGAGGTGGGTGAGTACAGGAGTTCGAGACCGGTCTGGCCAACATGGTGAAACTCCATCTCCACTAAAAATACAAAAATTAGTCAGGCATGCTACTTGGGAGGCTGAGGCAGAATTGCCTGCACCTAGGAGCTGGAGATTGCAGTGAGCAGAGCAGGTGCCACTGCACTCCAGACTGGAAGACAAGAGCAAAACTGCATCTCAAAAAAAAAAAAAAAACTAACAAAAGCCTTACATTTCCAAGTAAAGGAAAAATACCAATGTCATAAAATGAGACTCTATACAAAAGAAACATTTTGGAATAAATCATATTATCATTTTGATATATGATGAAGAAAGTTGATGAAATTCTCATGACACCTTTTTGCCTGCAATAAACTTGAACTTGGAAATGATTATTTTTTACTTTGTTTGCGGAAATTTATATTTTATTTAAAAATTAAATTATGTTAACATGTAATGGGTTTATTATTATTTTAAAGGAGTAAATAAAGTTTTTTTTAATTTCTCAGTTTTAATTTCTTTTTTTAAAAATTATACTTTTAAGTTCTGGAGTACATGTACAGGTCATGCAGGATTGTTACATAGGCATACACATGCCATGGTGGTTTGCTGCATCTATCCCCTCGTCACCTATATTAGGTATTTCTCCTGATGTTAGCCCTCCCCAATCCCCCCACCACCTGCTATCCCTCCTCTAGCCCTCTCCATGCCCCAACAAGCCCCAGTGTGTGATGTTTCCCTCCCTGTGTCCATGTGTTCTCATTGTTCAACACCCACTTATGAGTGAGAACATGTGGTGTTTAGTTTTCTGTTCTTGTGTCAGTTTGCTGAGAATGATGGTTTCCAGCTTCATCCATGTCCCTACAAAAGACATGCACTCATCCTTTTTTATTGCTGTGTAGTATTCCGTGGCGTATATGTGCCACATTTTCTTTATCCAGTTTATCATTGATGTGCATTTGGATTGATTCTAAGGCTTTGCTATTGTAAACAGTGCCACAATGAACATACATGTGTATATGTCTTTATAATAGGATGATTTATAATCATTTGAGTATATCCCAGTAGTGGGATTTCTGGGTCAAATGGTGTTTCTATTTCTAGATCCTTGAGGAATCACCACACGTCTTCTACAATGGTTGATCCAATTTACACTCCTACCAACAGTTTAAAAGTGTTTCTACTTTTCCACATCTTCTCCAGCATCTGTTGTCTCCAGTTTTTTTTTAACAATCGCCATTCTAACTGGTGTGAGATGGTATCTCAATGCGGTTTTGATTTGAATTTCTAATGACAAGTGATGATGAGCATTTTTTCATATGTTCATTCGCTACATAAATGTCTTCTTTTGAAAGGTGTCTGTTCATATCCTTCACCCACTTTTTGATGGGGTTTTTCTTTTCTTGTAAATTTGTTTTAGTTCTTCGTAGATTCTTTATATTAGCCCTTTGTCAGATGAGTAGATTGCAAAATATTTTTCCCATTCTGTTGGTTATTGGTTCATTCTAATGATTGTTTCTTTTGCTGTGCAGAAGCTCTTCAGTTTAATTAGATCCCATTTGTCTACTTGGCTTTGGTTGCCATTGCTTTTGGTGTTTTAGTCATGAAGTCCTTGCTTATGCCTGTGTCCTGAATTGTATTGCCTAGGTATTCTTCTAGGGTTTTTATGGGATTTTTAGATTAAAATTTCCAAAATAAGATGGTAGGGGGAAAGTGTTTAGCAGATACAGTCTTCCAACACCGTGTTCAAGGCATTGGCGATCATCGGTGTCTACATTTTATTTATTTAATATTTTTGAGACAGAGTCTTTCTCTGTCATCCAGGCTGGAGTGCAGTGGCACAATCTTGGCTCACTGCAAACTCCACCTCCCTGGTTCAAGTAATTCTCCTGCCTCAGCCTCCCAAGTAGCTGGGATTACAGACACCCACCACCATCCTCAACTAATTTTTTGTATTTTTAGTAGAGATGTGGTTTCACCATGTTGGCCAAGCTGGTCTTGAACTCCTGGACCTCAGGTGATCCACCTGTCTTGGCCTCCCAAAGTGCTGGGATTACAGGCATGAGCCACTGTGCCCAGCCTGGTGTCTACATTTTAAAACAAATCTTCTGATTATAACAGAAACGTGTGCTCATTTGCAAAACTGTAAACTCACTCTTAATGCCAACACCTTTGGACAAGCATTGTTAATGTTTTTGGTCCATTTATTCCCATTGTTCTTCTGTACCATGTTTTTAAGCAAAAACTGAAATCATACTGTGATTGCAGTTTTGTTTGTATCTGCACTTAACTGGTACATTAGAAGTCACCAAATTAAGGTCACCAAAGCATTTTCTATCTGTTACCCTTAAACACTGCATTTTATTTTACACTCTGATGGACAAAGACTTACTTTATTATACCAAGGTAGTGAAGGCAGAATGGAAGTGGAGACAAGCATGATCTTTAGAAAATATAGACTAAGTCACATAACTCACCCATTTAAAACCCTTCAGTGGCTTCTATTGAATTCAGTATCAAACGCAAACTCTACAGGGTGGCCCGTATGAGCTAGGCCCCAGCTCTCTGGACTCATCTCCTGCCACACCAGCCTCCTTTCTCCTCCTCTAATGAGCCCAGTTCATTCCTGCTTTGAGAATTTTGCACTGGCCGTTCCCATGCCCTGGCAGTTTTTCCACAGATATTTCCCCATCTTATCACTTCATGCCATTCTGGTGTCAGCCTAAATATAGCTCATCAGTGAGACCTTTCTTAGTCGGGCATGGTGGCTCATGCCTGCAATTCCAGCAGTTTGAGAAGCCAAGGCAGGCGAGTCACTTGAAGTCAGGGATTCGAGACCAGCCTGGTCAACATGGTGAAGTCCCATCCCTATTAAAAATACAAAAATGAGGCCAGGCTCAGTGGCTCACACCTGTAATCCAGCACTTTTGGAGGCCAAGGTGGGCAGATCACCTGAGGTCAGGAGTTCAAGACCAGCCTGGTCAACATGGTGAAACCCTGTCTCTACTAAAAATACAAATATTAGCTGGGATTGGTGGCAGGTGCCTGTAATCCCAGACCTCTCAGCCTTGTGGTTCTGTCACCACCCCCAGTTTAGGCTTCATTCCTGGGCTCCAGGAACTGCATAACTTTGCTAGTTCCTCAGGCAATCAGTGGGGTCCCTGACCAAAGCCCCAAGGATGCCCTGAGCTGTGTATCTGTAGTGGCCTGTCCTGGTGGAAGCCCAGTGGAGGGACTCTGTTTCTTCAGTTCACTGCAGACATGTGGGTGTCTCATGGCAGATAAAAATCAAGACTCCACATTCTTCTTCCAACACCTCCTCCTACCCCACAAAAATGAAACAAAACCACGAAGACGCCAAGGAGGAGAGCTGGAATCCGGTGACTATGAAAGACACATCTTGTTCTAGCCTCAAGACAATTTCACACCAAATGGCTTTAAATTCTTTTCCAAAGCTCTGATGTCCAAATTGAAAAATAATTTTCCTTTTTGATCAAAAGCCGGCAGTTAAAGAAGCAGAACCTGAAACTCCTAGGAACTCATGAGTTCTCACATGTGCACAAATGTTGCATTTGTCTGAACACACACAGAGAAGAAATCTACCCATTATTTCTGGGAATGTCATCTCGACTCTATCGCAGAGGTTACTGTGGGTCACTTTAGAATGTAGATATTATCACCACTAAACAGACTTCCCAGCCACACACAGCTGGCGCTAAGGTGCTGGTCTCTGAGCCCAAGAAAGTCTCCTTTTTTTTTGCAGAAAACGGGCTCAGGGCCTGGGGGTGGCTGGTGCCCCAGTCTTGGCACCGAGGGAACTGCAGGCACCGCTTCACTCAGGAGCTAAGGGCTTCGACCCAAATAGAAGAAAGGCGCCTTCCTCACACATGCCTCAAACAAGAAAAAAGAGCAGTGGGAAATGACGGTGGTGGCCCTGGCGCATGTGGACCGAGGCTAGGACGCAAGCCCCTGCTCTCAGTGCCCCCAGCCTGTCAGGTTGGGAAGTCCCGCGCTCTCCCTCTCCCTGAGGCCAGCCCAGAACTACCTGCTGCTGCTTAGGCGCCTTCAGACCAAGTCTCCGCTTTGCGCTAGTTGGGGGAGACCGCACCCAGGCAAACCCAGACTGCCCGGGAAAGACGGAGCCCACCCCTGCCTGGGCGCCAGACCCATCCAGCTGCTTGGAGCTCAGGGACTAAGTCCCAGCCAGACTGCAGAGGCCTGTCGAGTTACCCCTTGCACCCCAGCGCCCCAGGACCCAGGGTGGGTGGCAGGAAGGAGCATGCGCCCAGGAAGGCTAGCACTCCGCGCTGGGGCCGGAGGTGGACAGAACCCAGGACTCCCACATGGAGGGCAAGGTGGCCGGGGCGGCCCCCACGGTGCCCAGTGCTGGGGCCAACAGGTACTGGAGGCGTTGTCTGCAAATTGCCCCCTGAGTCCGAACACCAGGACCCGCAATGCCCGGGATTTCAGGCACCCTGGAGAGGGGCGAGGACCGAAGGAAGAGGAGAGGAGAGGGAACGCGCGGGTAAGCAGGGGAGCGGACGAGTGGGCGGCGGCACTCACCTCTCGCTGGGCGGGCACCCCACAGCCCGGCAGCGGAGGCGCCTCCGCACCGCGCGGGGGGCTTCCTCCCAGGCCCGCAGGGAGGGGGCGGCTCGGAGTGAAGGCGCGGAGCTGGCAGCCCTCAGCCTCTTGTTCACACCCTCAGCCGGCAGCCGCTTTCCCGTGCTGGCTCCCAGGGCGCCTCCGGGCCTCTCCCCACGCGCGCTCCGGGACCAGCACGAGACCCCTCGTCCACTCGGAGCGCGATCTGGGCTCGGCCTTCCTGTCCTCGTCCTCCGCTTCCATCTGGGGACGTGTGACCAGCACCCCCTGCACGCCGCGCTCCTCTACTTCTCCAGATCCCGCTGGCCATTAGGGCTCAGCCCTTGTGCGCGGCTGCATCGCTGAGCCCCGGAGCCCAATGACTGAAGCCCCACTGGAGTTGCGTGCTTAGAAACTCCTGCAGCTCTGGTCGCCCCCCTGCTGGGGCGCCCGGACCTTGCGACCGCCACAATACCGTCCCCGCTCTGCCTGCGCCTGAGTTCCGGAGCCGGGCTTGGAGCCCCCACCACCACTCTCCACCTCTCCAATGGCTCCTTAGGTTTCCAAGCTGCACAACCTGAGGAACGCCTTGGCGCACGCGTGCGCACGCGCACACACACACACGCACTTGCACAGCACATACAGGCAGACACGCGGGAGCAAGCAGGAGCTTGGCAGATGATGCTCTTTCCTTCCCTTCCCAAAGGAGCTGCCCACATTAACTCCAGTAAACTGCTGCTCCTTGGCACAGGACGACTCATCCCAGCACCTGCCGCCTTCACTACTTCATCCTAGGTGCCCACACCCTAGGGCCACTATCAGAACCTGAACCCAGGAGGGAAGGCGGGGAGCCGAGGTGGAGGAGTCAATGGTCGAAACTTCGGAGCAGGGGGAGGATTCCGCGTGACCGCCCCTGGCAACATCCAGGGAGGCATGACTGCCACGGGGCATCACCCACCCACCATGGATCCCATTCCTCCAGGACCTGAGAACATGTGGCGTGGCCCCCACTTCTCCCAAGGTCATAGGATGGATCCAATGGGAGGGAGAGGGCTCTTGGGCACAGGTGTGAGCTGCAAATTTGCAGAGTGTCAGCAGCCAGTCCTTGCACTGACCTCTGCTGAGTCTCCGCCCAGATCCTGCTTGAAGAGTATTACAGGAATGGAGTGAGGCAGCAAGCCCTGGTTATACTCTTGGCCACACATATACAAATATTTATATAAATAATATATAATATGACATTACATAATATATATTACATTATATTATGGCATATGTTGTATAATATAGGTTATATTATATGTACTATTAATATATTTATACATAACATATGTAATAATATATTATACATATTATATTGTATAATAATTATAATTATATTATATAATTCATCCAAACTAAGGAATCAGAGGGAAAGATCTTATGAAATAAGCTCATCATCAAGGACAGGGTATCCATCCCCTCAAGCATTCATCCTCTGAGTTACAAATAATCCAATTACACTCTTTAAGTTATTGTAAAATATACAGGTTATTATTGACTATAGCCACCCTGTTGTGCTACCAAAGAGTAGGTCTTATGCATTCTTTTTAACTTTTTTAACCTATTAACCAGTCCTACCTACCCAAGATCCTTGCCCCCACCATGCCCCCCCTCACCCTTCCAGATTCTGGTAACCATAAGTATGTCCATGAGTTCAATTGTTTTGATTTTTACATCCCATAAAGTGAAAACATGTGATGTTTGTCTTTCTGTGCCTGGCTTATTTTACTTAGCATAATGTTCTTCACTTCCATCCATGTAGTTACAAATGACTGGATCTCATTCTTTTTTGTGGCTGAATAGTGCTCCATTGTGTGCATATACCACATTTTCTTTATCCATTCATCTGTTGATGGGCACCTGGGTTGCTTCCAAATCTTAACTATTGTAAACAGTGCTGCAAGAAACATCAGAGTGAGATGCCTCTTTGACATGCTAATGTCTTTTCTTTGGAGTATACATCAGCAGTGGGATTGCTGGGTCATATGTTCCCTAGCCATATTGTAACTGAGATGTAACAGGCACCACTCTTAGGGACTTGCTGAGTGCCACTCCCCAACCCCAGCATGAAAACAGAAAAATCTTGAGTTCCTTCAAAGAAATTCCAGGCACCTAGCTAGCCCTGAGAAGTAAATCAGCAACTCTGTAAACAATAAGGTCATTGTAGCTTAAAACAATAGCCAAGGAAGTTAGAGTCAAGAAATGTTTTTGTTCCCTGTATCAGTCTGTTCTCATGCTACTAATAAAGACATACCCAAGACTGGGTAATTTAAAAGGAAAGGGGTTTAATGGATTCACAGTTCCACATGGCTGTGGAGGCCTCACAAACATGGCAGAAGGTAAAAGAGAAGCAAAGTCACATCTTACATGATGGCAGGCAAGAGAGCTTGTGCAGGGGAACTCCCATGGATAAAACCATCAGATCTCATAAGACTTATTCACTACCATGGGGGAGACCTGATTCAATTAGTATGATTCAATTACCTCCCACCAGATCCCTCCCATGACACATGGGAATTATGGGAGCTACAAGTCAAGATGAGATTTGGGTGGAGACACAGTCAACCCAAATCACTCCCTATAGAATCTAAATATAACATCTTAGTGTATGTCCTTGAGTTGTTTTTCAGAAACCTAGACTCCCATTAAACCAATCGACTAGCACGTAGACCTCAATAAAAAGGAAATGAGGACTAAACTCTAACTGTGGTTAGAGTTCTTGTTCTAAATTTCTTCCTGAGGGATCTGGAGGAAGCCACACTCACAGGCCAGAGTGAACATTCTTTTCTGCAGACCCCATATTTTTAGACAAAGCTTCACCGCCTTAACTAATCACAAATCAGAAAATCTTTTAACTCACCTATGACATCTGTAGAGACAGGATCTTCCTATGTTGCCCAGGCTGATCTCAAACTCCTGGCCTCAAGAAATCCTCGCTCCCCCACCTTCCAAAGTATTGGAATTACTAGTCCTAATGTGAGCCTACATGGGCCTCTGCTTCCAGATGTCTGCTTTTTTAGGTCAAACCAAATGTAGAGGCTTCATGTATTGATTTATGGTTTTGCCTATCACCTCTTTCTCCCACCTTTAAAAATCCTTCCCTGTAAGCCAACTGGGTGGTTGGGACTTAAACATGAGCTGCCTTGCTTGGTGCCCTGCAAATAAATGCCTTCCTTTCTCCTGCTGCAAAACCTTGATGTGGATAGCTGGTCTTACTGCACTGCGTGAGCAGCCCCAGTCCCTCTGAATAACATGACATGCTTGAGCCACTGGTTGAGTTTTACATACCTAGTTCAGAGATGTGCATAGAAGGTGATATGATTTGGCTCTATGTCCCCTCCCAAATCACATCTTGACTTGTACTCCCATAATTACCACACGTTGTGGGAGGGACCTGGTGGGAGATGATTAAATCATGGGGGTAGTTTCTTTCATACTGTTTTCATGGTAGTGAATAAGTCTCATGAGACCTGATGGTTTTATAAGAGGAAACCCCTTTCACTTGGCTCTCTCACTCTGTCTCTTGTCTGCCGCCATGTGAGATGCACCTTTCACCTTCCACCATGTTTGTGAGGCCTCCTAGCCATGTGGAACTGTGAGTCCATTAAATCTCTTTCATTTGTAAATTTTCCAGTCTCAGGTATGCTTTTATCAGCAATGTGAAAACAGACTAATAAAGAAGGTATTATATTTACAGGGGTTTCCACAGTGGGTTGCAGGCAGAGGAATAGTGGATGAATTATATAATATAATATGTATAATATATTACATATATTATGTATAAACACATTAATAGTACATATAATATAACCTATATTATACAATGTGTGCCATAATATAATATATATTATGTAATATGCCATATTATATATTATTTATATAAATATTTATTTATATACAAATAGTACCATACAAAAATAATTTATATATGTATATATATTTATGACTATACAAACTTATGAATATATACAAATATATTCAGGAATATATGAATTCATGAATATATGAATATATACATATATATTCATATATAGATATATATCATATAAATGTGTTGTTTATGTTATATTTATATTATATATTTACATAATATACATTCAATTTATATATTATATAAATATATGCCATATTGCATAAATATATGGCATTTCTATAAATAGAAGTACTGTAATAATTATATATTTATGTTTATATATAATTATAAACTGTTATACTATATAAGCATATAGTATGAATGTTCTATAACAAGCATTTTAAGATCACCTTCTTTTTTAATGAAAAAAAGTTGTTCTGCATTCATTTTGTTTCAAAGCAATGACTATGTGATATAGGCCCACAAAAAGAGTAACACAGTCACTGCCTTAAGAAAAAAACTAATGATTTATTCTGTTACAGGATTATGAATAAAAAGATTATATTCACATATATGCTGATAATCTTTTAAATTTCTAAAATTCAGATGAGACAAAAACCCAGCATATTAACAAAGGCAAAAAAAAAAATTAAGGTTGACTTTAGGTGTGAAGAAAACTCCAGATCACAAGAGAAAAAGAAACCAATACTCTTAGAGGGTAAAATGGTCTCATCCAGGCGGAATTATATATTCAGGTAAGATATACTGTATGACAGTAAGAGAAAGCTATTTTCCTAATGAAATAGGTCAGAATATACACAGCTGTTTTATTTATCCAAAAAAAAATTCTCAAAAACATGTATTATCCAACCACAAAACTGGAATCAAAGTACGACTTCAAGAATAGGCCCAGGAAACCAGAGAGAAGAGAAAGGCATTTGTGTGAATGACCCTGACTTTCTCTGCTGGCTTTCCTTTTAAACATTAGCTAATTTCCAAGTAGTATTGGACCATGATGCCAATAGGAACTAACATCTTAGAGATCTTCAGAATATCACATACATAGAAGGAATAGGAAACTTTGGAAAAATTAAGGCACTATTATTCTCCATTGTCCCCTTAAAGGCATTCATTCACCTTCTCGAAACTGCACATGGTGAAAGGTATAAAAAGAGAGAGAGAGAAATAGAGAGAGAGAATGAAAGAAAGAGAGAAAGAAGAAAGAGGGAGGAAGGAGGGAAAGAAAGAAAAAGAGAAGGGAAGGGAGGAAGGGAAGGAGGAAGGAAGGAAGGAAGGAGAAAGGAAGGAATGAAGGAAGGGAGGAATGAAAAAGAGAGACCAAAACAAAGAAGAGAGACAAAATAAAGAGAAAGGAAGAAAAAGAAAGAAAGAAGAAGAAAAGAAAGAAAGGAAAGAAGAAAGAAAGAAAAGAGGGAGGGAGGGAAAGGAAGGAAGGGAAAGAAAGAGAGGAAGGAACAAAGCAGCAGGTAAGAGGCTAAGAAGTGAAAGAGAATTCTTGGGAAACTGGAGTCTATAAGCTCCCTAGAAGGAGGGGCACTGATAAAAACCCCAGGATTTCCACTGAAGGTCTTGAAATACTGCATGATGCATTAAGATTAAGGGCAAACCAAAGCCTTTGGAGAATCAAGTTCAGACTTAAATTGTCTCAATAACTGATTAGCCAAAAATGATCTTTACATATCTTAAATGCCTGCTGGATGAAAAGTTAAATGTCTCTGAGGAGAGAGAACAAATGCATAGACACTATAATTTTTTAAAATATAACTTGGCATTTAATTAAATATCAACAAGCATGTCTGGAAAAAGAACCAAACTAATAAAAAATAAAGAGAAACAACAGAGAACAAAATAGGAAATCCAGATATTTGAATTATATAAAACAGTCATTTAAACAATTGTGATTGAGATTTAGGAGAATGAATAACAAGATAAAGAACTTCACCAGTGAATAAAGTCCATTTATTTATTCTTAATTTCTTTCTTATTAAATAATTTAACTTTTATTTTTTTTTTATCAAAGTGATCCATAATTGTTAAAGGTCAAATGGTAATTTGTTACACAGAAGTAGAATTAAAAAATAAACATCAAATGGTTCTAAAAGGTCAATTGTGCAAACGGAGTTCTCTCTTTCCTCCTCCTTTCCTTTTTCCCAAAGATAACCACTTTTAACTAGTTATCTCTTTGGATATTTATATCCATATTTCTAAATAAGTGATTTTTAAAAAATACTGATTTTCTTTTCTGATTAGAACACCCAATTGAAGGGTGAAGATGTAATATTATTACTTGTTTCTCCAATCCACACACATATCTTCCATATCTTCTGTCCTGATTCCCCCATATATAATTTTTAGTTTGATCTCTATTCAGTTAAAATTTGTTTTTTTTTTTTTTTTTTTTTTACTTTAATTTGTTTTATTTTACTTTTTGAGATGGAGTCTCACTCTGTCACCCAGGCTGGAGTGCACTGGCTAGATCTTGGCTTACTACAACCTTTGCCACCCAGGTTCAAGTGATTCTCCTGCCTCAGGCTCCAAAGCAGCTGGGATTAAAGGCACCCACCACCACACCCAGTCAGTTTTTTGTATTTTTATTAGAGATAGAGTTTCACCATGTTGGCCAAGCTGGTCTCAAACTCCTGACCTCACGTGATCCACCCATCTCAGTCTCCTAAAGTGTGAGATTACAGTTGTGAGCCACAGCACCTGGCCACAATTTGCTTATTTTTAACACAGAATAAAATAGTAATTCTGGGACCAACAAAAAAATAAAGAAATAAAATTCACTCAGTAGATGTTCTTAAAGCAAATTGGACACAGCAGAAGAGATTAGTGAACTTTAAATAAGTCAGTAAAAAATACCCTGCTAATGTGTGAGGAGAAGCAAAGGTGGGAATAGAGAAAAGAGAATAAGAGAGAATTAGAGCACTGTGAAGAGTCAAACATGTAACTGAAGTCTGCAAAGGAAAGGAGAGAAAGAGTGGGGTGGATGCAATGCTGGCTGAGAATTCTCCAAAACCAATGAAGACATAAAGCCACAGATTCCAGAAGTTCTATAAACTCCAAGCAGGATATGTGCAATGAAATTCACATGAAAGCAGTCATCATTATATTTCTAAAACCCAAAGACAAAATATCAAAAGCAGCCAAGCCCCCTCTCCTTCATACACACATACACCTTTAAAAGGAACAAATCATCTGACAGATGACTTGTCACCAAAAATAATAAAAGCTAGTGCAACTTGTAATTATTGGTATTATCTTTGGTTCTCTAATAGAAAGCAACTATCCACTAAATTCTGAACAACATGCCCACCAAAAAGAAAACTGAGCAATTGTTCCTTCTATGTTACTAGGTTGGTGCAAAAGTAATTGCAGTTTTTGCCATTGGCAGTAATGGCGGTAGGGCATGGTGGCTTATGTCTGTAATTCCAGCACTTTGGGAGGCCAAGGCAGGTGGATCACTTAAGAGGTCAGGAGTTCGAGATCAGACTGGCCAATGTGATGAGAACTTGTCTCTATTTAAAATGCAAAAATTAGCCAGGCATGATGGTGGGCACCTGTAATCCCAACTACTTGGGAGGCTGAGGCAGGAGAATTGCTTAAACCCAGGAGGTGGATGCTGCCATGAGCTGAGATCACTCTAGCCTGGCAACAGAGCAAGACTCCATCTCAAAAAAAATAAAGTAATTGCAAAAACCTCAATTACATTTGCACCAACATAATAAGTTAGTTTCTCTCCCACTATTAATGATTAGAAACTAAACAATCATACAAATTAAGTGTTTTCTCTAATCAGACAACTGATAGTGCAGGGCTGTGATCCATGTGAGAAGAGGAACAAATTATGTGTGTCCTGTGGTTGCCCAGCTTTCTACCTGGAGATATTTTCTGTATCACTGTAGAGGAAAAGGAAGCCAAACAGAACACAATGGCCTCACTAAATTGAGGGATCAGAGTTCATGGAGGCTTAGGTAGCTGGATTCTGGGGGTCAGAGAACTGGAGAGGAAAAGGTTACACAGATAAAAAGGTAGATATTTTTCATAAAGATTTCTTTAAGTTCCTAGCTGACAACTAAGACATGCATGAAAAGACTAAAATCCCATGCAGCTAGGAAGAGAGCAGTTAGTGGAGAGTTGTAAGTTGAACAATTTCTAGATGTCAGAAAGAACTGGAACATAGGCAAGTTCTGTTGATCCTGAGTGAGAAAACTCATTGAACATCTTGGGGGTACAAGAGAGCCCATAGGTGGATTGCACCTTCCTGGCAGCAGGAATAAATTAGCTCTAGAATAATAGTTATTGTGAGACTTGACCTAACAAAGCTTAAAAGCAAACATCAAATGGATCAAGGTGATTCCCACCTTACTTATCAAATGCCTAGGAAAGAAACTTCAAAACTCTTCAAAGGACAAAAACAAAATTCAGAAACTCAACAACATGACACCCACAGTGTCCATGGAAGCAGAAGCAGAAATCACAATGGTGATGGAGTCTGCAGAAAGCTGCTTTCGAGCAGCTGTTAGAAATATGTTCAAGGATTTAAAGGAAATTGTGAACAAAAAAGGAAGGTGTGCAAACTATTTAAAAAAGCAAAATTTTAGGGGGGAAATGTAAATTTAATGTGAAAAAGCTATTTGAGAGCTTAATATAACATTAGATATTTTAGGAAAATAAGTGAGTTTGAAAACATAATAGAAACTGAAGCAGAGAAAGAACACTGGCTAAAAAAATCTTAAAAACCTTGATGACAGGTGGGACAATGTTAAGCTACCTAATATATGTTCAATTTTAATACCTAAAGCAAGAGAGAAAAAGAAAGACTTTCTGTGCATGGTGTGTGTGTGTGTTTGTGCATGTGTGCATGTGTGTGTGTGTGTTGGGAAGGTTAAATAGAAAAAAGTATTTGAATAAATAGGGGGCAATATTTCTCAATTTGATAAAAGCCTAAATATACAGTTCCACTTGACACAACTTACCCCAAGAAAGGTAAATACAGAAAATAAACAGCAAGCAAGGTACCTTATAAGCAAATTACTGGAAACCAACGATAAAAAGAAAAATCTTAAAAGTACCCAGAAGAAAAAAACACATTATATCAGGAGAACAAGAGAAGACATAATACTAATTACTTTTAAGAAACAACACAAGCCAAAAGACAAAGAAACAACATTTTTCATGTGCTGAAATTGAAAAAAAAAAAATACTGAGAATTGTCATTGTGGTTTTGACTTTGCATATCTCTAATGATTAGTGATTTTGAGCATATTTTCATATGCTTATAGGCCATGTACATGCCTTCTTTTGAGAACTGCCTGTTTGTGTCCTTTGCCCATTTTGTTGTGGTGGTGTTTGCTTTTTTTTGCTTGTTAATTTAAGTTCCTTATAGATTCTGGATATTAGCTCTTTCATAGTGCATAGTGTGCAAATATTTTCTCCCATTGTGTAGGTCATCTGCTTACTTTGTTAGTTTCTTTCACTTTGCAGATGCTGTTTTGTTTAGTTAGGTCCCATTTGTCAATATTTGTTTCATCATTGCTTTTGGCATCTTTGTCATAAAATCTTTGTCAGTATCTATGTCCACAATGATATCCTCTAGGTTTCCTTCAAGGGTTTTTATGGCCCCATAAACCCTTTAGGTTTTAGGTTTAAGCCTTCAATCCATCCTGAGTTGATTTTTGCATACAGTAAAAGGAAGGGGTCAAGTTTCAATCTTCTGCATTTGCTAGCCAGTTATCCCAGAAACATTTATTGAAAAGAGAAGGCTTCCACTGTGGAAAGCAGTTTGGAGATTACTCAAAGATCTTAGAACAGAACTAAAATTTTACCCAGAAATCCATTGGGTACATACCCATAGGAATATGAATCATTCTACCGTAAAGTCCTATGCATATATATGTTCATCACAGCACTATTCACAATAGTAAGTCCATGGAATCAACCTAAGTACTCAGCAATGGAAGACTGGATAAAGAAAACATGGTACATATACACCATGAAATACTATGCAGCCATAAAAAAGAATGAGATCATGTCTTTTGCAGCAACATGGATAGAGCTGAAGGTCATTATTCTAAGCAATCTAATGCAAAACAGAAAATCAAATACTGCATGTTCTCACTTATAAGTGGGAGCTAAACATTGAGTACACATGGACAGAAAGAAGAGAGCAACAGACACCAGGGCCTACTTGAGGGTGGAGTGTGGGAGGAGGGTGAGGATCAAAAAACTACCTATCAGATACTATGCTCATTACCTGGGTGATGAAACAGTCTGTACACTAAACACCCCTGCAAGACTTAACTTACCTACATAATAAACCTGCACGTGTACCCTGAAACAAAAGTAAAAGCTTAAAAACATTAAAAAGAAAAAAATACCTAGAATTTCCTAATCAGCAAAAATATTCTCTAAATTTAAAGGCAATGGCTGGGTGAAGTGGCTGACTCCTGTAATCCCAGAATTTTTGAAGGTCAACTGGGAGAATGACCTAAGGTCAGGAGTTCAAAACCAGCCTGACCAACATGTTGAAACCCTATCTCTACTAAAAATACAAAAATTAGCTTGATGTGGTGGCAGGCACCTGTAACCCCAGCTACTTGGGAGGCTGAGGCAAGAGAATTGCTTGAACCCAGGAGGCAGAGGTTGCAGTGAGCCAGGATCACACCATTGCAATCCAGCCTGGGCAACAAAGTGAGACTCTGTCTAAAAAAAAAAATAAAAGATAATGTAAATTTTAAAAATAAAGGTGAAAGAAAGAGTTTTCCAGATAAACAAACAGTAAAAACAATTATAGGCCAGGCACAGGGACTCATGCATGTAATCCTAGCCCTTGGGGAGGCCAAGGTAGGAGGATCATTTGAGCTCAGGAGTTCAAGACCAGCCCTGACAACCTAGTAAGACTCTGTCTCTACTCAAGAATTTATAGCCATCAAGCTGAGGTAAATGATAACAGAAACTTAGAAATGATAAGACCTTGGAATTGTAAATATATCAATAAAAATTAAAAGTTTTGTCATAATTTTTATCTTCCTTTAAATGGCAGTTCACTGTTTAAGACAAAAATATTACCCTATGCATTTATGGTACTTATAAGACTTGTATAAATAAAACATATATGACAGCCACAGCACAAAGGGAGAAAGGAAATGGAAAAATACTATTAAATGATAGTCACTTTATCCATGAAGTGGTGTAATATCATTTGATATCAGACTGCTATATTGGAAGTTGCACATTGTAAACCCCAGAGCACAAAGAGATATAGCAAATAAGCTAACAGAGAAGAACAAATACAGTATTTGAAAAATAGCAAATACCAAAAACTCATGAAAAAGGAAAGGTGAACAAAGAAGAAATTAAATAAAAAAGAAATAACAAGGTGGTAGATTTAAACCTAAATGTGTTGGGAATTGCATTTAATTTAAAGAGTGTGAACTATTACCAAATTTGACCATATTAAATTTATAGAGCACTATATTAACACATCTTTTCAAGTGCACTTGGAATGTTCATAAAAGATGAACTATATCTTGTGCCATAGAATATTTCTCAATACTTTGATATTTTAGGCCAAGCATGGTGACTCATGCCTGTAATCTCAACACTTTAGGAAGCTGAGGTGGGCAGATCACCTGAGGTCAGGAGTTTGAGACCAGCCTGGCCAACATGGTGAAACGCTGTCCCTAATAAAAATGCAAAAAAATTAGGCATAGTGGTGCATGCCTGTAGTCTCAACTACTTAGGAGGCTGAGGCAGGAGAATGGCTTGAACCTGGGAGGCAGAGGTTGCTGTGAGCTGAGATTGTTCCATTGCACTCCAGCCTGGGCAACAGAAACACATTCCATTGCAAAAAATAAAATAAAATAAAATAAAATAAAAAATTCACTTTGAGATTTTAAAGTTATCAAAATCATACAGAAAACATTCTATGAACACAATGAATTTAAATTAGAAATATATTATAAGAAGATACCTTAGAATTCCCCACTATTTCACAAGTGAAAAATAGTTTGCCATAATGCATATGTCAAAGAATAATCACAAAAGAAGTTTAAAAATATTTTTGAACTAAATGAAGTAAAAGCACAATGTATTGAAATTTGGAAATTTATAAGATCAGCTAAAACTGTGCTTACAAGGAAAAGTATAGCTTAAAATATTGACAAAAAGATGAAAGGTTTAAAACCAATGTTTTAAGATTCTAACTTAAAAAGCTAAAAAGAGAAGAGCAAGTTAAATTGAAAGAAAATAGAAGGAAAGAAAAAGACTAGTAGAAATAAAATTTTTAAATGGATGGAGAAAAATGAGTTAAAATGGCATAAAATTAAAAAATCTGTAGCCAACTTGATTTGAAAATATGACAAAAAAACAAATTACCAAATCAGGCATTACTGTAGATCTTAAAGATATAAAAAAGAATAACAAGGGAATATTATAAAACAATGTTGTGACAAACAATTGACAATTTAATCAAAAGAGAAACATTTATTTAAAAACACAAATTATCAATGGAGCACAGTGGATCATGCCTGTAATCCCAGCAATTTGGGAGGCTGAGGCAGGCAGATTATGAGGTCAGAAGTTTGAGACCAATCTGGGCAACATGGGGAAATTCCGTCTCTACTAAATATACAAAAAATTAGCCAGATGCGGTGGTGGGCGCCTATAATCCCAGCTACCTAGGCTGAGGGAGGAGAATCACTTAAACCTGGGAGGCATAAGTTGCAGTTAGCTGAGATCTCGCCAATGCAACCCAGCCTGGGCAATAGGGCAAGACCCAATCTCAAAAAAACAAAACAAAACAAACAAACAAATTACCAAAATAGATCAAAAGAGATATTAAAAATCAGAATATTCCTGTATCATTTAAAGAAATTGAATTAATAATTAACCTCCTATGCCCTCAAAACATAAACAAATTCCTCTGTGCCCAGATGGCTTCTCTGGTGAATTCTAACATTTAATGAAGAACTAATGCCAATCTCATAAAATGCTTTCATAAAATAGAGAGTGGGAACACAGTTCAACTCATTTTATGAGGCTACTATCTCTCTGACACCAAAATCAAATACAGACACTACCGAAACAGAAAATGAAAATAAATGTAAAAAAGCCTTAACATATATTAGAAAACTGAACTCAGCAATATATAAAAAGGATAAATCATCTTGACAAGTTTGAGCTTTTTGAAGTCATACAAAATTAGTGTAAATCTTAAATTCTAAAAGGTGAAATAAATGTAATTGATTTTATTTATAGAAGAAAAAAATTACAATTATCCTAATGCATTCATGAAGAGTATTTGACAAAATTCAACCCCATTCTCCATGAAAACTTAGAAAAATAGGACTAAAAGGGAACTTCCTCATCCTGCTAAGGGATACTACAAAAAACTTACAGCTAACATCACACAAAATGGTTAAAACTTGAATGCTTTCCCTGTAAAATCAGGAAAAGGGCTTCTATTGAAAATTTGTTGGATGCTCCAGCCAGTGAAATAAGTCAATAAAAAGACAGCAAATGCATACAGATTGGTAAGAAGTAAAATTGTTTTTATTGAAAAGCAACATGATTGTGTACAGTTAAAAAAAGGGTATTTGAATTAACAAGTGACCTTAACAAGGTCACAGAATATGAGATCAATGTCAACAATAAACAACTGAAAAATAAAATTTTAAAAACAGTCCCATTCAGGCCTGATGTGGTGGCTTGCACCTGTGATCCCAGCACTTTGGGAGGCTGATGTGGGCAGACCATGAGGTCAGGAGTTCAAGACCAGCCTGGCCAACATGGTGAAATCCCATCTCTACTAAAAATACAAAAATTAGCCAGGTGTGGTGGTGGACCCTGTGATCCCAGCCACTAAGGAGGCTGAGGCAGGAGCTCAAGAGGTGGAGGTTGCAGTAAACTGAGATCGTGCCACTGCACACCAGCCTGGGCAGTACAGCTAGACTCTATCTCAAAAAAAAATCCCATTCACAATAATATCACAAACGGGAATTATTAGGGATAAGTTTTAAAAAATAAGTGTTAAGTTCTGTATACTAAAAACCTCAAAACACTGCTGAGAGAAATTAAAGAAAACCAAAAATAAATGGAGAACTATACCATGGTAATGGATTAGAGGTTTGAAAATTTTAAGATGTCACTTGTCCCCAAATTGATCTACAGGTTCATCGTCCCAGTCAATATCCTAACAAGGTTTCTTTTGCAAAATTATTAACAAGCTGGTTAAAAAATTTATATATGTATGCAAATTACATAGAACAGTGAAAACCTTTTTTTTTTTTCAGAGAAGAAAGTTGGAAAGACTTTATTTCCAACTGATTTCAAGACTTAACTATAAAGATAAGAGAGTGTGGTTTTGGCACAGGATAGATATATACAGCAATGGAACAGAATTGATTAGGAATAGACCCACACTATTCCTAATCGGTGTCACTAATTGGTTTCTCACAAAGGTGCCAAATTAATTTGAATTAATTAATGCAATGATGATAGTCTTTTTATCCAATTGTGCTGGAAAAACTGGATATTCACATGGAAATAAATGAACTTTGATACTTTGTTTACTCTATATGCAAAGATTAACTCAGAACAAATTGTAGATCTAAATGTAAAAGTTAAAGCCAAAAAACTTTTAAAGAAAACCCAGGAGATAATTTTTGAGGACTTGGGTAAGCAAAAATTTCTTTCTTTCTTTTTTTTAAAGTTTCCCTTGAGACAGGGTCTTGCTCTGTTGCCAAAGCTGCAGTGCAGTGGCACAGTCACAGCTCACTGAATCCTCCACCTCCCAGGCTCAAGCCATCCTCCTACCACAGCCCCTGTAATAGCCTGGACTACAGGCTTGTGCCACCGTGCTCAGCTAAGTTTTCTGTTTTTTATAGAGACAGAGTCTCATCATTTGACCATGCTGGTCTCAAACTCCTGTGCTCAAGTGATCTGCCCACCTTGGCCTCCCAAAGTGCTGGGATTACAGGTATAAGCCACCATGCACAGACAAAAATTGCTAAATGAGGATACAAAAGGTACAAATCGGCTGGGAGGCTGAGGCCCAAAAATCACTTGAACTCAGGAGGCAGAGGTTGCAGTGAGCTGGGATTGTGCCACTGCACTCTAGCCTGGGCAACAGAGTGAGATCTGTCACAAACACAAAACAAAATGAAACCAAACCAAATCAAAACAACAACAACAAAAGGAAAGCATGAATCATAAAGGAAAAATGTAATCATTTGATTTCATCCAATTTTAAATCTTATGCTCCTGAAAAATTCATCTTTGAGAAAATGAACAGACAAGTCATAGGCAGGGAAAACTTATTCATAATATATATCCATTATTTTATTCTTATGAAGTTCTAGAGCAACAACAACAACAACAAAAACAACCAAATCTATAGTGACAGGAAGCAAATCGGTGGATTCCTGGGTCAGAGTGGTTTACTCCAACAGAATACAAGGGAATAGACTAGGTTGAAGGAAATGTTTATGTCTTAATTATGATGATGGTTACAAAGGTTTATACAGTTTGTCAAAACTCATAAAGTGTACATTTTAAATGGGTGCATTTTATTATATGTAAATTATCCTCAATAAAATTGATTTGAAAACAAAGAAACTGAAGCCTTAAAAAACTTATGCTTGTACAAAAAGATGACAAATGTTTGAGGTGATTGATTTCCTAGTTACCCTGATTTGATCATTACACATTGAATACATGTATTGAAATATCACACTGTATCCCATAAATACACAGTTATTATGTGTTCATTTAAAATAATAATTTAAAAGTTAAAGATTGTGGTTAAAATTTTGTAAAAGAAAAGAATTGCTATAGTGAACTATTCAGACAGAAAAAAATACGGTTTCAAATGGAGGAACGGAGATGAAAGAGTAAGGAACATTGGAAATAGCAAATGTGTAGATTAATCTCAATAACAATTGTATTTTAATCTAATAATAAATGTTAATAATGTTTGGTAGATTCTTAAATCTACTATGAAATAAAATAAATGAAAACAACTGCACAAAAAAAAGGTGGGAGTGAGGTAAATGGAGTAAAATGTTCTAAGGTCCTTGCAACTTTAGATACAACTTGTATTAAAGCAATAAATATACTAATTTAGGATCTATACCAGTGGGTCAAGGATACACATTGCAGTCCCTAGGGGTATCACTAAAAGAATAATAAAATAATGTAAAGCTAACAAGGAAAACTAAAATTGTATAAGTGCCAATCTCCCTGGAAGATATAACATTTCAAAAATTGGATACACCTAATAATATATGCTCAAAATACATAAAGGAAAACTTACAGAATTATAAGCAATTATTTTTATAGTGTATTATTAGCTCAATCTAATTGACAAGTAATTAATTAAAGAACTAAAAGAACATAAATTACAATATAAGAGAAGAAAATCAAAATATATTAGCTAAAAACTATAGGAAAATGTCTGAGCTGTTATTTAGACTGGGCATTTTGAAACAGATCTGATTCAACATTGCTGCTTCAGGGGGAGTGAGAAAGCTTACAGCAAGATATTACTGCTTTGCAGCATATGTCTTGCTCCAAAACCAACTCTGAAGCCAACACTTCTAAACTTTGTTGTTGGTTTGTTTTGTTTTGTTTTTAATTCAGGGGAATAAGTGGAGACTTCCAGGAAAGAAAGTGTCAAAGTCTCTCTCTTTGGCTGGCCTATGTGTAAGAGTTATTGTAATGTCTGTAAGCTGGGTCAAAGTATATGTCACCATCTCAACTGTGGGGATCCACAGGCAGATGCAGTGAGAGTTGAGATGGCAGGAGGGTTGTGATGTCCTCTACCAGGATGAAATTGTTATTGTTTTGGGGCTGTTTTTACATAGAGTCAATTAAAATAAAATTAGAAGTAGATAAGAAGTAACTTTATTCTCAAGTACTGTGGCTGAGCCTGGTGGCTCACACCTGTAATCCCAGCACTTTGGGAGGCCAAGGTGAGTGGATCACTTGAGATCAGGAGTTCAAGATCGGCCTGGTAAACATGGTGAAACCCTGTTTCTCCTAGGAATACAAAAAATTAGCTGGCTGTGGTGGTGGGTCCCAGCTACTCAGGAGACAGAGGCAGGAGAATTGCTTGAACCCGGGAGGCAGAGGTTGCAGTGAGCTGAGATCATGCCACTGCATACCAGCCTGGGTGATAGAGGGAGACTCTATCTCAAATAAGTAATAAATAAAGTAGTGTTGCAATGAGGGAAGAACTAAACTTAATATCTGCAAACATCTTAAATGTTAAACTGAAAAGTGGTGTCAATTCATATGGAGGAGCAAGCAAGATGAGAAAGAAGGTGGGAGAGGAGGGGAAGAATGGAGGGTGGCAAAATCAATGCAAGATTCAAGAGTGTTGCACCCCGAAGTCTGCCTATTTGTGGGATGGACATGAAGCGGGGTTGTGTGTTTGCTCAGACTGGATGTGGAGCAGAGTCCAGAGGTCTGGGGGAAAGAGAGAAACTTAAGCAAAGTTTGCTTAACAAGTATTTTCTTCTGAACCCTGAAGACAAATTTATTTATGAATAACAATGGGAATGTAGAATATGTGATATCTAAAGGAGGGAATGTCTAAAATAAGTCATAATGGTAAGGGTATTTCTTTGCAGTAAGCTATTCTTACAGAACACAAAACATTAGAGATTTTTCTTAATTGTAGCTATTCACCAGGAACTCACTACCCACCCTTCTTTTTCTCCTACTTTTCTGTGCCCTATACTTTCTTTTTCCAGTTGGCATTTCCTGAATTGTATTCTGATGTTTACCTGGTAAACACAGGTAGAGTGTTTTGTGAAGTTCTGTGAGTAGTTTCATCAAATTATTAAACTTCAGGGAGAAGTTTATAAAAGCCCATGATTTATAGATAGTGGCTTAGAGGTATAGGCAGGCCCCTGGTGCTTGTCACTGGCGTGTGCAGTAGGCACTGTATTGAGGAACTGAGGCTTGTAGTGGTCAGGCCTATGGTGACTCTGGATTCTGTGAGAATTGAGTTGCTGAACACCCAGTTGGTGAAGAGTTGCCTGGTGTTCAGCAAATGCTGTATATTTGGTGTGAGAACAAAGACATCCCAGCAGCCTTGGCTGGAGGAAGACTGTGGGTCTTTTGGGGAATGGAGACTCTATTCTTCTGCACACACGCTGTTGCGCTATGAACTGTCCTGTGATTCCAGGTCTCATCCGGGTTCAGAGGGAGCCGAGAACTAAAAGGAAAGGAATTGTGAGGGCAGATTCCACTCCCCACTCTGCTGCTATAAAGTGATTCCTGCATACTCACACACATGCACACTGGGCAATGTTGTAGCTACACCCTTCCCATAACAAGGCTTCACCCTCAGAAATTGTGCTGAGAGAACTTGTGCTTCTAGAGTTTTCTGCCAATAGGCTACGTAAGTTCCCAGAGGACTCATGGCTTACTTTTATGCCCAGATCTTGAATCTGCATCAGTGACGTGTTTTCTCCACTAGCCTAGGTTCCATCCCTCCTGTGACTTATGTTGCATGCATTTATAAGTCGGATCTACCCCGCCTGCCTGGATCAGTAACTGCAGCACTAACCTGTCTTTTCACCAACTTTGTACTGTTCCCTACCCATAGGTTTCTTTCTTTTTTTTTTTTCTGAGACCAAGTTTTACTCGTCATCCAGGTTGGAGTGCAGTGGCAGGATCTCGGCTTACCACAACCTCTGCCTCCCGGGATCAAGAGATTCTCTTGCCTCAGTCTCTCTAGTAGCTGGGTTTACGGGCTCATGCCACCATGCCCAGATAATTTTTGTATTTTTAGTAAAGACCGGGTTTCACCATGTTGGCCAGGCTGGTCTTAAACTTGACCTCAGGTGATCCACTTGCCTTGGCCTCCACAAACTGCTGGTATTACAGGAGTGAGCCA
Source organism: Aotus nancymaae (assembly GCF_030222135.1). Classification (NCBI taxonomy): domain Eukaryota; kingdom Metazoa; phylum Chordata; class Mammalia; order Primates; family Aotidae; genus Aotus; species Aotus nancymaae. Next base: position 771,932 of record NW_026988682.1, read on the forward strand.
CTGCACCCAGCCCTAAAGGCTTTTTATAGCATGTTCTCTTATTCCACCTTTTTCTTTTCCACAAATGCTCTTTCACAATCCTAAGGCTACACCTCTGGTGCCTAAATACAAACCCTACTGGAAATCAAATGTCCATGAGTTCAGGATAAATTATTTGGACCTGCTTATTGCATGCATATATACAAAATAAAAATAAGAAACTTATCAATCAACTTAAAAATAAAAAAGGGAATTTACTCATCTTTTTCTTAAAATGTTTCGATACCTTTTATATGTAAATTCTTTTTCTGCTTGTTTTTTAAGAATCTATGAGATTTATTTCTGCCTTAATTTTTCTCCTTTTTCTTTCTCTCTTTTTTTTTTTGAGATGGAGTTTTGCTTTTGTCACTCAGGCTGGAGTGCAGTGGTGGGATCTTGGCTCACCACAACATTCGCCTCCTGGGTTCAAGTGTTGCTTCTACCTCAGTCTCTGGAGTAGCTAAAACTTCAGGCACCTGCCACCACACCTGGCTAATTTTTGTATTTTTAGTAGAGACAGGGTTTCTCCATGTTGGCCAGGCTGGTCTCAAACTCCTGACCTTAGGTGATCCTCCCACCTCGACCTCCCAAAGTTCTGGGATTACAGACGTGAACCACAGAATCCAGTCTATTATTTTCTTTATTATGCAAACATTGGGATTATTTAGTTGTTCTTTTTTAAGTATTTTGTGGATTAAAGTTATGTTTTTTATTTAACATCTTGTCCCTTTTCTTAATATAGAAATTTAGCACTACAGACTTTTGTTTTAGAACTGTTTTGTTGGGTTTTTTTGGTACCCCAGGAGTTATTGTATGCAAGTGTTTCTATTTTCTTTTTTCTCAGTATACTTTCTGATTTCCCTTTGCTTTTTCTCTTTGACCCACTGGATGTCCAGGAACATATTGTTTACTGTCCACATATTTTTTAGTTTCAATTTTTTCTTTGGCTATTGATTTCTAGTTTTATTAAATTATAATTTAAAAAGTTGAAACAGTGGGGTATGGTGGCTTATGCGTGTAACCCCAGCACTTTGGGAGGCCAAGAGAGGTGGATCACCTGAGGTGAGTTTTAGACCAGCCTCACCAACATGGTGAAACCTCATATTTACTAAAAACAAAATTATCCAGGCGTCGTGGTACGTGCCTGAAATTTCAGCCACTTGGGAGGCTGAGGCAGGAGAATCACTTGAACCCAGAAGATGGAAGTTGAAGTGAGCTGAGATCTCACCATCTCACTCCAGCCTGTGTGTCCAAGCGAGACTCCGTCTCAAAACAAAACCAAAAAAAAGTTGATGTAATTTTAATCTTTTTAAATTTGAAAAGACTTCAGGTTTTTTAGCCCAACATATGATCTATTATGGATAATATGTTCCATTTGTACTTGATAAGAATGTGCATTCTCCAACTGTTACATGAAATACTCTATATGTAGGTGCAATTGTTCTATACTGCTATGCAAACACATTTTTTTCTTTCTAGCTTTCTGTCTGAATAATCTATCATTTTAAGTAGTGTAATAAAGTCCTCTATTATTGTCATATTTGTCTTTTTTCTGAAGTTCTGTTTATATACGTTTATATATTTATGCATTCTAATGTTATGTGAATATATTTTTTAATTGTTATGTCCTTTTGACAAATCATCCTCTTATTACTACAGAGAGATCTTGTTTGTCTCTTGGGACAGATGTTTTTTTCTAGAAGTCTATTTTGTCTGATATAAATATAGCCACTCTTATAGTCTTTCAATTATTATTGGTATGAGTTTTTTAAATTTTTTAACCATTAACCTATGTGTGCCCTTAAATCTAAAATAAATCACTTGTGTGAACCATACTGTTAATTTAAAAAATCTATTTAGACATTTTGTGAATCTTTTATTTGTTTCTGATTTAATAATGGAATATCCTAGAGTTGGTATTTTATAATGAATAAAAGTTTACTTAGCTCACAATTTTAGATTGTGGAAGTCCAAGAGCATGTTATTGACATCTGATTAGAATCATATTTCCATATCACAAAATGACCAAAGGAACGAAGATGAAGATGACAAAAGGCATACACCAGAGAGCTGATTTTTTTTTTTTTTTTTTGAGATGGTGTATTGCTTTGTCACCCAGCCTGGAGTGCAACAGTGCAATCTCAGCTTACTGCAACTTCCACCTCCCAGGGTCAAGCGATTCTCCTGCCTCAGCCTTAAGAGTAGCTGGGACTACAGGTGCATGCCACCATGCCAGGCTAATTCTTTGTATTTTTAGTAGAGACAGGGTTTCACCATGTTAGCCAGGTTGGACTCCATCTCCTGACCTCGTGATCTGCCCACCTGGGCCTCCCAAAATGCTGGTATTACAAGCATGAGCCACCAACTCTGGTGTCACACAGCTTACTTTTGTAATAGACCCACTTTCCTGCTAAGTAAACCACTCTGGAAATAATGACATTAATTCATTCAAAAGAGTAGGTCCCGCATGACCTAATATCTTCTTAAAGGTCAAACTTTATAATTTTATTACAATGGCAGTTAAATTGCAACATAAATTTTGAAGGGGATATTCAAAACATAGCAATGTGTTTTTAATTAGATAAACTATTTGATATTTTAAAAATTATTGATAGGTAAGAACTTACTGCCATTTTGTGAATTGTTGTCTGACCATGTAGTATTACACTTTAGTATTTTTACCATTAGTTTTAATGGCAAAAACTGCAATTACTTTTGTGCCTGTCTTTGTTTTACTTTTCATGCTGTCTTTTCTTGGGTTTTGTTGAAAATTTTTTTGGTTGTTTTTTGTTGTTGTTGCATGCTTTTTTTTTTCTTTTCCTTTATTTCTTTGAGACAGAGTTTTGCTCTTGTTGCCCAGGATGGAGTGCAATGGTGCAATGTCAGCTCACCACAACCTCTGCCTCCCAAGTTCAAGAGATTCTCCTGCCTCAGGCTTCCAAGTATCTGGGATTACAAGCATGCACTACCACACCCAGCTAATTTTTGTGCTTTTAGTGGGCACGGAATATATATATACTTTTCTGAATCTCTGAGGTTTCCAGGTTTCTACTTAATTATCCACCTTATTAAAATGATTTTTTGTTTCATATATTGTTCTTCTGAAATGCATACAAACTCACAATCACTTGCTACATGAATTTCTTACACTTAAGTTATACATGTATATATATATATATACTTTTTTTATTTTGAGACAGTGTCTCACTCTATCACCAAGGCTGAAGTGCAGTGGCACCATCTCTGCTCACTGCAACCTCCACTTCCTGGGTTCAAATAATTCTCCTGTTTCAGCCTTCTGAGTAGCTCAGACTACAGGTATGCACCACCACACCTAGCTGTTTTTTTTTTTTTTTCTTTATATTTTTAGTAGAGAGGAGGTTTCACCATGTTGACCAGTCTGGTTTTGAACTTCTGACCTCAAATGATTCACTCACCTTCGCTTCTGAAAGTGAAGGCATGAGCCACTGTGCCCAGCTGGTATATCTTTAGAGTAATATATTTGTATATGTAACTCTATGTAAATCAAAACTAAAAGTCTGTTTTTGACAGCAGAGAGGCCACATGGACAAAAAATATATAAAACAAATGTTTAAAAATGTTTAATCAAGACTCAGAAATATATGGATATTAATTATACCCATGTAATTTTTATGATCATAAAAATGACTTTGTAGCTAATAATAATTCACTTGTACATATTGAAATAACTGAAAGTATATAATGGGATTCTTTGTAATATAAAAGTACATGTGCAAGATGATGAATACCTCATTTACTCAGTTGTGATAATTAAATATTGTATACCTGTTAAAATATCTCTTAGATGCCATAAGTGTATATGCACACTATTTACCCACAAAAATTTAAAAAAAATTAAGGTAAAAAAGAATACAATTTGATCTATGGGAACAAAATTCTTCAACTTATTTGCAATTTAAAAACAATGGCAGGCCAGGCCTGGTGGCTCACTCCTGTAATCCCAGCACTTTGGGACTCTGAGGTGGGTGGATCACTTGAAGTCAGGAGTTTGAGATCAGCCTGGACAATGTGGTGAAACCCCATTTCTATTAAAAATACAAAAAATTAGCTGGGCATGGTGGCACATGCCTGTAATCCCAGCTACTTAGGATGCTGAGGTAGGAGAATCGCTTGGACCTAGGAGGTGGAAGTTGCAGTGAACCGAGATCGTGCCACTGCACTCCAGCCCAAGATTCCATCTCAAAACAAACAAAAAACTGGCAAAAAAGAGCTTACTAGAGATGTCATTCCCCTACATTAACAAACAGTATATCATTATCATCTTTTACTTAGAACCTCAAGTAAGATGGAACACATTAAAGTTCATGGCAAATTAACAGTTCATTCAAAGCACAGTAGTTTTAACACATTAAAAACAACTTTGTTTAATGAAAAACTGAATTCACACATAATCTTTAAAAACTTTTAAATTTATTGCATTTTATTACCTACAGCTACAATTGATAAAATAATTTACTACTAGTATTCGAAGTTTTTTCTTTCACTAGAATTCAGAATACTACTCTGAACAACCATCTTATCCATCACTAAAACAATTTTGTAAGTCAACCACAAAGAGCCTCTCCATCTAGGTTTCCATTATGCATCTTACAACTTAATGTCCTTATTCTTCTATAGAAAAGTTCATGAATAATGGACACCTAATAAAAAACAATCTCTCATATCTCTGATGCAATAATTAATCAAATACTTTTACATAAACAATGGGAAGAATCAACATTAAGTAACTTGAGTTACAATATTATTTGCTTTTTAGAAAATCCGTATTTTTTTAAAGAAAAAGAAACATATCTTGAATGTTATAAATCTCAAAAAAAAATCTGCTTCTTTAAAATATATATAGTGTTAGCTTTGGCTCCTTTGTATCCTCAACACTGGTTTAGTGTAATGTCTGAAGTTGCAGTCTTCATTCTTTCTGCTGTGAATCCTCAAAGGTATATATAGACTTACTTTTTGATTAAATTTATTTTCCCCATTTACTGCAACTGCAGAAATATATTAATAGGTGTTTAGTAAACTACAGTTTTTGAACAAACTACAGTTTGTTCACATTCATTAAATTTTTAGGCTTCCTCTCAAGTATAAATTCCCTGATGTTTCACAAAGTTTGAGCATCTTCTTTGGGGCTTTCCTTTAATGTAAAATGTGTACAGTTAAATCTGTAATACAAGTAAAGGCACTGCAATCCTGTTTGTAATGTTTGTCTTCAAAGTCTTTAAAGACCTACTTTTTCTGAAAGGTCATTTTACAGTAATAATATTTCCAATGCTTTTTTTTCCCCCTGAGATGGAGTCTTGCTCTGTCACCCAGGCTACAATGTAGTGGCTCAATCTTGGCTTGCTGCAACCTCTGCCTGCCAAATTCAAGCAATGCTCCTGCCTCAGCCTCCCTGGTAACTGGGATTACAGGTGCATGCCACCACAAACCCACTTACTTTTGTATTTTTAGTAGAGATGGGGTTTTACCATGTTGAACAGACTGATCTTGTACTCCTGACCTCGTGATCAACCTGTCTTGGCCTCTCAAAGTGCTGGGATTACAGGTGTGAGCCACCACACCTGGCCTATAGTGCTTTTATTAAGCACAAACTTTCTGATATTGTGCAAGATGTGAGCAGATATTAATGGCTTTTCACATTCTTTCCATTTGTAAAATGTTTCTCTAGTATAAATGCTTTCCCGTGCAATAAGGTGTGACCATTTGTTAAAAGTTTTGCAACATTCTTCATATTTGTAGGAGTTTTCTTCAGTATACATTACCTTACCTACTATAATGTGTGACTACCATTTAAAGGCCTTGCAACATTTGACACATTTCCAGAGTTTCTCCCAGTATAATTTCTTTTTAGAAAAGTTTGAGGTGTGCTTAAATGCTCTATCACATTTTTTATGTATGTAGTTCTTCTCCAGTAAAACATTTTTTAATTAATAAGGATGGAGAACCAGTTAAATGCTTTGCCACATTTTTTCCCACAATTTTTGTATTTTGCTACTAAAAATGCAAAAATCAGCCAGTGTGGTGGCACATGCCTGATATCCAAGCTACTCAGGAGGCTGAGGCAGGAGTGTTGCTTTAACCTGTGAGACAGAAGCTGCAGTGAGCTGAGATTGTGCCACTGCACTCTAGCCTGGGTGACAAAGTGAGACTCCATTTAAAAGAATTTTTTAAAAATAAATTCTCTTAGATTCCTTAAAGTTTGAGAGCTGATTAAAGGCTTTGTTACTCTTTTTTTATATTTATATGATTTTTGTCCAAGTTGAATTTTCTTATGTACAATAAAGGTTTGGAACTGGTTAAAAGCTTGCCTATATTCTCCATAGTTGTAGTGATTTTTTTCCAGTGTAAATTATTTTACGTATTATAAGGCCCAAGAGTTGGACTTTGCCACATTATTCACTGGGTTTCTCTCCAGTATGAATTATCTTATGACTAGCAAAACCTAAGGGCCACTTAAAAACTTTGTCCCATTCTTCACATTTGTAGGGTTTTTCAGTATGAATCCTCTTATGAGTATTAAGAGTTGAGGAGAAGGTAAAATCTTTCCTACATTCTTCACATTTGTAGGCTTTGCATCCAGTATGAATCATCTTATGTTTCTTAAGGGTTGAGGAGCAGTTAAAGGCTTTGCCACACTCTTCACATGTGTAGGGTCTCTCTCCAGTATTAATTCTCTCATGGTTAGTAAGGGTTGTGAAGCGGCTAAAGGTTTTGCCACATCCTTCACATGTGTAGCATCTCTCTCCAGTATGAACTCTCTTGTGGTTAGCAAGGTTTGAGGACTGGCTAAAGGCTTTGCCACATTGTTCACATGTGTAGGGTCTCTCTGCAGTATGAACTCTCTTGTGGTTAGCAAGGTTTGAGGACTGGCTAAAGGCTTTGCCACATTCTTCACATGTGTAGTGTTTCTCTCCAGTATGAATTCTTTTATGTATAATGAGGGTTGAGGACCAGCTAAAAGCTTTGCCACATTCCTCACATCTGTACGGTTTCTCTCCAGTATGAATTCTTTTATGTTTAGTAAGGGTTGAGAAGCAGTTAAATGATTTGCTGCAATCTTCACTTTTGTAGGCATTCTCTCTAGTATGAATTATCTGATGTTGATTTAGGTGTGAAAGCATGCAAAATGGCCATAATTTTCACATTTGAAATGTTTCTTTCCAGTATGTCTTGTCTTATGTCTATTGGAATTTGAAAATTTACCAAAGATTTTGACACATTTATGAGTCTGAAATACTTTGTTATGTGTAGTTGACAAACATTGGTTTACTTCATTATAACTTCTTCTGTGCACCTCACACTCACCCACACATTCATTGCATTTTTTAAATTGTAAATTCTCATGTCCACATATCTTCTTGGTATTACTTTTTCTGTATCTTCTTGGTATTACTTTTTGGACTGAATCTTTTATGCCTTTATCTGGCTGAAGGTCTTGGGTAAAATATGAATACATAACTGAAAGACATAAAAATTGCAACTGACTCCACTTACTAGACCCAGATAAATATACTTTAAAAATCAAATACATAAAATTATACCAGGTACATTAGGAAAATGGCATATTGTCTGCAAATAGAGACAATTTGACTTCCTCCTTTCCTAATTGAATACCCTTTATTTCTTTTTCTTGTCTGATTGCTCTGGCTAGAACTTCCAGTACTATATTGAACAGGAGTGGTGAGAGAGGGCATCCTTGTCTAGTGCCCGATTTCAAAGGGAATGCTTCCAGTTTTTGCCCATTCAGTATGATATTGGCTGTTGGTTTGTCATAAATAGCTTTTATTATTTTGAGGTACGTTCCGTCGATACCTAGTTTATTGAGAGTTTTTAGCATAAAGGGCTGTTGAATTTTGTCGAAGGCCTTCTCTGCATCAATTGAGATAATCATGTGGTTTTTGTCTTTGGTTCTGTTTATGTGGTGAATTACATTTATAGACTTGCATATATTGAACCAGCCTTGCATCCCTGGGATGAATCCTACTTGATCATGGTGGATAAGCTTTTTGATGTGCTGTTGCAATCGGCTTGCCAGTATTTTATTGAAGATTTTTGCATCTATGTTCATCATGGATATTGGCCTGTAATTTTCTTTTCTTGTTGAGTCTCTGCCGGGTTTTGGTATTAGGATGATGTTGGTCTCATAAAATGATTTGGGAAGGATTCCTTCTTTTTGGATTATTTGAAATAGTTTCAGTAGGATTGGTACCAGTTCCTCTTTGACATGATTGTATATCTAGAAGACCCTATCATCTCAGCCCAAAATCTCCTGAAACTGATAAGCAACTTCAGCAAAGTCTCAGGATACAAAATCAATGTGCAAAAATCACAAGCATTCCTATACACCAATAATAGACTTAAAGAGAGCCAAATCAAGAACGAACTGCCATTCACAATTGCTACAAAGAGAATAAAATACCTAGGAATACAACTAACAAGGAACGTAAAGGACCTCTTCAAGGAGAACTACAAATCACTGCTCAACGAAATAAGAGAGGACACAAACAGATGGAGAAACATTCCATGTTCATGGTTAGGAAGAATTAATATCGTGAAAATGGCCATACTGCCCAAAGTAATTTACAGATTCAACGCTATCCCCATCAAGCTACCAATGACCTTCTTCACAGAACTGGAAAAAACCACCTTAAACTTCATATGGAACCAAAAGAGAGCCCGCATAGCCAAGTCAATTCTAAGCAAAAAGAACAAAGCAGGAGGCATCACACTACCGGACTTCAAACTCTACTACAAGGCTACGGTAATCAAAACAGCATGGTACTGGTACCAAAACAGAGATATAGACCAATGGAACAGAACAGAGGCGTCGGAGGCGACACAACATATCTACAACCACCCAATCTTTGACAAACCTGATAAAAACAAGCAATGGGGAAAGGATTCCCTGTTCAATAAGTGGTGTTGGGACAACTGGCTAACCATATGCAGAAAGCAGAAACTCGACCCCTTCCTGACACCTTACACTAAAATTGACTCCAGATGGATTAAAGACTTAAACATAAGGCCTAACACCATAAAAACACTAGAAGGAAACCTAGGCAAAACCATTCAGGACATAGGCGTAGGCAAGGACTTTATGACCAAAACACCAAAAGCATTGGCAACAAAAGCCAAAATAGACAAATGGGACCTAATCAAACTCCACAGCTTCTGCACGGCAAAAGAAACAGTCAATAGAGTGAATCGGCAACCAACAGAATGGGAAAAAATTTTTGCAGCCTACCCATCTGACAAAGGGCTGATATCCAGAATTTACAACGAGCTAAAAAAGATTTACAAGAAAAAAACAAACAAGCCCATTCAAAAATGGGCGAAGGATATGAACAGATACTTTACAAAAGAAGACATACAAGAGGCCAACAAACATATGAAAAAATGCTCATCATCACTGGTCATTAGAGAAATGCAAATCAAAACTACATTGAGATACCATCTCACGCCAGTTAGAATGGCGATCATTAAAAAATCTGGAGAAAATAGATGCTGGAGAGGATGTGGAGAAATAGGAACACTTTTACACTGTTGGTGGGAGTGTAAATTAGTTCAACCACTGTGGAAAACAGTGTGGCGATTCCTCAAGGACCTAGAAATAGAAATTCCATTTGATCCAGCAATCCCATTACTGGGCATATATCCAAAGGATTATAAATCGTTCTACTATAAGGACACATGCACACGAATGTTCATTGCAGCACAGTTTACAATAGCAAAGACCTGGAACCAACCCAAATGCCCATCGATGATAGACTGGACAGGAAAAATGTGGCACATATACACCATGGAATATTATGCAGCCATTAAAAACGAGGAGTTCGCGTCCTTTGTAGGGACATGGATGAACCTGGAAACCATCATTCTCAGCAAACTGACACAAGAACACAAAACCAAACACCACATGTTCTCACTCATAGGAGGGTGTTGAACAAGGAGAACACATGGACACAGGGAGGGGAGCACTGTACACGGGGGTCTGTTGCGGGGGAGTGGGGGGGGACAGCGGGGGGGGGGAGTTGGGGAGGGATAGCATGGGGAGAAATGCCAGATATGGGTGAAGGGGAGGGAGGCAGCAAATCACACTGCCATGAATGCACCTATGCAACAACTTTGCATGTTTTTCACATGTACCCCAAAACCTAAAATGCAATAAAAAAAAAAATAAAAATAAAATAAAATAAAATAAAATAAAAAAAAAAAAAGGAAAATGGCATATTAAAATACCACAGGCTGTAATTTCTTTATAGATGTATGAATGTAACAAAAACAGCAATCAAAATATCTTTGTTCAAAACTTATAAATAAAGTGTGTGCACCAGGTGAGCACAATGCCAAGAGCCATGTAGAAAGAAAAGTCTGCTACATTTCCCAACACAGCCCTTTCTCAGCCCCAATAGAAGAACATGGTGTCTTTAGGAGTAAACTGTCAACTTCTGGCTTCTATCTCAAAAGACAAGAAAAATACTGGCAACTATGTCTTTACTTTTGGCTTATGGGGCCCTTTCTATCTTCCAGGACAGAACATGCTGAATGAAATGGTGGCATACTTTGAATTGACAACTTTAAGTCTTTTGAGATTGAAAGTGAATGTTACAACAGCAGAAAGACTGCAGTACCATGGACATTAAACATGTGTAGAAAGTAGTTACTGACTGGAAAGAAGAAACATGGCGATGTCTCTTAACAGAAAAAGTAAATACAGAATTGCACACAAGACACATCCTGAGAACATGTTTGAGAGACTCCCAGAATCTCTAGCCAAGACAATTGGTTTTAGGCTATGCAAGAAAAGAGCTGCATTAAAGATTGTGAAAGGTAGTTTTATGTTAATGTCTAAATCTCAACCAAAGATTACAATGTATACAAAATATTAGAACATTGTTCAATAAAAAAATAAAAATTGCAATGATAAAAATAAAGATGTACATATTACCTTTAAAAATTTAAGATAATCCATATTATGCTCAATGAAAAAAATAAAAAAACAGACAACTAAATAAAATTAGAAAAATAAAAATAACAAAAGGCTTGGGACAATAAAAATAAACATATTGTGGAGGTCAAAAAAAACAAAAAAATGTAAAAAAATTAAGATGCTAAACAAACAAATATATTTAAATATAATGACAACAAATTTTTCTGTGCCACTGAAGTCACTTTTTTTAACCAGTTTAAAATATACTGTTGTAACAGTAAACTGAATCAGTTGATTTAGAAATGGATGAATGAGCTGGGCACGATGGCCCACATCTGTAATCCCAGAGCTTTGGGAAGCTGAGATGGCTTCAGATCACCTGAGGTCAGGAGTTTGAGATCAGTCTGGCCAACATGGCAAAACCCCATCTTTACTAAAAATACAAAATTAGCTGGGCATGGTGGCACATCCCTGTAATCCCAGCTACTCAGGAGGCTGAGGCAGGAGAATAGTTTGAATCCAGGAGGCAGAGGTTGCCATGAGCTGAGACTGCACTATTGCATTCCAGCCTGGGCAAGAAGAGCAAAACTCCATCTCAAAAAAGAAAAAGAAAAGAATGGACCAAATGATTAAACTAAATTTTAATAAAAAAGACATACAAATGGGAAGAAGCATTTGAAAAGTTGCACAAAATTAATTATAGAAAAATGAAAAACAAAATCAAAATACGAAACACAATTACCTTACATAGATTAGAATGACCACTATAATTTCTTTTCTTTTTTTTTTTTTTTGAGACGGAGTTTCACTCTTGTTACCCACGCTGGAGTGCAATGGTGCAATCTCGGCTCACCACAACCTCCACCTCCTGGGTTCAGGCAATTCTCCTGCCACAGCCTCCCGAGTAGCTGGGATTACAGGCACGCGCCACCATGCCCAGCTAATTTTTTGTATTAGTAGAGATGGGGTTTCACCATGTTGACCAGGATGGTCTTGATCTCTTGACCTCATGATCCACTTGCTTCAGCCTCCCAAAGTGCTGGGATTACAGGCTTGAGCCACCGTGCCCAGCCAATTTCTTTTAAAAATACCAACTATGTTGATTATGTAAAGAAACTGAAACATATGTAAGTTGTTGATGAGAAAAAAAATGCAGCCATCATAAGAAATATGAATATTCTTCAGATTAGAAATGAAATTACATAATACAGCAATTCAATTTATGAATCTATATCTAAAATATGCAACACAGTAAAATGAAGACATGAGAGGTATCCTGTTTACATATCCCTTCATAGCAAGTCTCATAACACAACCTCTAAATAAATAAATAAATACATGGATAAAAATTTAAAAATAAATTTTGTAAAAAACTTTAAAATATATTTCAAGGCTATAGTAATGAAAAAAGAATGGCATATGCAGAAAAATGGACAACCACCAATGAAACAGAAACTACTATTCTCACACATTTTACACATTATGCAAAAAAAGAATTTTAAGAATGGTGTAACATAGAGCTTTTCAAAAATATGCAGATATTTGTGTATCCCCAACAGCAATGGCAAAGCAGTTTGTGCATTACCTTATAAGCCATAAAGAACACTTTGGCTCACACTCTGAACTTGAAGGAAGATTACTGAAGCAAAAGTGAAATCCTTAGAGAATTTAAAACCATGAGACAAGTGTTCATATATGAGAGCAAAGGAAAATAATTACTCGGGTTTCTCAGAAACTCTTTCCATTGAAGCACAGCTCCTCAGACCACATTTTAAGGACTGTCTTCCTCCTTGACTTTTGTGCCTCTCATCTGTGCCATCTACTTCTTTCACTCTCACTTACCTGGGTGTTTGGCTACCATTTCATTTCTCTTTATATTCCAGGGCTCTATATTTTGCTCCAGGTAGGTGATCAAGTCTGGCTTAGAGACAGCAATACCTGTTTTATTAAGAAAAAAGGTAACATAAATCTTAGTAAATTCTTTAATTACCAACGTAGTATTATGCTTAGTAAAGAGGATATAATAGAAAATTCCAGAAAATTAATATTGATTCATAACAGAACTTTCTAAATATTTAGAATGTAGGTCCTTAATTTCACTATTCAGTACTACTGAATCAAAAATTGATGGTGGCAATTGAATTCTAAGGTGTGGGCAATGACATTTTATGCCACAATAGTTTTGGAATTGCCACTTTCCTAAAACAAAGGATGCATAAGCTCAGGAAAGGGAAAAGTTCAGGTCAAGATAAAACATCTTGAAGAATTTGTTCTACACCAATGAATCTCCAAGAGTTTCTTAAAATAGGAGATCTAAAATTCATTCATGCAAACATAAATTACCAAAAAACATGTTAGAAAAGAAAGGAAATACATTAGGAATTGTGTATGGAAGCTATTCTCACCCAGGGAGACCAGGTTTCTGTAGTCCTCTAACATCGCATCTCTATATAAATTCTGCTGAGCATGATCCAGGCATTGTCACTCCTCCAAAGAGAATTCTATGGCTACATCTCTGAATGCCAACAGGCCCTGAAATAAAAAACACTCATGAAGGCACAAACACTTACCAAGTGGCCATAGGCAGAGATTTTTATTTGACTCAAGTTAAAAAAGAGAGTAAAAAGAAGTGGTTCCAACTGATAAGAGTGACTAAAATTATTCAGTAAGATAATTTTTAACACAGAAGTATTCTCTGACTCTGAGAAAAGAGGATAGCTTAAGAGCCACAATGCCACTGTAGATATAATTCTTTTCTAGATAATAAATTATAAAATTAAGTACATCAACATGTATTTTTTTTTTGAGACCGAGTCTCAGTCTGTCACCCAGGCTAGAGTGCAGTGGCATGATCGTAGCTCATTGCAACCTCCATCTCCCAAGTTCAAGCAATTATCCTGCCTCATCCTCCTGAGCAGCTTGGACTACAGGTGTGAGCCACCATGCCTAGCTAATTCTTGTATTTTTAGTAAAGATGGGGTTTCCCCATGTTGGCCAAGCTGGTCTTGAACTCCGGTTTCTTTTTCCCTGCCCTCTCCTATTAGACACCAGTGATTTTTTTTTTACAGTAATGGGAGCATAAACTACACTGACCTCTTCCTTCCAAACTGAAACAGGACAGGCAGTGCAGCCTTCCTTTGATGCAAAGGTTGAACTAAACTCTCCTCAATGTATCTTAAACCCCTCAAGTTTATAAATCACTTGGTAATCTTGGCCCTGCTTTATGCAATGTAATTCTGCAGGATCCAAAAAGGTCTAGGAATGGGCTTTTTCAACAAGTCCCCTGTCTTGTTGAAAACTGTCACAATACAAATACTTCTGGTACAAATAAAAATAACCAATCTCCATCCTGAAATATATTTTTTGTTGGCTTTTTTAGTTTGCAGAGACAACAGAAGGCAACAATGTCTGAGTAAGTCTGCACTTGGGAAAAAGTCCCCAGGATAAAAGCTGATTGTGCTTTCCCAGACACATTATTAGCATTAGTTAGAAAAAGCAGGCACAGCAGAGTCCCTGGCCAGGTGCGGTGGCTCACAACTGTAATCCCAGCTACTGAGGAGGCTGAGGCAGGTGAATTGCTTGAACCCAGAAGGCAGAGCCTGAAGTGTGTTGAGACAGTGCCACTGCACTCCAGTCTGGACAACAGAAGGAGACTCCATCTCAAAAATAAAGAGTCCCTTACACCTATCACAACTGTCACAACACAAATACTTCTGGTACAAATAAAGACAACAACCAATCTCCATCCTGAAATACATTTTTTGTTGGCTTTTTTAAGTTTACAGGGACAATAGAAAGCAGCAATGTCTGAGTAAGTCTGCACTTGGGAAACACGTACACATGTACTAACAAAGTATTTGTTGAGCAGGTACTATGTGCTCAGGAGCATGTCACAGAACACTGTGCTGGGAATAATACATAATGTGATTTACTTTTCATAGCACCCTGGAAATTGGTACTAAGTGTTGAATTACTTTTAGCATTTAGATTAAGAGCACAGCATTTTCTTCTTTTGTTTCTCCATTATTAATTTTAAAAAGGAAATGTATAGAATAATAATTCAATATGAAATACATCCAAAAGGATAAAATTACATAAAAATTGAATAATCAGCTTCTGAATGGCTATTTTGTAAATAATGAAATTAAGGCAGAAATAAAAAAAAATTTTGAAAGTAATTAGAGCCGAAACACAACATACCAGAATCTCTGGGTCACAGCTAAGGCACTTTTAAGAATGAAATGTATATCACTAAACATCCACATCAAAAAGAAAGATCTCAATTTAAAACAATCTTATGAACAAAAGAGTTCTGAAAGAGCAAACCAACTTCAAAGCTAGCAAAATACAAGAAATAAACAAAATCAGAGCTGAAATGAACAAGACTGAGACATAAATATCTATAAAAATCGGCCAGGCACAGTGAGTGGCTCATGCCTGTAATCCCAGCACTTTGGGAGGCCAAGGTCAGTGGATCATGAGGTCAGGAGTTCGAGAACAGCCTTGCCAACATGTTGAAACCCCATTTCTACTAAAAATACAAAAATTAGCCAGGTAAGGTAGTAGGCACCTGTAATCCCAGCTACTCGGGAGGCTGAGGCAGGACAATCATTTAAAATCGAAATGTAGGGGTCGCAGTGAGCTGAGATTGTGCCACTCCACTCCAGCCTGGGCAAAAGAGTGAAACTCTATCTCAAAAAAAAAAAAAAAAAAAAAAAAAAAACAGTTCCACAAAACCAAAAATTGATTCTATGAAAAAATTAATAAGATAGATAATACAGGAGACAGATGAAGAAAAAAGAAATAATTTAAATAAACACAATCAGACTAAAAACTGAATAAAACAGATGCTTGTGAGGTTGTGGAGAAATGGAATGCTTATATGCTGCTGGTGAGAGTATAAATTTGCTTAACCATTGAGAAAAGCAGTGTGGCAACTTTTCAAAAACCCGATAGCAGAATTACCATTTGACTTAGCAATCCCACAACTGGGAATACACCCAATGAATGTAAGTTATTCTACCATAAAGACACATGTACACATGTTTTACAGCACTATTCTAATAGCAGAAATGAGAAATAAACCTGTATGTCTTCAATGGTAGACTGGATAAAGAAAATGTGGTACGTATACACCATGAAATACGACACAGCTACAAGAAAGAATAACAACATGACATTTGCAGCAACATGGATGGAGATGGAGACTATTATTTTTAGAATACTAGTGCAGGAACAGAAAATCAAATACTGTATGTTGTCACTTATAAGTGGGAGCAAAACAATGAGAACATGTGGACACCAATAAGAGAACAACAGACACGAAAGGGATCCAAGATGGCTGATCACTAGCAGCTCGGGCACGTAGCTCCCAGTGAAAGCGCAGAGAACGAGAGGACGCCACACTTTCAGATGAATATTTGTAGCTCACGGACCAGGAGATTCCAAGCGGAGGAGCTCCACGGGTCGCCAGAGCGACTCTTGTGGCTGGCGCGGCGGTTTTGCTGGCGCCTTAAAGCGGCAGTTCTTGGTGCAGAGTCCAGAGATTCCTGGGCAGAAAGGCACCATCAACCTTAACACCGCTGTCTTGGCCGGCGCAGTGGATTGCTCAGATTTTGGCGCTGGGAATCAAAAAGTTGGACGTCCGCTCAGAGACCTAGTTAGAAAGTCGGTAATTACAAAGACGACAGATGGATAAATATATAATCAAGGGAAGAAAGCAGCCTAAAAAGGCAGAGAATACTCAAAATCAGAATGCCTCTCCCTCTACAGGGGATCGCAATTCCTCATCAGTAACGGAACAAGGCTTAATTGAGAACAAGTGTGTTCCAATAACAGAAGCAGGTTTCAAAATGTGGGTGATGAGAAACTTCTGTGAATTAAAAGAACTTGTTCTAACCCAATGCAAAGAAACTAAGAACCTTAAAAAAAGGTTTGATGAAATGCTAACGAGAATGGACAATTTAGAGAGGAATATAAGTGAATTGATGGAGCTGAAAAGCACAACACGAGAACTTCGCAAAGCATGCACAAGCTTAAACAGTCGAATCGATCAAGCAGAAGAAAGGATATCAGAAGTCGAGGACCAGCTCAGTGAAATGAAACGAGAAGACAAGATTGGAGAAAAAAGGATAAAAAGGAATGAGCAAAGTCTCCAGGAAATATGGGACTATGTGAAAAGACCTAATCTACGTTTGATAGGTGTACCTGAATGTGATGAAGAGAATGAATCCAAGTTGGAAAATACTCTTCAGGATATCATTCAGGAAAACTTTCCCAACCTAGCAAGGCAAGGTAATATTCAACTCCAGGTAATACAGAGAACACCACAAAGATATTCTTCAAGAAGACCAACCCCAAGGCACATAATCGCCAGATTTATTAGGGTTGAAATGAAGGAGAAAATACTACAGGCAGCCAGAGAGAAAGGTCAGGTTACCCACAAAGGGAAATCTATCAGACTCACAGCAGATCTCTCAGCAGAAACCCTACAAGCCAGAAAAGAGTGGAGACCAATATTTAACATCCTTAAAGAAAAGAACTTTCAACCCAGAATTTCCTATCCAGCCAAACCAAGCTTTATGAGCGAAGGAAAAATTAAATCTTTTGCGAACAAACAAGTACTTAGAGAGTTCACCACCACCAGGCCTGCTTTACAAGAGCTTCTGAAAGAAGCACTATACATATAAAGGAACAACCAATATCAGTCTTTCCAAAAATATATCAAAAAGCAAAGAACATTAATACAATGAAAAATTTACATCAACTAATGGGCAAAACAGCCAGCTAGCATCAAACGCCAGTATTAAACTTATATATATTTGAATTGGATAAAAAGCCAAAACCCATCAGTATGCTGCATCCAGACCCATCTTACATGCAACAATACACAAAGACTCAAAGAGAAGGAGGAAGATTTACCAACCAGAGAGTAAAAATAAACAAATAAACAAAAAGCAGGAGATGCAATTCTCGCCTCTGATAAAGTAGACTTTAAAGCAACAAAGATCAAAAGAGGCAAAGAAGGACATTACATAATGGTAAAAGGATCAATGTAACAAGAAGAGCTAACGATTCTATAGATCAACGAGATAGAAAATTAACAAGGATATTCAGGACTTGAACTCAGACCCGGAACAAGTAAACTTAATAAACATTTATAGAACTCTCCACTTCAAATACACAAAACATACATTACCACCTCACACCTATTCCAAAGGTGACTATATAATTGGAAGTAAATCACTCCTCAGTAATCGCATAGCATTTCATAGGTTTAAATGAAATATTGGTTGGCTGTTTGTTTGTTATCTTCTTCCCTTATTCCTTCCTGACTACATCATTAAGTATAATTATCAGTATACAAGAGGTTTTCAATACCCATTATTAAATTGCATTCTAGCCTGGGCAAGAAAGCAATACTCCCATTCTCTCTCCCTCTTTCTTTTCCTTTTTCCTCCTCCCCATTCTCTCTCTTTCTCTTCCTTTTTCCTCCTCCCCATTCTCTCTCTCTCTTTCTCTTAAAAAAAAAAAAAAAGAGAGAACAACAGACACTGAGACCCAGTTGAGGGTGGATGGTTGGAGGATGAAGAAAATCAGAAAAAAAATCTGTTGGGTACCTGAGTGATAAAATAATCTGTACACAAAAAAAACTTATATAACAAACCTGCGTATGTACTCCTGAACCTAAAATAAAAGGTAAAAAAAAAAAAAATTCGGTGGAGCATGGTGGCACATGCCTGTAATCCCAGCACTTTGGGAGGCCGAGGTGGGCAGATCACTTGAGGCCAGGAGTTGGAGACCAGCCTGGCCAACATGGTGAAACTCCATGTCTCTCTACTAAAAATATAAAAATTAGCCAGGCATGGTGGCACTCACTTCTAATTTCAGTGACTCAGGAGACTGAGGCAGAAGGATAACTTGAACTTGGGAGGTGGAGGCTGCAGTGAGCCAGATCATGCCAGAGCAAGACGTGGTCTCAATAAAACAAAACAAAACAAAATAAAACAAAACAGACAAAAACTTATTGGTGGGAAAGTTCAAGGTAAGTGGTAGGACTGGTTTGCGCTGCAGATAGTGGTCCACGTGGTGCTATACTCTGATTTATTCCTGTGTCCATGCAGGCAGATTAAACTATGATCACGTGGTACAGAACCCTACATTGGTGGAGGAAACAGGTTGCTACTGCAGATTCAGTACTCGGACTCGGGATATACCAGGGAAATGTAGGTACTTTGGTGGAATTTTGGCAAGAAACACTAAAAGCAAATGTGCTGTGGTGGAATTCTTGAGGGTGGTGCCTAGTCCTGGGAGGGGTGTGGACACATCAGTGTCTAGTGGGTGTGCTTGTGAATGCATGAGAATCATGTGGTGGCTGCTGTGAAAGAAGGAGGTCTGTTTTCACAATTCCTTTTCCTTAAGCATTTAGTGCCCTTTCCCCCTGAGAGGAGACCTAGAGTCACAGGACAATGTGCAGTGTGACAGCCTGTGTGCAGGACAACTGAGCCTCCCCTTACCAGGCACCCAGAGGCCCCTCCAGGCCAGGCTCTGTAACACCTTTTTTTCTGACACCCCATCTGTGGAGTTTGTTAAACACCAAGCAATTTTTCCTGTTTTTTTTTTCTTTTGAGACAGAGTCTCACTCTGTCACCCAAGCTGTACTGCAGTGGCTCAATCTCAGTTCACTGCAACCTCTACCTCCCAGGTTCAAGTGATTCTCCTGCCTCAGCCTCCCGAGTAGCTGGGATTACAGGCTCACACCAACACACTCAGCTAATTTTTGTATTTTTAATAGAGACAGGGTTTTACCATATTGGCCAGGACTGGTACGAAGCAATTTTTTTTAACACCAACTTGTTTTCTGAGATTTTTGTCCTGATACCACCCAGAGTCAGCACAGACCATATTCAGAGTTCATTCTCACCATATTACACTTACTACACACACTTGTCACAAATCCCAGGGACCCATCTATGCTTCTGAGCTACTGTCTGGAAACTGGGGACTCCCATAATTTCCCTCAAGTTCAGTAATTTGATAGAGATACTCATAGAATTCAGCAAAATTCTGTACTTATGTTAACCAGTTTACTATAAAACATGCAACCCAGAAACAGCCAAATGGAAAAAAATGTATAAGACCAAAAAAAAAAAAAAAGTTTGGGAAAGATGGGGCATAAACATCCTGGTAAATAGCTGTGATTAATAAAATTCTCCAGCCAGGCACAGTGGATCTTGCCTGTAATCCCAGCACTTTGGGTGGCCAAGGAGGGTGGACCACCTGAGGTCAGAAGTTTGAGACTAAACTGGCCAACATGGCAAAATCCTGTCTCCACTAAAAATACAAAAAATTAGGCAGGTGCAGAGGTGGGTGGGTGCCCATAATCCCAGCTACTTGTGGGGCTGGGGCAGGAGAATTGCTTGAACTCAGGAGGTAGAGGTTGCACTGAGCTGAGATTGCACCACTGAACTCCAGCCTGGGCAACAGAGCGTGACTCTGTCTCTAAAATAAAATAAAATAAAATAAAATAATCCATCCTTTGTCTTCTTCAGCAACAGCATACTAGAAAGACTTTTCCCATGATGACTTAGATGGTGTTATATTTTCTTACTTATCACATAGGCAGACATAGACTGCAAATTTTCACCTTTTTCTCATAAAAGAATCAGCTAAATACTTTTCTTCAGTGGTCAAAACAAAATACTTTTTAATCAACTTTGCTTAATTTTTTATCTTCTCCCTGGGCTCCTGACTTTCAAGCTATCCTCAGTCTGAGTCAACATACAACCCCATTTTCTGTCTCTTTTTAAGAATATGCTGACTTCAAGGTAAAACATTTTCTGATCTAGAATCTAATTTTTCCCCTTCGATCATGCCGTTCTTATTCCACCTTCTTTCTAAACTTGTTTGCTATACTCTGTGAAAGACAGTCCTTGTCTGCCTAAATGATGATTTCCTTGAAAATCTTATACTTGGTACTTTTTTCTGTTCATCTTACCTAAATCTGACTTCATTTTATTCAGAACATCTTACCTAAATCTGACTTCATTTTATTTCACAAAGTCTAGAAACTGCCCCCAAACAGCAACAATTCCCACCCATTCTAACCCTAACTGCACCTGCCTGTGGGTCCCCAGCTATCCTGGGCTCTGTAGCTTATCTCAGTATAAAGGCTTCTTCCATGGATGGGGTGAGCAGGCTGGGACATCTGTAGGGGATGCTCCCTAGAAAGAACTGACAAGGCCTTCAATAGCCTCCTATTGCAGGCTCAATATTAGCCTTAGCTTGGAGTCACAGGGCTAGGCTTTAATTTCCAAGTCAGAGATGGTCACTTAGTTTTTGAAAGTAAGTGTTAGATTAATCCAGAAAGATTACTGAAATGCAGTGTTTATACAAAGGAAAAAAATTTTAAGGTGCTTAAATAGCTCAATGAGAAAAGCAAAAGTATCTCTTTCAGACAATACACATATCGTTTACTTATTTCCATTACAGGATATTTAGTAAACAATTGGTAATATTTAGTAAACAATTAGTAATCTTCTAGAAGGTGCCCAGTCCTATCTCATAAAGTTTAGCATAAAATTCAGAAATCAGTATAACAGGGCCAAGGAGTGGTGGCTCATGCCTCTAATCCTAGCAGTTTGGGAGGCTGGGGCAGGTGGATCACATGAGGTCAGGAGTTCAAGATGAGCCTGGCCAACATGGTAAAACCCTGTCTCTACTAAAATACAAAAAATATTTGAGTGTGGTGGCAGGTGCCTGTAATCCCAGCTACTCCAGATCCTGAGTTGGGAGAATCACTGGAACCCAGGAAACCAAGGTTGCAGTGAACCGAGAGCATGCCATTCCACTCCAGCCTGGGCAACAGAGCAAGTCTACATCTCAAAAAAAAAAAAAAAGCATTTCTTGGAAATTACTATGTATGTTGAAGAAATAAATCAACCTTACTCAACCACAAAATGCCAATTAATCTGATGACATAGCCAATAAATTTTTACCTGGATCTTACAAATAAGGAAACTACATAACTATACCAATTCAATTACTGAATTTGGTTTGTTTCATTATGCAATTTACAACAGACTTTTCTTCAAGTCTCTCCCATTGACCACAACCTGTAAACCATAGCTGGGCACTCTATGATTCTTTAATCACACTTTAATCAAATTCTCTAATATTTTTACTGTGACTCTGATACATTTCTACAAGGAAAAATAAGGAACTAGGGACCCAGGTACCACAGCCTTTTCCACTTGTGAATCCTGCACCTTGAGTCAGGATTCCCCCCATGACTCCCCAATCCCTGCACAATCTGGGTGAGATGAGGCGCTGAGAGCACAGAGCTACCCAGAGAGGGCTCCAGTCCAGGGCAAAGCCACAGCAGAGGAAGAAGACAGAACTCCCAGGGTCCCAGCTGCTGGCCCAGACACCATCTTACAGCTCCAGGGGACTAAGAGCCGAGCTGGGCAACGAGGATTTGGGTCCTCAGACTTCAGAGCTGACTGTGAGGAAGTTTGGGTCATGCTACAGACACTTTCAGCCAGTTCCAACCAGCTCCCACCCTTCTCTCACCATGACAGACTCAGCACTCACCATTTCTCGGCTTCCAAGGGGTCCCAGTCTTTTGGCCATAAATCTGGGAATACCTGCAGGACACAGGGCCACAGAGGCTTGGCCTGTAGGAGGAGAGGATGCAGAGCGGTGAAGAGAAGAACTGGAACTCTGGATATGGAGAAACACAAAGGACCCGCAACATTACAGAAGCGTCCTGTTCTCTCCAGCTGCACACCTGATTGGACAGTTTCTAATCTACTGCCCCTGACTGGATAAGGTTTCAGGACTCAGCCTTCAGGTCCTGAGTGACAAAAACATTTGATCAGACACTGGGCTAAATGAAGCAAATTAACAGCTTAGGCTGCCACCTTTACAGGCAGAGGGTTTCTTCCCTGATCTGAGCCAGGCCAACTCCAGAGGATATTTGCCTTTAACCTTGTCTATAACATCATATGTATTTATACTATAGCTATTCATAAATTTAGAAAACATAATGACAGTTATTTTAAAAATTTGGATTTTATGACCTTCCTTGCTACAGATGCTTTGCAGTGATTTGGTTTGGCTCTGTGGCTCGACCCAAATCTCACTTCATATTGTAATTCTGAGTCAAGCGTGGTGGTTCACGCCTGTAATCCCAGCACTTTGGAAGGCCCAGGTCAGGAGTTCAGACCAGCCTGGTGAATATGGTGAAACACTGTCTCTAACTAAAACTACAAAAATTAGCCAGGTGTGGGGGCACACCCCTGTAGCCAGTTACTCAGGAGGCTGAGGCAGGAGAACTGCTTGAACCCAGTAGGTGGAGGTTCCAATGAGCTGAGAATATGCCACTGATGCCACTGCACTCCAGCTTGGGCTACAGAGTGAGACTCTGTCTCAAAAAAAAAAAAAAGATTGTAATTCCCACGTCAGAGCAGGGACTGGGTAGGAGGTGACTGGATCACTGGGTTGGATTATCCTCAAGCTGTTCTTGTGACAGTAAGAGAGCTCTGAAGATACCTGATGATTTAAAAATGTGGCACTTCTCCCCTACCCCCATTCTCTTTTTCCACCATGTAAGATGTGTCTTGCTTTCCCTTCACCTTCTGTCATCGTCATGATTGTAAGTTTCCTGAGGATTCCTCAGCCGTTTAGAACTATGATTCAATTAAACCACTTTTAAAAAAAAATTACACAGTCTGAGGTATTTGTATAAACAGTACAGTACTGTGAAAATGGACTAATACATCTGGGCAACCTGAGATTTCAAAAAGGAGGCAATCTCTGCAGTAAAATATGAACCACACATAAATTTTGAATTTTCTAGTAGCCAAATGTTAAAAACTAAAAAGAAAAAGGTGGGGCTTGGTGCAGTGGCTCATGCCTGTAATTTCAGCACTTTGAGAGGCCGAGGTGGTGGACCACCTGAGGTCAGGAATTTGAGACCAGCCTGGCTAACATTGCAAAAACCCGTCTCTACTAAAAATACAAAAATTTAGCTGGGCATGGTGACAGGAACTTATAATCCCGGCTACTTGGGAGGCTGAGGAGGGAGAATCGCTTGAACCTGGGAGGCAGAGGTTGCAGTGAGCTGAGATCGCACCACTGCACTGCAGCCTGGTGACAGAGAGACTGTGTCTCAAAATAAAAATGAAAGAAACAAGTGGAATTGATTGTAACAATTTAATCAGCTCAATATGTCCAAAATATTCTTATTTTAATATGTGATTAGTGTGTAATGCTTAATTAAGCATATAAATTTTTGAAGCTAAATCTTTGAGCGTAACCTTGTATTTTAATTTTCTAGCACATTGCAGTTCAGACAAGCCACATTCCAGCACTCTGTAGCCACATCAGATGCGTTTGAACCAGAACAACTGCATTTGGAATACATGCTGGGTAAAATGGGGCATAGACTAACAGAGTGCATTTCGATGAGGTTAGGTATTCTAAGTCACAGGATAAATAGGAGATTGGCATAAGATACGGTTCACAAAGACTTTGCTGATGAAAGAGTTTGCAGTAAAGAAGCCAGAAAATCCACCAAAACCAAAATGGGAATGAAAGTGATCTCTAAATGTCCTCACAGATCATCACAAGCTAATTATGAGGCATTAACATGCCAAAGACATTCCCACCAGTGCCATGACAGTTAACAAATGCCATGGCAACATCAGAAAGTTACCCTACATGGCCTAAAAAGAAGAGAAACACTCATTTCTGGAAATTGCCCACCCCTTTCTTGTAAAACTGATGAATAATCCACCCCTTGTTTAGCATATACTCAAGAAATAAATGTAAGTATTCTTTATTGAGCAGCTCACACTGCTCTTCTGCCTATGGAGTAGCTATTCTTTTATTTCTTTATTTTCCTAATAAATTTGCTTTTGCTTTGCACTGCAGACTTGCCCCCAATTCATTCCTTTGTTCTTCCTTTCATTTTTCTCTCTCTCTCTCTCTTTCTTTCAACAGAGTCCTGCTCTGTCACCTAGGCTGTAATGCAATGGCACCATTTCAGCTCATTGCAACATCTGCCTCCTGGGTTCAAGAGATTCTCTTGCCTCAGTCTCCGGAGTAGCTGGGATTACAGGTGCATACCACCAAGCTTGCCTCATTTTTGTATTTTTAATAGAGATGGGGTTTCACCATGTTGGCCAGGCTGGTTTTGAACTCCTGACCTCAAGTGATCCACCTGCCTCTGTCTCCCAAAGTACTGGGGTTACAGGCATGAATCACCACTCCTGGCCCTAAATTCTTTCTTATATGAGATCCAAGAACCCACTCTTTGATTCTGGATTGGGACCATTTCTTGAAACTTCTTTTCAGTGAATCACAAAGGGATGATACTAAGGAAACCCCCAACCCAAAAGAAATAGATTGAATCACCAATTGGCTATGTAAGTGGTAGCATACTTGGGTAAAGGGGATTGGGTTAATAGCCCAATTTAGGGGAGTTAGAATGTCTTTTAAGACAGGTAAGATAAAAGGTCGCTTTTAATAAAAGGCAAAAGCACTTGACAAAACTCGTGTTTGAGGGGTAACTTAGAAAGTTAGTCTTTCCTAAGATTTAGGGGGTTAGAGGCCCCTGTCAAGTAGTCTCTCTCAGCTAAGATTACATTTGGCATTATGGAATGTTAACCACTATTGTCTTTGTATTTGTTTGTTTGTTTTGAGACACAGCCTTGCTCTTGTTGCCCATGCTGAGTGCAATGGTGAGATCTTTCTCATCGCAACTTTTGCTTCCCAGGTTCAAGGGATTCTTCTGCCTCAGCCTCCCAAGTAGCTGGGATTGCAGGTGCATGCCACCATGCCCAGCTAATTTTTGTATTTTAAGTAGAAACAGGGTTTCACCATGTTGGCCAGACTGGTCTTGAACTCCTGATCCACCCACCTAGGTCTCCCAAAGTGCTGGGATTATAGGCATGAGCCACCATGCCCAGCCCTGCCTTTGGATTGATCTGTTTTCAACTTTTTGCTGATGGCTGTGACTTACAGAATTAGGCCAGTACAGGATCATGGAACATGGGAAGCTTTTTCCTCCCTGAAGTGGAAAACTTGAGAGTTGATTGGAATTCCACAAAAAAGATTCTTTCACAACCAACAAGCAGCCACCTAAACTTTTGATTCAGTGCAATTCATGGGTCTTTCTCTGGCTTTCCTGAGTGCCTCATCTTTCCTGCTGTGTCGTAGACAATGCCTCTCTTTCTCTCCCTCTTTCCCTTTCCTATCTTTTCTGTTATCTGGACCACCATCTTACCCAGAGACCACATGTTGAAACTTCTGCTAAGAAGTCTCTGAAACAGGCCGGGCATGGTGGTGCATGCTTGTAATCCCAGTACTTTGTGAAGCTGAGGTGGGCAAATCACCTGACATCAGGAATTCAAGACCAGCCTGGCCAACATAGCAAAACCTCATCTCCACTAAAAATACAAATATTAGCCAGTTTTGGGGGTGGGCACCTGTAGTCTCAGCTACTCAAGAGACTGAGAAAGGGAGAATTGCTTGAACCCAGGAGACAGAAGTTGAAGTGAGCAGAGATCATGTCTCTGCACTCCAGCCTGGGAGACAGAGCAAGACTCTGTCTCAAAAAAAAAAAAAAAAAAACCCACAAAGAAACAAAAAAGAAGTTTCTGAAACAAACAAACAACAACAGCAAAAAAAAATGGGTGAAGTTTCCCTCTTGTGTTATATTCTTGGGAGTTTGACCTTCTAGCCATGTGGCAGTATTTTCTCTTGGTTTCTACCATCCAGCACACAGCAATTTTGAAGTTTATGTTATAGTCAACTCTAAAAATGATCAATGATCTGGAGCAGTTAGAAACCTTTGCAAGCCCAAAACTGGCTGCCGTCGGCTTCTTCTGGGAGACTCCAGTGGAGACTGTTCAGTGCTGTAGCTCAGTAGCTGGGCTTTGCTGTCTCATAGGGGCAGCCTGGGTTCAGGGTTCAATTTCTGGCTTAGGAAATGAGTTCTTTCTGATTTGGTAACTGCATGAACATTTGTTGATTCTCTTCCCCTCCATGAACCACCTTGGATTTTCCTTTCTCTGAGCTACCTTTGAAGATTCTAGATTTTATAAAAACTGCTTGCATCTTTTTGAAAATAGCCTGTACATTGGTGATTAGGTTTATAACCTTAGTTACAGCTTATTGGTTCCAGGAAGTGGAGGTTGCAGTGAGCCAAGTTTTGCCACTGCACTCCAGCCTGGGCAACAGAAGGAGACTCTTGTCTCCGAAAAAAAAAAAAAAAAAAAAAAAAAAAAGGTTATTGGTTTCACCTGGGAGGTTATGTTAAGATAAGAAAATTAACTCTCATGCACCTTCTTTGTTTGAAACTAACACAAATGAAAAGTCAAGTTCAAATCAGAAGCAATAGAAGTTGGCTGCATTTGTTAAAGCATGTTATATAATTTTAGGCCAGAAAAAGTAAAATCACCAGCACTAGCCTGCTAATATTAAGATCCAGTCCTCCTATTCCGAGAAGGAAGTGAGAAAGCCTGGAGGACTTTTGGCTTATCCTTGTTCCTAGAACCTAAATCTGTGGCAACAGCCTGGTCCATCCAGTCCCCTAGACTTCCGAGTCACTTTATCATAGTCTCCTAAACCTGCATGGACACAGAAATAAGCCAGAGCATAACCCCTTCTAGGCCACTATCCATACACAAATTAGTCCTCCTGACTCTTCACTGTCTCTGACAAATAGGTCCTATTAAATGAAGTAATTCAAAATGTAAACAGTTTATTTTGGGCCTTAAAGGAATGTGAATATGAGACCCAGATCATGCCTGTAATCCCAGCACTTTGGGAGGCTGATGCAAAAGGATCACCTGAGGTCAGGAGTTCAAAACCAGCCTGGCCAACATGGTAAGACCCCCATCTCTACCAAAAATACCAAATGTAGCTGAACATGCTGGCATACACCTGTAATCTCAGCTGCTTAGGAGGCTGAGGCAGGAGAATCACTTGAACCTGAGGGGCAGAAGTTGTAGTGAGCCAAGATTGTGCTATTGCATTCCAGCCTGAATGACAGAGCAAGACTTTGTCTTGAAAAAAATCAGACAAAATTAACCAGGCATAGTGACACATGCCTACAGCTTATATTCTCAGCTACTTGGGAGTCTGGGACTGGAAGATCACTTGAACTCAGGAGGCCGAGGTTACAGTGAGCCAAGATCATGCCATTGCACTACAGTCTGAGTGACAAGAGCAAAACTTCATCTCAAAAAAAAAAAAAAAAGCTACAGAATATAGATAGATTTCTATCTCTTCTACAGCATCTCTCCTAAGGACAATTATTTGTTTGAATTTCTGCTGAATCTTTCACAACCACACCAAAGTGTACTTTCAAATTGGATAGAAATTATTTGTGATTTCATATGAGTAAAGACAGGCTATTTTTCTCCATTCTAGATGGAGTTCATATTGTTACCTAAGTAACCCTAATCTGATCACGTCTTTCTTCCTTTCTGGTGTTTGATATTGTTATCTCAAATCTCTAAAGTCCCTACCTTCTTGCCCATTAGCCACAACTCTCAGAAATGGACCTCCTGAGGGCAGGGGGACACAGCCTCTGCATTCTACTTATAAAAGCAGGTGCTGACTGGGCGTGGTGGCCCATACCTGTAATTCCAGTGCTTTGGGAGGCTAAGGCAAGTGGATCACAAGGTCAGGAGTGTGAGACCAGCCTGGCCAATATGGTGAAAACCTGTTTCTACTAAAAATACAAAAAAATTAGCCAGGCATGGTGGGGCATGCCTGTAGTCCCAGCTACCAGGAGGAGGCTGAGGCAGGAGAATCACTTGAACCCAGGAGGCAGAGGTTGCAATGAGCCAAGATTGCGCCACTGCACTCTAGCCTGGGTGACAGAGCTAGACTGAATCTCAAAAAATAAAAATAAAAGCAGGTGTTTAGTCAGCACTACTTGGCGCTGTTGGCATAGATTCCCACAGCTCTCAAGCTGTCTGGGCTCAAGTCACAGGTCTCTCCCGGTCTCTACCTGGCATGTTGCCTGAACTGGAGCCATTCACCTCTCTGTGCCTCTATTTCCTCACCTCTGAAATGGCAATGCCAACAGCACTGTTTCAGGGAGTTATTCTGGTCATTAAATATGCTCATAGATGGGCCTGATACAAAGTAAGTGCTCAGTAACTGTCAGCTACTATTATTATTATTTTTAGACAAAGTTTTGCTCTTGTCACCCAGGCTGGAGTACAATAGCAGGATCTTGGCTCACTGCAACCTCCACCTCCTGGATTCAAGTGATTCTCCTGCCTCAGCCTCCTGAGTAGCTGGGACCACAGATACATGCCACAATGCCAGGCTATTTGTGTATTATTAGTAGAGCCAGCATTCATCATGTTGGCTGTGCTGGTCTTGAACTCCTGACCTCTGGTGATCCACCCCCCTTAGCCTCCCAAAGTGCTGGGATTACAGGAGTGAGCCACCACACCCTGCCTACTATTATTTTCTAATACTGTGTGTTCATCTTTTCATCCTCCTTCCTTGTAATTATCCACTTTGCCATTTCTATTTTTGTCCATCAAAGCTTCTCCCAGTGTCTTTCCCGATCACCTGTTTCCCATCCTCTCCTATTGCTGACACACAGTATGGGCCATTTTCCTTATCAAGACCTCCCATCCCACACCCATCAAATGTCTGCCTATCTCTTTCTTGCTCCTTTTGGCAACCTTCAAATCCCATATAGCCTATTGGGCATTTCTGCACTTAGAAGCCCATCTTCTGACAGCCATTCTATGATAATTTAACATCAGCAGTTCACCAGGCCTGAGGTTGGCTGCCTTGGGGCTGGCAGTGTGGTTTAGGAGAAAGAGTGCTGGGCTGGGGGCATAGACACCATCTCTGCAAGGGTTCTGCCACCAGCTCCTCCAACCACAGTGCAGATGGCCCTTACCCATTCTGCATCTTGTGGAGAGAAGGAACTTTAGGGCTTCAGAGAATTCTAACATCTTATCGTACTGAATCCAGGACTTTCTGAGCCCTGAGCATGGGCTATGGTGTGTGCCAGGTGCTTTTCTCTGTTCATTCCACAAATTTCAATTGCCCAAATGTTGGCTGCACCCTGTCCTAGATGATGGAGCTGCAAGGGAGATCAGGACAGACTGATATTCTTCATGGAATAGACATAGTTAAATATGACAAAATTGTTTGGAAATAGGTCTCAATGCTCCAATGTTTGCAGATTTTGACCACATATTTTGGGAAACTTTCACTGTCAACAGCTGGGAGGACTGCAGAGCCATCAGGTGAGCTCAGGTCTGAGTGACTTTGAGAATGACTTACTCTCCAGGTGACCTCCCTGGACAAGGATGAGTCTGATGCATTCTCATGGGGGGATAAGTCTTTGATGGGTGGGGGTGTGAAGGGGAGAGGTCAGAGGTGCCTGGATAAGAAGTGACTCTGCCATCACTTTCTGTGTGAGCTGAGGCCTGGATGAGGATGGGACAATCAATGGGGAAGGAGGGACCACATCTGCTGTGAGGTGAAAGGGATGCAGAAATGTCTGCATTTCTGCTGTGCCTCCCGTTCTTTCTCTGGGATTGGGACTATTTCCATCCTTCTGACCTCTTGCCACTCACACTTAGGGGGCTGCCTCTTGGGTTACACCTTCCATCCCTGTGGTCTGTTGTTCACTGATCATTACCGTCATTGTAATACTCCATGATGTTCTTTAGGGTCTCCGTGAAGGTGTCCTCTCTGGCCTTCTGAAGTTGGCTGTCCTGCTCTCAATCCTCCATTCCTTCTACCTGTCTCCAGGGTCCCAGTTGCTGTGACTTCCTATCTTCACTGTTGTAGTCAAAGAAGGAAAGGTCATTGAGGAAGCCAAAAGCCTGAAACTCGGGGATTTCTTCAATGGGCTTGGACAGCCCAGTGTAGACACAGGTCAGAGAGTAATGACCTGCAAAAGAAGACTCTGATGGTTGAGTTCCATGCAAGGGTCCCACTGTGGGGCTGCAGAGAGCCAGGAGAGAACACCTGCCCACTGGCCTCTTCCTCCCCAGCTCTTTGTCCTGCCATCAACTTCGCACCACTGGGAGCTCACTCAAGTGAATATGCTCTACTTTCATACTAGGGATGGTATCTCAGAGATCATCTTGTGTCTTCAACTACATTGTTTTCTCTGCTTTGCACATAAGAAGATAATATTGCTCATCTCCTCGAAGATACATTGGGACCATGTGACTGAGTTTTGTCAAAAGAGAATGTGAGCAGAAGTGATGTCTTTCTTCTTTTCCAAGACCCTACCAGCTGGTTTGTCCCCTCTTTTTCTCATCCCTTGAGATGACAACTTTGAAGCCCACAGAAAAATATGAAAACCCCTCAATATGTCATTAGCCTGGATCTCTGAGTCACCCCATGGAGGAAAGGAACCTTGCCCAATGTGCACAGAATCTGACATGCAAAAGAAATGAACATTTCTAGGCTGGGCTTGGTGCCTCATATCTGTAATCCCAGCACTTTGGGAGGCCAAGGCAGGAGGATCCCTTGAAATAAAGAGTTGGAGACCAGCCTGGCCAACATGGTAAAACCCCATCTCTACTAAAAATACAAAATTATCTGGGTGTGGTTGTGCAGGCCTGTAATCCCAGTTACACAGGAAGCTGAGGCAGGAGAATCACTTGAACAGAGATGCAGAGGTTTCAGCAAGCCAAGGTCATGCCGCTACACTCTATCCGCATAGAGTGAAACTCTGTCTCGACAACAACAACAACAACAACAAAACCAAATTTACATTTCTAGTTTAACCTGACAAATACATACAGTTAGAAAGGTTAGAAAGAATTTACTAGAAAATGCAAGAAATGACCCAGACTGGATTAGCACAGGTGAAGACTAGGATGGAGCTCAGAATTCCTAGGATTGTACCTTGCATTTTGATACAAGGTGGGATCTGGGAGAGGGGGACATTTCCATAATAGTTTCATAATTATTTTATGATACAATTTACACAGATGCTAATAATGTTGGACGTTATATGGCAGATTCCTAGTTCAATTACTAAAATTATTCTTGCTCATGAGTTTCTAAATTTGATTAGCCTTTAAATCAGTAGAACTTACAATTGAATTCATGGACATAGTAGAAGGATGGTTACCAAAGGCTGGGAAGGGTATTGGCTGGGATGGGGGGAAAATTGGGAGGATAGTTAATGGGTACAACAAAATAGAAAGAATGAACAAGACCTACTATTTGATAGCACAACAAGGTGACTATAGTCAATAATAATTTAATTGGGGCCAGGTGCAGCTTGTAATTCAACACTCTGGGAGTCTGAGGCAGGTGGATCACTTGAGGTCACAAGTTCAAAACAAGTCTGGTCAACATGGTGAAAACCCATCTCTACTAAAAATATATAAATTAGTTGAGTGTGGTGGCATACACCTGTAGTCCCAGCAACTAGGAAGGCTGAGGCAGGAGAATCACTTGAACTCAGGAAGTGGAGGTTGTAGTAAGCCAGGATTGCATCACTGTATTCCAGCTTGGGCAACTCTGTCTCAAAGAAAAGAAAAGAAAAGAGACAAGACGACAAGACAGGACAGGACAGGACAGGACAAGACAAGACAAAACAAGACAAGAGACAAAGACAAAGACAAGACAAGAGACAAGACAAAAGACAAAACAAGACAAAAGACAAGACAAGACAAGGTAAAAAACAAGACAAGACAAAAGACAAGACAAGACAAGGTAAAAAACAAGACAAGACAAAAGACAAACAACAAGACAAAAGACAAGACAAAGACAAGACAAAACAAAGACAAAAGACAAGAGAAGACAAGACAAAGACAAGACAAGACAGGAGAAAGACAAGACAAGACAAAGACAAGACAAGACAAAGACAAGGAGAAGACAAAGACAAGACAAGACAAGACAAAGACAAGACAAGGAGAAGACAAGACAAAGACAGGACAAGACAAAGACAAGACAAGACAAAGACAAGACAAGAAAAGACAAGGAGAAGACAAGACAAAGACAAGATAAGACAAGGAGAAGACAAGACAAGGAGAAGACAAAGACAAGATAAGACAAGGAGAAGACAAGACAAAGACAAGACAACACAAGACAAGACAAGACAAAGACAAGACAAGGAGAAGACAAAGACAAGACAAGACAAAGACAAGACAAGGAGAAGACAAGACAAAGACAAGACAAGACAAGGAGAAGACAAGACAAAGACAAGACAAGACAAGGAGAAGACAAGACAAAGACAAGACAAGGAGAAGACAAGACAAAGACAAAGAGAAGACAAGACAAGACAGGAGAAAGACAAGACAAGACAAAGACAGGACAAGACAAAGACAAGACAAGACAGGAGAAAGACAAGACAAGACAAAGACAGGACAAGACAAAGACAAGACAAGACAGGAGAAAGACAAGACAAGACAAAGACAGGACAAGACAAAGACAAGACAACACAAGACAAAGACAAGACAAGACAGGAGAAAGAGAAGACAAAGACAGGACAAGACAAAGACAAGACAAAGACAAGACAAGACAAGGAGAAGACAAGACAAAGACAAGACAAGGAGAAGACAAGACAAAGACAAGATAAGACAAGGAGAAGACAAGACAAAGACAAAGAGAAGACAAGACAAAGACAAGACTGGAGAAAGACAAGACAAGACAAAGACAGGACAAGACAAAGACAAGACAAGACAGGAGAAAGACAAGACAATTCAGGACAAGACAAAGACAAGACAAGACAAAGACAAGACAACACAAGACAAGACAAGACAAAGACAAGACAATACAGGAGAAAGAGAAGACAAGACTAAGACAGGACAAGACAAAGACAAGACAAGACAAGACAAGACAAAGACAAGACAAGGAGAAGACAAGACAAAGACAAGACAAGACAAAGACAAGACAAGACAGGAGAAAGACAAGACAATTCAGGACAAGACAAAGACAAGACAAGACAAAGACAAGACAACACAAGACAAGACAAGACAAAGACAAGACAATACAGGAGAAAGAGAAGACAAGACTAAGACAGGACAAGACAAAGACAAGACAAGACAAGACAAGACAAAGACAAGACAAGGAGAAGACAAGACAAAGACAAGACAAGACAAAGACAAGACAAGACAGGAGAAAGAGAAGACAAGACAAAGACAGGACAAGACAAAGACAAGACAAGGAGAAGACAAGACAAAGACAAGACAAGACAAGGAGAAGACAAGACAAAGACAAGATAAGACAAGGAGAAGACAAGACAAAGACAAGATAAGACAAGGAGAAGACAAGACAAAGACAAGAGAAGAGAAAGAGAAGACAAAGACAAGAGAAAGACAAAGACAAGACAAGACAAGACAATCATGCCAACCACTCTCAAACCACAGCTCAATAAAAATAGAAGACTAAGAAAATCACTCAAACCATACAATTACATAAAAATTAAACAACTTGCTCCTGAATGACTTTTGGGTAAATAATGAAATTAAGGCAGAAATCAAGAGATTATTTTGAAACTAATGAGAACAAAGATAAAATAACCAAATTGTTTAGGCACAGGTATGGCAGTTTTAAGAGGGAAATTTATAGCACTAAATGCCCATATTGACAAGCTAAAAAGATCTCAAATTAACAACCTAACAGTACAACAAAAAGAACTAGAGAAGTAAGAGCAAACCAGCCCCAAAGCTAGCAAAAGACAGGAAATAATCAAAATCAGAGCTGAACTGAAGGAGATTGACACACACACACACACACACACACACACACACACACACACAAATTCATTGCTGCGTGCATGGCTCATGGCTGTAATCCCAGCACTTTGGGAGGCTAAGGAAGGTGGATCACCTGAGGTCAGGAGTTCAAGATAAGCCTGGCCAACATGGTGAAACCCCATCTCTACTAAAAATAAAAAGAAAATAGCT
Organism: Aotus nancymaae; assembly: GCF_030222135.1. NCBI lineage: Eukaryota > Metazoa > Chordata > Mammalia > Primates > Aotidae > Aotus > Aotus nancymaae. Next base: position 806,846 of record NW_026988682.1, read on the forward strand.
AGGTATGATGGCAGATTGTAATTCCAGCTACTTGGATGCTGAGGCAGGAGAATCACTTGAACCTGGGAGATAGAGGTTGCGGTGAGCCAAAATCACACCATTGCACTCCAGCCTAGGTGACAGAGCAAGACTCCATCTTAAAAAACAATTCAAAATATCAGTGAATCTAGGAGTTCGTTTTCTGAAAAAAAATAGAAACTAATAAGATAGATAGACTGGTCACTAGACTAATAAAGAAGAATAGAGGGAAGATCCAAATAAATTCAACTAGAAATAACAAAGGGGATATTACCACTGACCCAAGAGAAATACAAACCACCAGAGACTACTGTGAGCACCTCTATGTACACGAACTAGAAAATCTAGAGGAAATGGATAAATTCCTGGAAGCATACATTCGCCTAAGACACTCAGGAAGAAACTGAATCCCTGCACAGACCAATAACAAACTCCAAAATTAAATCAGTAAAAATAGCCTGATAATAAAAATAACCAAAAAGCCACAACCAGAGAGATTCACAGCCGAATTCTACCAGATATACAAAAAAGAGCTGGTACCATTTCCACTGAAACTCTTCCAAAAATTTGAACTCCACAACTCATTCTACAAGGCGAACGTCATCCTGATACCAAAACCTGACAGACACACAACTAAAAAAAATTCAGGCCAATACCCTTGATGAATATTGATGCAAAAATCCTCATTAAAACACATAGCATCAGCAAATTATAAAGCTTATCCGCCACAATCAAGCAGGCTTTATTCCTGGGATGAAAGGTTGGTTCAACTTACACAAATCAATAAATATGATTCACACTTAAAATGAACCAAAGACAAAAGCCACTTGATTTTTTCAATAGATGCAAAAAAGGCTTTCAATAAAATTCAATAACTCTTCATGTTAAAAACTCTCAACAAACTAGATATTGACTGAACATACCTCAAAATAATAAGAGCCATCTATGACAAACCTGCAGCCTACATTATACTGAATGGGCAAAAGCTGGAAGCACTCCCTTAAAAACTGGCACAAGACAAGGATGCCTTCTCTCACCACTCCTGTTTAACATGGTATTGGAAATTCTGGACAGGTCAATCAGGCAACAGAAGTAAATAAAGAGCATCCAAATAGGAAGCTAGGGAGTCAAAATATCCCTCTTTGCAGATGACATGATTCTATATCTAGAAAAGCCCATAGTATTGGTCCAAAATCGCTTTAAGCTGATAAACAACTTCAGGAGAATTTCAACATACAAAATCAACATACAAAAAATCATTAGCATCCACCAAAAGAAGCCAGGCCAAGAGCCAAATCAGGAACATAGTCCCTTTCAGAATTGCCATGAAAATAATAAAATGCCTAGGAATAGAGCTAGCCACGGAGGTAAAAGATATCTACAATGAGAACTACAAAACGTTGCTCAAAGAAATCAGAGATGACACAAACAAGTGGAAAAAGTTCCATGCTCATGGATATAAACTGTCAATATTGTTAAAATGGCCATACTACCCAAAGCAATTTACAGATACAGTGCTATTCCTATCAAATTAGCAATGACATTTTTCACAGAACTAGAAAAAACTATTTTAAAATTCATATGGAACCATAAAGAGACAGACTAGCCAAGACAATCCTCAGCAAAAAGAACCAAGCTGGAGGCATCACATTATTTGACTTTGAACTATAATACAGGGCTACAATAACCAAAACAGCATGGCACTGCTACAAAAACAGACAAATAGACCAATGGAACAGAATAGAGGATCCAGAAATAAGGCCACACACTTACTTTTGACCATTTGACCTTTGTTTTTGACAAAGCTGACAAAAACAAGCAATAGGGAAACGACTTCCTATTCAATAAATGGTGCTGGGATGACTAGCTAGCCATATGCAGAAGGTTAAAACTGGACCACTTCCTTATACCATATACAAAAATTAACTCAAGATGTATTAAAGGCCTCATGTGAAACCCACAACTACAAAAACCCTGAAAGACAACCTAGGCAATACCACTCTGGATGTACTCATGAGCAAAGATTTCATAACAAAGATACCAAAAGCAATTACAACAAAAGCAAAAATTGCCAAATGGGATTTAATTAAACTAAAGAGCTTCTGCACAGCAAGAGAAAATGTCAATAGAGTAAACAGACACCCCACAGAATGGGAGAAAATTTCTGCAAACAATACATCTGAGAAAGGTCTAACCTATAAAGAACTTAAATATACAAGAAAAAAAATTAAAAAGTGGGCAAAGGACATGAACAGATACTTTTCAAAAGAAACTAAAAAGCATATTTGAAAAGCTCAATATCAGCCAGGTGCAGTGGCTCACACCTGTAATCCCAGCACTTTGGGAGGCCGAGGCTGGTGGATCACGAGGTCTGGAGTTCAAGACCAGCCTGGCCAACATGGTGAAACCCTGTCTCTACTAAAAAATAAAAAAATTAGCTGGGCATGGTGGCTTGGCCTATAATCCCAGCTACTTTGGAGGCTGAGGTAGGAGAATTGCTTGAACTGGGACCCGGGAGGTGGAGGTTGCAGTGAGCTGAGATTGTGCCACTGCACTCCAGCCTAGGACTACAGTGTGAGACTCCATCTCAAAAAAAAAAAAAAGAAAAAAAAAAAAAAAAGGCTCACTATCACTGATCATTAGAGAAATGCAAATCAAAACCACAATGAGATACCATCTCACACTGGTCAGAATGGTGATTACTAAAAAATCAAAATACAACAGATGCTGGCAAGGTTGCAGAAAAAAGGGAATGTATATGCATTGTTGTTGGGAGTGTAAATCAGTTCAACCATTGTGGAAAGCAGTGTAGTGATCTTACAAGCAGCTCAAAACAGCCATCCCATTATGGCTATATACCCAAAGGAATATAAATCATTCTATTGTAAAGACACATGCACGTGTATGTTCACGGCAGCACTATTCACAATAGCAAAGACATGGAATCAACCTAAATGCCCATCAGTGATAGATTGGATAAAGAAAACGTGCTGCATATACACAATGGAATACTATGCAGCCATTAAAAAGAATGAGATCATGTTTTTGCAGGAACGTGGGTGGAGCTAGAGGCCTAATTATCTTAAGTAAACTAACACAGGAATAGGGAACCAAATGCTACATGTTCTCATTTATAAGTAGGAGCTAAATGATGAGAACACATGGACACAAAGAGGGAAACAGCAGACAATGGGGCCTACTTGAGGGTGGAGGGTGGGAGGAGGGAGAGGAGAAGAAAAGATAAGTATTGGATACTAGGCTTAGTACCTGGGAGACAAAACCATCTGTACAACAAACCCCCACAACATGAGTTTACTTCATAACAAACCTGCACAACTAACCCTGAATCTAAAATAAAAGTTAAAAAATAAAATAAAATTACACCTGTGTCAGAGGAATATGTTCTAGTGTTCTAAACCACTGTGAGATGACTATAGTTAACAATAATATATGACATATTTTCAAGGAGCTAGAAGGAGGATATTGAATGTTCCCAACACAAAGAAATGATAAATGTTTGAGATGATGGATTTGCTAATTGCACTGATCTGATCACTGTACATTATATATAATGAAACATCACTATGTACCCCATAAATACATACAATTATTATTTATCAATTGAAAATAAAATGATGGACCTGGCATGGTGGCTCATGCTCATAATCCCAGCATTTTGGGAGGCTGAGGCAGGTGGATCACCTGAGGTCAGGCATTTGAGACCAGCCTAGCCAACATGATGAAACCCGGTCTCTACTAAAATACAAAAAATTAGCCGGGCATGGTGGCGGGAGCCTGTAATCCCAGCTACTTGGAAGGCTGACTCAGGAGCATCGCTTGAACCCAGGATGAGGAGGTTGCAGTGAGCCAAGATCGCACCATTGCACTTCAGTCTGAGCAACAAGAGCAAAACTCCATCTCAAAATAAAAATAAATAAATATGTAAATAAAACAAAAATAAATAAATAAAATGATGACATTTTTAATGATTAGTCACCTCCTTCATAATTCATGGTCACCATCTTTTTAAGCAACTCCAATTTTATAGCTCACATTTCTCACTGCACCAACAGGTGGAGTTTGTGAAAAATGTAAGGAAATATTACTGCTAATTAGGCAAGCCCAATGCTCTAACAATTGTCAAAAACAAAAATGAAACAAAACAAATTACCAGACCCCTGAGGCAGTGTTTTCTCATTCATTTCCTCCCTCCATCCTCCCTTCCACAATAAACAGATTCCTGAGACCAGCCTGATTCGTATTCCTCTTCCCTCCCAGATATGGACTTGGGTGCTCTATAGCGGGGCTTCTGTCCTGTCCACACCCAGCAGGTGCACAACTCATAAAGCAGGAAGAGGAACCGGCAAAAACTCCAAAGCCAGCAGGGAGGTGCTGTCTCCCTCCAGGTTAGGCAGCCCTGAGCCACGCCCCTGGTGTGTAGGAGTAAGGAGGATTCTTCCCCACTTGATTGTTTCCAAGCAGGCTCATGTTGTGGTTAAGGGCATGGCTTGACAGCCAAAATGCTTGGGTTTGAATCTGGGCTCAGCCACTTTTGTATTCTATTGTCTTCTAGCTGCATGCTGTGAAACCACATTGTAGGCAAAATTTACCAAGCCTTCTGCTATTTTAGTCATTTAGCACTTTATCAGACCCAAGATGAAACACCTTGGCCTGACTTAACAGTGAAGTGAAGAAGTGAAGTTCCAGAATTCTGTTTTACCAGAAATCCCACTTCTAGGAATACCTTCATACCTTTTTTTTTTTCTTTTAGACAGTATCTTGTTGCCCAATCTCGTTCACTGCAACCTCCTCTTCTTTTTGGATTCGAGTGATTTTCGTGCCTCAACCTCCCAAGTAGCTGTGATTACAGGCACCCTCCAACCACACCTAGCTAATTTTCATGGTTTTTTTTTTTTTTTTGAGACAGAGTTTCGCTCTGTCACCAGGCGCCAGGTTGGAGTGCAGTGGCGCGATCTTGGTTCACTGCAACCTCCACCTCCTGAGTTCAAGCAATTCTCCTGCCTCAGTCTCCTGAGCAGCTGGGACTACAGGCACACACCACCACGCCCAGCTAATTTTTGTATTTTTTGAGAGACAGGGTTTCACCATGTTGGCCAGAATGGTCTCGGTCTCTTGACTTCGTGATCCGCCTGCCTCGGCCTCCCAAAGTGCTGGGATTACAGGCATGAGCCACCGTGCCTGGCCAATTTTTGTATTTTTAGTAGAGACAGCATTTCTCCATGTTGGCCAGGCTGTTCTCAAACTCCTGACCCTCAAGTGATCTGCCCGCCTCAGCCTCCCAAAGTGCTGGGATTACAGGCATGAGCCACTGTGCCCGGCCTTCATTCTAGGAATGTCTTCTTTTTCTTTTTGAGACGGAGTCTAGCTCTAATGCCAGGCTGGAGTGCAGTGGTGCAATCTCGGCTCACTGCAACCTCTGCCTCCTGGGTTCAAGTGATTCTTCCACCTCAGCCTCCTGAGTAGCTGGGACCACAGGCACGTACCACCATGGCCGGCTATCTTTTGTATTTTTAGTAGAGACAGGGTTTCACCATGTTGGCCAGGATGGTCTCAATCTCTCGACCTCATGATCCGCCCGCCTTGGCCTCCCAACGTGCTGGGATTACAGGCATCTAGGAATGCCTTCTAAGGGAATTTTCAGATCAGCAAAGACAAGGTACAAAGAGGTTCACTGCAGCATCATTTATAGAGTGAAAAGCTGGACACAGCCTAAGTGTGGAACAACCTGAGAATGATTAACTATGTTATGGTACAGCAATGTGCTTTTGAAGAATTTTTGCTGACTAGGAAATGCTCATGAAATAAGTAGAAAAGCAGGTTTAAAAACTGTTTCCAGTTGAATCACATTTGATAGCTGTGTAAGCAAACTTGCAGAAAACAAACCCCAGAGAAGTGTATCGAGATGTTCATGGTGGGTTTGAGGGTGGGGTGTCTTACACATGGATTTTGTTTACCTTTTCTGGTTTGTGGTGTCTTCCATGTGATGTGTTATCCAGGAACACAATTTTTATATTTGGGGAAAACATTAAGTCATAACATCAAAAGAATCTTTCAGCAGACACACAGTGAACTATAAGGAACTAGAGATGGAACCCATATTCCTAAGCTCCTGGTTTTTTAGCCCAGAAGGACTCAACATAACAGAGAGAGGTGTTTCTACTCTTCAACTTACCTTTGCTCTATAAAGTAAAGCTGTGAGAAATCTCTCAGTTATAGATAGATAGGTAGATAGACAGACCAACAGATAGATAGATAGATAGATGATAGATAGATATTAGATAGATGATAGATATTAGATAGATGATAGATATTAGATAGATAGATGATAGATAGATGATAGAGATAGATAGATATTAGATAGATGATAGATGATAGATAGATATTAGATAGATGATAGATGATAGATAGATATTAGATAGATGATAGATATTAGATAGATGATAGATGATAGTTGATAGATAGATAGATAGATACATAGATAGATGGATGATAATAGGTGAGAGGGAGGGAGGCAACAAGGAAGGGAGGGAGGGAAGAAGGAATGGATAACTTAGATGGTTGTAACTTGGGGGAGGAGAGCAAGGGCCTCTGAAGGTGTGGGATACAACTTGGCCTTGACTAATTACATGCATTCATTTCTACAACATTGGGGAGAGACATCTTTGGCCCACATCTGCTTATTATGAGAGCTTTCTGAGAAAGTTGGCCATAGTTTTAGCAGAAAAAGCCCAGGAAACTTCACCAGAGAGTTCTCCACCACAGCAATGCTCCTGCTTAAACTTTGCATCAAACAATGGCAATTTTGCAAGAGTTTTGACAGAAAATCACTACAGTCCTGATTTAGCCCCTTCCGACTTCTTTTTGTTTCCTAATCTTTAAAAACCTTTAAAGAACACCCATTTTTCATCAGCCAATAACATTAAAAAGCCTGCCTTGATGGGGTTAAATTACCAGTGCCTCAGTTCTTTACAGATGGACTAAAGGCCTGGTATAAACCCTTATGAAAGCCTCTGAACTCGATAGAGCTTATGTTGAGAAATAAAGATTATATCTTATGTTTTTAGTCTCTTTTAATTTCATTTTCCCATGAACTTTTTGAAGTCCTCTCCTGTAATTATCTCTTTTATAAGCAAATGCAACTGAGTGAGTGAATCTATAGGTTAGAGCTTAGATTAAACAAATGACTTAAGAGAGGATATGGCCTCAGCTCTGAATTTTGTAGATGTGATTCCTGCCTTCTTTATAGAGAATGCATCCTGGAAAAACTCACATGTAAAGATAAGTACTACCTTAGAAGGTAAATTTTAGCTATATACAACACTGAATTTGTAGGAAGAAAGGCAGAGTCCACCATCTTCTTACTGACCACAGCAATCAACAGTGGCTCCAACCTCTTTCAGCAAAGCCTCTGAAGCCACCACCCAAACAGGACCCCATAGGGACAGCATTGTCTCTGCCACCTGCCTGGCTTTCTTCACTCACCTCAGGGAATTTCTTTTTCTGCACATATGCAGTGGTGGCCACATCAAAATACTTGGCATAGCCCTCATTCAGACTGTAAATCTTTCCTTTCTTCTTAATCTTGACATCTTTTTCCACCAGGATAAATTCACCAAGAGCCTAGCAACATGAAGAGAGATGCCAGGAAGAAGAGAGAAGCCAGGAAACAGAAGCAAACTGCATGATCCCCACAATACCCACAATCACAGCAGCAGAAGATGGGGACCTGCTGGCAGAGCCGGGGCTTGGCTGTGGTCACTCTGAGCCTGCCTGTGGTGTTTTCATGACTGGTGGGAAGAACAGGGATCCTATGGAGTCCACACAGGAAGCTCAAGCAGTAACATAGCGAGCAGGAAGGCAATTGAAAGGGACGAAGTCCATGGTCTTCTTTTCCTTTTCACCTTCCACTGTCGGTGAGGCTCCTCATTTATGAGCAACCTGACTGTGTGTATCTCCCAAGTTCTCACCTATAGATTGATGTTTTCAGGAAGACCAGCCATCAACAGTGAGAGGAAGAAGTTACATTGTCGTATGAGGGATGCATTTTTTTTTTCATGCTTAGAAATGTAATCTGGGGATCTAGAAATTCTACACAATGAGAAGCTCAAAAACAGCCCCCATGCTGTCAACAGCCAGAGCCAGCTGGGGCCCACCCCACCCCAGCCCACCTGGGACTGAGTTGGGACCCCCGGTCCCTTGCCAGGATGAATGGGCCCAACTACACCACCTGTGGTCTGGCCTGCATCCCAGGCCAGAAGTGTTCATAGAAAACCAGCCCCGGCCGGGTGCGGTGGCTCATGCCACCGCACTTTGGGAGGCCGAGGCGGGTGGATCACGAGGTCAAGAGATCGAGACCATCCTGGTCAACATGGTGAAACCCTGTCTCTACTAAAAATATGAAAAATTAGCTGGGCATGGTGGCGTGTGCCTGTAATCCCAGCTATTCAGGAGGCTCAGGCAGGATAATTGCCTGAATCCAGGAGGCAGAGGTTGCGGTGAGCCGAGATCACGCCATTGCACTCCAGGCTGGGTAACAAGAGTGAAACTCCATCTCAAAAAAAAAAAAAAAGAAGACCAGCCCCGGCTCAGGGTGCAGCCTCAGCCAGCCGGGCCAGGCCCTCATGCAGCTCACTCAGTTCGAACAGCCTGATGTTCAGCAGCTGTGCCGCCCAGCCCACCTCGGCCCTTGCCCGCTCCTGCTCCACCTGCGCCTCCTCCAGGCTGCGCTCCATTGCCCGCAGCTGGTGCTCCAGCTCCACGTTGTGGATCTCCAGGTCCTGCACCTTCTGCTGAGTCTCCTCGTGCTCGGCAGCCTCTGGGGCCTCTCGGGGCCCTGCAGTCTGACTCTTCAGGGTCTGGATCTCCTGGTCCTTGGTTTGCACCAGAGCTTCCAGCTGCTCCAGTGACTGGCCCTGGCCCGGCCCCTCCTTCTCATTGGCCGGGGTCACCTCTGAAGCTGCCTGGACCTCCAGCTCAGCCACCCGCTGCCACAGCCACTCAGCCTCTGCACGCTGAGCCTCCAGCTGCTGCCTCCACTGGGCTGCAGCCACATTGGCCTCTTGCAGGGCACCCGCCAGCTTGTTGTTGCTGTCCTGCAGAGTGAAGAACTCGGCCTCCCACTGTACCTTGCCCATGGAGCCCACAGACAGCATCTTGTTGAGCCGCTGGTGCTCTGTGGGGCCGGGGGCATCAGCGCTCTGACTGCGGAACAGTTTCTCCTCACCCGGGCCATTGGCACTGATCGGTGGCTTGGGGGCACCTGGTGGGAGGCGAGCCCCAGGGCTGGACTGGTGAGCTCCCTGCCATCCTGAGATTTTTCCCTGGCCAGCCTGGCTGCTTCCTTCACTTCCTGGAACTTCTCGGCAAACTGTGTCAGATGCTGTTCAGAGGCAAAGCTGAGGCCGTAAACGGTGTTGGTGAGACTGTCCACCCACTGCCTGAACTTCTGGGAGGTTTTGGTAAAGGTCATGTTGGGAGTGACAGTGCTGTTGATGATGGCCTTGGTGCCCCCAATGCTGATGATGCGGTAGACATTTCGGGTGGCATCGTAGAAACAGGAGACAGTGAGTGCATGCTTGCGTGCTGGGATCCAGTTTCACTTGGTGGCCGGGTCAATTTGGAACATGTGCGCCCGTGTGCTGAAGATTGGCTGCTCCCTGGCTGTGGACATTGGTCAGGCTGGGCTGGGCAGGCTCTAGGGGGCAGGCAGAGAGGTGGCAGGAGCCTCTGGTTTGGCCCCCTGCTGGGTCAGTGCCCCGCGAGTGTCCGGGCGCAAGTCGGGTGCAGCCCCCGCGGTGCTTACTCTGCACAGCCAGGCGCCCCACTCGCTCCCTGGCTCCCGGGCCCACGCCCTCTGCACCACCCTCCTCGCTGCCCGCATCTTTGTCTCGAGGAATGCATTTTTTTTTCTTTTTTTCTTTTAATTGTATTTTAGGTTTTGGGGTATATGTGAAGAACATGCAAAATTGTTGCATAGGTACACACGTGGCAGTGTCATGTGCTGCCTTCCTCCCCTTCACCTGTATCTGGCATTTCTCCCCATGCTATCACTCCCCATCTTCCCACTCCCCACTGTCCCTCCCCTATTTCCCCCCAACAGACCCCAGTGTGTGATGCTCCCCTCCCTGTGTCAGTGTGTTCTCATTGTTCAACACCTGCCTATGAGTGAGAACATGCGGTGTTTGATTTTGTGTTCTTGTGTCAGTTTGCTGAGAATGATGGTTTCCAGGTTCATCCATGTCCCTACAAAGGACACGAACTCATCGTTTTTGATGGCTACATAATATTCCATGGTGTATGTGTGCCACATTTTCCCTGTCCAGTCTATCATCGATGGGCATTCGTGTTGGTTCCAGGTCTTTGCTATTGTAAACTGTGCTGCAATGAACATTTGTGTGCATGTGTCCTTGTAGTAGAAAGATTTATAATCCTTTGGCTATATACCCAGTAATAGGATTGAGGGATGTGTTTTAAACATTAATTTGCAGTACAGTTATTTTGTTTATGTTACTGATCAATGGTAGAAACCATTCACAGTTTCTGGTATCCCACTCTTATCTGGGGAGAAGAGGAAGTCCTTTTCATCAGAACTGTGTTCACTCAGCATAAGGAAAATGTTGGTAAAAATCTGAAGCAATCCTCAGACATATTAACAAAACCATCCCCAGTCCCTCTGCAGTCCCCCTGTAGCCACCAGGGTCAGTATCTGCAGGGCAGCTCTCAAATACCCCTTTATCTAGTTCTAGTGACATCAGTCGCTAAAAATGTGATCAGCTTTTGGCAGATATCACCTTAAATGCTGGTGTCTGTCTAAGTCCCTAGGAGGAAATTCAGAGCCTGGAAATCAGATCCACTTTGATGAATGTCAAAGATTTTGAGAAAGTGAAAAACTCCACAATGACAGCTCACACCTAGCAGCTAGGCCAGAATTTTCCCAAGAAACATCAGAGCTCTTCCTGGAATATAAAGAGGCAAGGCCACAGAATGACTCCACATAGCAGAGGTGTTGCTATGAGAAGTGACACTGTCTGTCCAAAACAAGACAGTGACAAGGAGACTCAACAACAGAAACAGCTAAACAATCCACTCCTGCCTAACACAAGTGACAACTGCTTCTATATCAAGGACTTCAATCTCCCTTCCTCCTAGATAAATGTTATTAAGGTAGCTAGTCATAATTGCACCCACTTACAGACAATATTCAATCCAGACTGACCCTCTCTTCCTCAAATCCTCTTTAGAATCAGAAAGCAAAACCCCAAGTGCTACAATAAGCCCATTTCAACTCCCTCTTCATGCAACACCCCATGGTTCCTCTGCAGTGGCTGCTAAATCTAACTTCTTATCATTACAGGTGCACAAGTGGTGGTCTTTTGCTCATGAGCTTTAACTCGCTGTCAGCGTCTGCTGCTTTGGAGCAGGCCAGCGCTGATTTCTACTCCTGAAAAGTGCCCTGGCTTCCTTTGAAGAATTAACTCTATTCATTGGATGCCAGTCTAGGAAGGCTCATATCTGGGCTTCTTGTAGGCCAAGGTCAGTCACGTGCCTTAGCTTGAACATGAGATACCCCTCTCTGGGATTTGAAACCTGAGTGAGAGGCACAGCACCGGGGATGGTGTCCAGGCTGGACTGGCCAGGTTGTGAGACCACTGCTGTGCTTCCTGCTTCCCAATCCTCTAGTCCTGTACATTCCCAGCCAAGGTCCTCAACTTTCCCATCAACACAGTAACTCCTTTCACTTAATTGAGCTGGGATCAATTTTGCTCTTGCTTTTCAGCAAAGACTGTGGAGATGCACAGCTGTCATCTGAACAGTGGCACTCACTCTCCACCTGAGCAGAGGAGCTCATTCTGCATCAGTGGGTGAAAATGTCTTGCGTTGATTCACTCCTGGGGCTGGGGCTGGGGCTCTCAGGCCCCAGGAGTTTTGTTTCCACAATTGTATTAACTTGGAAAGTGTGTTCTTTGGTCTGATTGCATGGTCACCAACAACCACTGATTTTAAATATGGGCTCTCAAACACTCTGTTCCCCATCATCAGACACCAGATCCTTGCCACTGAGAAACAACAGCTCCCATTTGAATGAATGCCTTGACAATGAGCTTTATCCACAATGGGGAGTTGGTTAACAGGAGGTGGTCTCTCTGTACATGAAGAGTATGTGTGTTCTGACAAAATCAAATCAGCAGCCCTGTAAACCCACAGACCTCACAGGCTCAGTTTGACCCACCAGGGAATGCTGCCACCCTCCATGGCATTTCTGTGACAACTGCCACCAGCTACCTCCGCTGGACATCAAACAAGCACTAAGCTGTGTGCACTGGGTCTTTGCTCAAATGTCCTTTTTAGTAGGGTGATGTGATCCAAAGGGGTTTCAGGCTAATACACAGAGACCAGGAAAGATTATGCTATTGTTCATCTCTTCCTTCTGTCATGTTGCCAAGCTCTGGTGCCCACCTATGTCCAGACTGGGCCCTGCTGTCATGTTTGAGGGCAGAAAGCAGAGGCTCTGTCTGTGCCTGGGAACCCTTGAGTTAGTTCCCCGAGTCAAAGCACCTCCCATTGCCTTTAGAACTGCTCAGAATGTTCCTTTGCTTGTACTCAAGAGCAATTGTGTTGGAAATTCGGTGTGGTGGAGTAGCTACACCACAGACTGCCAGAATGTGACTCATGACCCTGGGCAAGTTACCCTCTCTACACCTCACTTTCCCCATCTGAAAATAGGAATAATAATAGGACATACCTCATAGGGCCACTGTGACATTTAAATGCATTAATAGATAATAAATTCCATAGGAATTCCACTTACATTCTTACCACTTATGAAGAATTATCTAAGCCTTAGCTGTTTTTACAACAACTTTAGAAAGGATGCTTTATTGTCTGAGCGTAATATTTGTAAGCCCTAGAATTTCTCAGGGGTTGCCAGCTTCTTTGAACATAAAAGGAAATTGGGGCATTAGCAAACTGACACAGCAATGGATCTTGGTCTAATGGGTATTAGGTGCAGAGATTCTGTTTGAAAATTTTCTGGGTTTCCATACTGTAAACTCTGTTTTGTGAGTTAACTCTGTGCCATTTTGAAATTTTGCAAATCCCTCTCTCCACACATAGGCGCTAGCATGTGAACTCCACAAGGACTGGGATATGTGTCCCATCAATGCTCTATCTCCACTCTCTGGAATGGTGCTTTGAGACATAGTGGACGCTCAGTAAACATCTGTAAGCCAAAAATGCAAATACTCACCTTTTGTCTAAGTGAACACAAGAGTTTTTGAAGCGTTCTTTGGTCAACAGTACCTGAATTTTCACAAGACCTCAGTGTACTTGGCAAAGCATTTCACAAGTAATGGGCAAGGCATCCAGCATTTCAAGTGAAATTCACAGAGCATTCTACTGGACAGTGCTGTTCTAAAGATGCCATGCTTCTGCTGAAAATTTGCAGCATTGCGATTCTTAAATCGTGGAGTTCTCAAAAGCCAAAGAGATTGAGTGCATTTTTGGAAAATGAACTCCTTAAGGACAGGGCATGAGTTGATGCAACTGGCTCTGCATTGGGACAGTGCCCTCATTGGAACATTGGGACATTGGGACAGTGCCCTCATTGTCCCGGTGCCCTCATTGGGACAGAGGCCCTTCATGGTTTCTGATGATGGTGTGGGCTCCCGAAACTAGGCTCTCAGGTGCCCTGGTCCCCAACACAAGCATTAGGAATAACCAGAATATTATCCCCGGGACTAGCATGAAACAGAGGCCCAGGCACAGATGCTATAATATTCTGTACCTACCAGGTCAAGCATCAAGAGGTCCACACCTTGCCCCATGGAGAGAGCCACCAGAGTTGCACTACCATACAGCACATAACCTGCAGCCACAATACTGCGGCCAGGCTGCAGGGCATCCTTTTCAGAAGGCTCATCCTCTGAGGTCTACGGAAGAGAGGAGAGAAATGCCATGTGTTATTGTTGTCTCTGAGAGAACACTTTGCAAGGGGCCTGGTCTTCAGATCTCCTTGAACCACTGAAGGAAGCACCATTCTTAGAATTTTAGGCTGCTGCAAATCTATCCAGGGAAAATGAGTGGCCATGCTGCCAACAGTTCTAGCTGAGCCATGGCAAAGGCCGTCCTTGGATTTCTCCCTTCCTGTTTTCCAAATGCATATGTCTGTAGCCTGCCAAGAAAAGCACTTCCTGATGCTAAAACCATAGCCCTTCTTCATCATAAGCCACATTCCCAAGCCACAATACTCAACTCAGATCACTGAGCTGAGCGTGTGGTGTCTCACTCTACACACTCAACAGCCCTTTGAGAAGACAGCACCATCACCTCCGTGGTTCAGAGGAAGAACCCTGAGAACAAAACTACCTGAGATTCACAATCTACTGCAGCTGCATTGACTGCACAAGTCACTCAACAGCAGGAAGCCCTTACTGACTTTCTCTCTGACTCTGTGGATGCTTCTTCTCACTTCCTTCTCTTCCCCCAGCTCTTCTTCCTCGGATTCCTTAAATGTTGGTGCTCCTTCTGGTACTTCTCTAGCCCCTGGTGCATCCAACCAGTGCAAAATGATTCTTCCTCAGCCTCTTATCCCAAATGGGGGCTCTCAGCTGCTACATTTGTATTGAGTTGCCCCACCTCCCACCACACACATGCACAAACACACACATGCACACGTATTTGATGAGGTCAAGGTTATATTCATAGATTTGTGATTCAAACTGGCCCAATGTGAGCCTCTCCTCCAGAAATCTGGAATGGGAGTACAGCATTGTGGTGATGTAAATGTAGAAGCCTTGTAAACCCAAATGTTCCCGCCACCATGTTCTGACCTCATGGTCTGGTCTTCCGGTGCTAGATGCCATAGCACTCAGACCTGCTTCTCTGAAGCTCCCAACACATTTTCATTCATGGGCTTAGTGTCTGACTTGCCCATGTACCAAGTACGTGATACTTGCCACCAGGTAGACTGTGAGCAACCTGGTGACAAGTACCAACTCCGGCTTGTTTATGTCTGTTTTTCACCACCTAGCACAATCTGGCCCATGGTCATTGCATTTCATTCACACACACACACTCACACAGGCATGTGAGTTTATACACACACACATATATATATATATGCAGACATGTAGTGATTTTCAGCATAGGAATCCTATATACATTTTTTAGATTTATACTATTCCATTTTTTGAGTGATTGTAAATAGCACATATTTAAAAATGGAATTATAACTATGAATTATGTTATTGCTAATATATAGAAATCCAGTTGATTTTGTATCTTGATCTTGTATCCTTGCTAAACTCACTAGTTCTTGGACGTGATTTGGGTTTTTGTTTGCAGGTTTCTTGGAATTTTCTATATAGACCGTCATGGCATCTGCAAGGACAGTGTTGTTACCTGCTTTCCAATCTGTATGCCTTTTATCATCTTCCTTGCCTTATTGTGCTGGCTACGACTTTCAGGACCACATATGTTGGGTAATCGTGGTGAGTGGGGGCATCCTTGCCTTGCTACTGCTCTTACAGGATAAGCATTCACTCTTTCACCATTAAATATTTTGTAAGTTGTATATTTCATGCCTTGCTTATTTTTCTATCAGGATATTCATCTTCTTGTTTATCTTAATAGCACTTTATATATAAAGGATATTCATGTCTTGTATATGTCACAAATATTTTCTTCAATTGTCATTACCTTCTTATTTTATTTATGGTGCCTGTTTTTGCAGTGTGGTTTTAAAATTAAAATGATTCATGACACTCCATATTGTTTTCTTCTCTTGTCTCTATGTTTAGACTGTTTCTCCTACATCAAGACAGGATGAGACAAATATTCTTTTCTTTCTGGTTTTATTCCCCACCTCTCCACCAAACACATCAACCCATCTGTAATTTATTTCTATGCATAGAAAAAAATGAAAGATTCAGTTTTTCTATTGTCTCATACTGTCCTGGGATTTCAAAAACCCAGTTTATATCAGCAATCTTCATTGCCATGACACCTTTCTCAGCAGATTTTATAGTAATTTGCAAATGATTTAGTGCTGTCTTATATTTTTTTCTACACCAATAAATACCTGAGTCCATCAAATATGTGGTGCTTCCTACCACAACTTTGTGGTAAAATTAATAAAAATTGCAAGAGCTCCATATATTTGGTGGTAGAAATCATGAAATGTGGAATTTTTTCCTTTTTGTTGAAGTATGAATCATATAGCAGAGCACACAAATCTTAATGATACTTTTTGATAAATTTTTACAAATGTATAATATACACTTATGTGTATTTATAGAATTTTTACATAACATCCAGATCCATTTACATAACATTTCCAGCAACCTAGTGGACTCTAAGCCTAGCAAACCCAGGCCGAGTAGTCTCTTCTAGTCACTATCACCTCCTGCCAAAGGTAACCTCCAGCCTCACCTTTATTGCCAAATCTAACTTCATCTGGTTTGGAACATCATATAAATGAGATGATGCTGCATGTGTTCTTTTGTATGGCTTATGATTTTCAAGTTTATTTCTTTGAAATTTTACGTATGTTGTTATACATAGGAGTAGTTTGTTCTTTTTCATTGCTGTGTAGTTTTCTGTTGTATGAATATATCACAATTCATTTCTCCATTCTCATGTTGATATGCATTTGGATTTTTCCAGTTTGGGGCTATGATGAATAATCTCTACATCTCCAGGAGGACACAAGCACTCCTTTCTTCTGTGTGGATCCCAGGAGTGTCATTACTTGGTCAAAGTTTGCAAATACTTGTTTAGCATTAGTAGGGGATATCAAATGTTTTCCAAAGTGTTATAAGATTTGATAGTCCCACCAACAAGGTATAAGAGTTCCAGTTTCTTTGCCAACACTTGGTATGCTTAGTCTTTTTAGATTTAGCCACTCTGAAAGAGGAGAATGATGTCTCACTGTGGTTTTAACTTCCATCTTCCTAACATAACTGGACAGCTTAACTTCAACTTCATTATATGTTTCAAAATATTTTTTCTCTTTCTTGGGTTTCAAGATATAACCTTGAAGCAAACTGCAGAAGGCTTCTCTCTACTTTTTTTTTTTTTTTTTTGAAATGGAGTCTCACTCTGTTGCCCAGGCTGGAGTGCAATGGCATGATCTCAGCTCACTGCAAACTCTGCCTCCCGGGTTCAAGCAATTCTCTGCCTGAGCCTCTGGAGTAGCTGGGATTACAGGCACCCGCCACCACACCTGGCTAATTTTTGTATTTTTAGTAGAGATGGGATTTCACCATCTTGGCCAGGGTGGTCTTGACCTCCTGACCTCATGATCCACCCCCCTTGGCCTCCCAAAGTGCTGAAATTAGAGGTGTGAGCCACCACGCCTGGTGTACAAGTCTTTTCTCTTACTTTAAAATAGACTCCCTTTATCACCACATACACTCCCTACACATTTATCTAACTGCATGCTAGTATCTATTATATGCCTTCTTAGAAGTTTAAGGAGCTAATCTTGAGACAGACAGACCAAGCATGGAGACCCAGCTGCAAAATTCCAGAGATTACTTCAACGTGGCTAGTTAACAACTCAGCCATTATTGAGATGATGTCAGCCTGAGGTCCAGGTGACTGGGGCCCAAGATAGTGACAGAAACAAGACACACAGATCCTGTACTCAGCACAATGCTTGCATGCCCTCTTATCAAGTTTTCCTTTTTTATAAATCCCTGCCTTCTCCTGAAAAAGTCAAAATGGTTGCTTTGGATGGGAATTCGGCCACTTCCTCTTTACTAATTGTGGTTGATAAAGTCACTTTCTTTCTACCAGGCCTCACTCTCATTAATTAGACTCTGCAGGCAGCGAGCATGTGGACCCACATTCAGTTACAATTTTAGCAGCCTATACAATGTGCTCTGGGGGCCTGAGCCCACGGTCTGGTTTCTATCAAACAGGGCCGAGGGTGGCCTGTGGGTTCTACCTGCTTGTGCCTAGCTGACCCCTTGGCTGGAGTGCTAGGGAGTCACCTGCAGTGGCCTAGATGCTTTTGTCTTGGGGATCCTCTCCTTCTCTTCCTGCCACAGAGACTGTGACTGCCACCTCCAGTGTTTCTCTGGTGCAATAAAAGTGACCTTTAGAGAAGTGACAAACTTTTAACTTGATAATTTTAAACTTGGGAACTTGGTGAGTTAGTCAGAGTGCATTCGACCACCATCTGTCACTTTTGGGGTGTCACTGGGGCTCTGCTATATTTAGACTTGACTGCTAATGACACCATTTGAGCATTTTATTCATCTGTACTTGTATTTGTGGCACCCTTGGGGCTTTGCTGGGTTCAGGCTATTCCAGGGATGGTGGGAGAGGGCATTGGAAACTGAGGTGAGGGATTTGGAACTCTATCCAGCCCTCCCTCCCCCCCACTTCTTCCAAGTCATCTTAGAGCCACCTACAGCCTTACTTCTCTTGGCCAAAAGCACCCATAACTCCTTCTGGCTGGAAACAGTTCACCTTGACTGGTGATTGGAAAGGTGGGAAGGGCTTATCCTACACCATGTAGGTCTGGGGTGCTGAGACTCTCCCTGACAGCAGATTAACCAGGGGGGTGAGGGTACTGACCTCATCCCTTGCAGTGGCTGGAAGGCAAGCCTCCCCTCCTTCCTTTCTCTTTCCTCTTCCTTCCTGTAAAATGTGACCTTTATCCTCTACATCTCTTTCTTTTCTTTTTCTCATTTCCTGTCCAATCCAGAGGTTCAGCCTCGAAGGAGAAAAAAAAGTTTCCAATGTCACGGCCTCTGATTTTGTCATCTTCTTGGGACTGGTTACATATTCTGGCCCATTTTGTGCACATTTTAAACTGATGAGCAAATTACAACAAGAAAAATTCAGAGTTCAAATGGTTAACCTACACGGTGGAGTTAAGTAGAGTCTTCTTTAGCGCTCTATCTTCCTCTTTTCTGCCTGCTTTAAATTTGCTGTTATTAAGCTGCCGGTGCTAAGGTGAGACTCATTATTTATGGTATAAATAGAATATAAACAATGAAAACTCATTTGAAACCAAAGAGAAAAAAGGGGGTAAAAGAGACTTAAAAGGAAAAAATCCCAAACTGCCATAGAGACTGCTTTATCCAAAATTTGGGTTGACAGCTTTCCTTGGATTAGCTATCAGGGCAAACAAAGTTAGCCGTGTGAACAGCCTCCAATTTTGTCAGAAAAATAACTTGAAGCCTGCTATCTTTTATAGGTCAGTGAGTCTGTGATGCTGTCTCATGACTAGAGTTCTGAGATAGAGCTCTTAGATCTTTCTTTGTGTATGGATGTATACATGTTTAGATATGTTTATGTAATGTACACGTTACAGTTATGTTCTGTGTCATGTCTAGTGTGCTACCAAATTGGCTTATTAAATAAGTATTCATAAATTAAGTCCAAATGCTTTCCAAGTTCACAAGAATCTTTGATAAATAAAACTGGCTTCAAAAATTATTAGTAAAATAGGCCAGGCACGGTGGCTCACACGTGTAATCCCAGCAGTTTGGGGGACAGAGGTGGATGGATCACAAGGTCAGGCATTCAAGACCAGCCTGGTCAACATAGTGAAACCCTGTCTCTACTAAAAATACAAAAAAAAAAATTAGCCAGGCATGGTGGTGGGTACCTGTAATCCCAGCTACTTTGGAGGCTGAGGCAGGAGAATCATTTGAACCTGAGAGGCAGACGTTGCAGTGAGCTGAGATCACGCCATTGTACTCCAGCCTGGGCAACAGTGCGAGACTCTGTCTCAAAAAAAAAGTTATTAGTAAAATAAAAATAAAAATGCCTTCAGAATTATCAGCATACATTTGTACCTAAGCAAATAAATTTTATATTTGCCTCTGCTAAATGTTTCAAGTGTCAGGGTTTCGCACAAAGACTGTAATACTATGACCCAGCCAAACACAGAGTAATCTTGTACAACTTTTTTGGCAAATAAGACTAAATTAGGATTGTTAGTTCAATGAAAGCAAGTGAATCCTCTGAGTTACTGGCAAAATGCCCATGTGTTTAACTTTGAGGTTCTTATTTAGGCGTTCACCTAATGTTCAGACTTTAAAAATGGTTAACAGGGAAATATCTTTAAATAATAACTAACTTTGTATAACATCTGTTTTCAAAAAGAATCTAGATAAACTCAAGGATTAAAAAACTAAATACACATAAATGCAATAAATGCTTGTAAGTGAATTTTTTGTGTATTTTAAATTTTTAAAATTATTTTAAATAATAAATTTAATTTATTATTTAAATAATAATGCCTGGGTGAGACATTCAACAAGCATTTATTATTTAATTTAAAGTACTTAAAAATTGTTTAAATATATTTTATTGCACTTTAGGCTTTGGGGTACATGTGCAGAACATACAGGATTGTTGCATAGGTACACACATGGCAATGTGGTTTGCTGCCTCCATCTCTGTCACCTATAACTGGCATTTATCCCCATGTTATCCCTCCCCAACTCCCTACCCCCTGCTGTCCCTCCCCTAGTCCCTCCCAACAGCCACCATCATGTTATTTTCCAATTTCAAAAAAATTACAATACTTCCAATTTTTAAAAAATTACAATAAATTATGGGAATAATTTACAATAAAAATATGTGAAAACATGGTTCTAAAATTGTGAAATGACTTCATCTATAAAATGCTAACATCTGATAAACAGTTCAGGACTTCCTGCTTACTAAGTTTCTACTAAAATTTAAAGTTAGTAGAAATAAATGCTAATTACTATATAATTCTATAAATTGTATTCTTATTTTAAAAATAATTTTGACAAGGCACAGTGGCTCACACCTGTAATCCCAGCACTTTGGGAGACCGAGGTGGGTGAATCATGAGATCAGGAGCTCGAGACCAGCCTGGCCAACATGGTGAAACCCCATCTCTACTAAAAATTACAAAAAATTAGCTGGGCAATGGTGGTGGGTGCATGTAATCCCAGCTACCTGGAAGGCTGAGGCAGGAGAATAGCTTGAACCCAGGAGGTGGAGGTTGCAGTGAGCTGAGATAGCGCCATTGCACTCCAACCTGGGCAACAGTGCAAGATTCTGTCTAAAAAAAATTTTACATTTTATCAAAATAATTTCTATGTTGTTTTTATCAGGTTTTAATGGCTTAGAAAAACTGAGATCTAAAAGAGTTAAGGTTTGTACATCTGTATAACCTTTTGTATTGCCTTTTATTTGTGTATTTATTTATTTATTTATTTAATTGAGGCAGAGTCTTGCTCTGTTGCCCTGACTGGAGTACAGTGGCACAATCTCGGCTCACTGCAACCTCTGCCTCCTGGGTTCAAGTGATTCTCATGCCTCAGCCTCCCAAGTTCCTGGGCCAACACACCCAGCTAATTTTTGAATTTTTAGTAGAGACAATGTTTTGCCATGTTGGCCAGGCTGGTCTTGAACTCCCGGCCTCCAGTGATTCACCTGCCTCAGCCTCCCAAAGTGCTGGGATTACAGGTGTGAACCACTGTGCCCAGCCTGGATTGCCTTTTTAATCTTCCAATTATCACTCTGGTTAAATGAGTAACTGTTGTTTTACAATGACCTACAGTTCTGTTCAATTGTTTTGAGCCTTTTAGCATCTTTGACGTTTTCAAAATTGAATCCAAAATTAAGTTTCTGACTTTCTGCTGGGGTTTATCGAAGCTGTAAAAATTAATCACTGCAAGGTTTTAAAATCATCTTACAGCTTCTAGTCAGGTCAAAGACTCCAGTATCACTACCACCAGTCCCTTAATAAGATCCTTATCAGGTACTACTAACTAATGCTTGTGTAGTTAAGTTACAAGGCTTTGACTCCTGGGTGCACATATTTCACCTAAAGAAGGTATCGACTCCTGCCAGTATCTGATACTAAACTCGAGCCAACCGAAGCTTTGTCTCTGGATCCAGGCAAAGGTGACAATCAAAATCAACTGATTTAATGAGACACAAGGACAGCCTTGTATTCAAAACTGGTAAGATTAATATATTAATTTTGCCTCTATCTAAAGTAATATGATTTATTCTGTACCTTAATACTAAATAATTAAAATGCTTAGCTACCTATAAGCTTCCTTTTCCATCATTCTTAGAACTAGACTGGGCTTATGATCCTTTTCTTTAAAATATTACTAATCCTTCATATTTTGTTTTACCTCCAGAATTGAAATTGTTCAATCCCTCCAGGCCTAAGGACTATCCTGGAAGAAGTGATCACCTGAGATAGTAAGGGATAGTCTTGTGGAACCAAATTAATTAAGAGACTTCAAATCCAGGACGAACACACAGAGGCTTCAACAGCTGAACAAAATGCTTGCGTTTTGTGCAGCTAAGTGCTACTAGCCAAGCTCACAGTAGCTCAATGTATAAATCTGTAGATAAGTCAATTTGGTAACCTTGCCTTTTGGCTTTTGGTTTTGGCTCTTACATTGCTTAAAAGCAGTTTTCAGGTTAATGAGTGCCTGCCCACCTCCATTCCCATCTGACCTGGAACATTTAACTGGCTTTCAGTCTTTTGACTCCAAGTCCCTTGGCCACAGGGGTCCCATCGAGGGATATGATGGACCTGGGGCAGGTAACCATACCACCCCAGCATTCATATGGGACAGAATAAAAGCTTGGCCATCAATACTGCCTCTGGCATACCTTGACAAAAAAAAAAAAAAAAAAAAAGGAGAATATAAACTAAAATAAAATCCTAAGCCTCTCAACAGACTGAATGGACCTGCCTCTTGGCCAAAGGAAATCCCCAAAAGAACTGAAAAACTAGTTCAGGCCATGGCAGGAAGCAGGGGTCAAACATGCTTCCCTATACCTTCCCCTAGTTTTTGGAATTAGGCACAACTGAAAACCATAAGACTGACAAAATAGACTGTTTGTCACAATAAAACACCCAATTAGAAACAGGACCTAAGGCCACACCAGGCAAGGGTTAGTCATTCACTCCCGCACTTGAAGAGGAAACCATGTCCTGACTGCCGTCGGTTTTTCTTTTTCTCTAGCAGCCAAACAAGAACTGTCCTCAGGATAAGCTGACTAACCTCCAACCCCTTGTTCCAACAGCCAAGACCACAGCTGTAATTAGACAAGAGACTAATTTCAGTCCCCCTCTTGATAAAAGACCACCAAAATGGGCTAGGTTTGGCCAGTTTACAGAAAGCACGCACTGTGTGCATTTATGTCCTAGAAAGACCTTTTGATATGTAGGGCCTAAACGTAATACATTTAAATGTTAAGGCTCCTCCCCAAAATAAACATAGGTCATACATGCATATTTGTTCAATACACATATGTCAGGACCATCTTCATAAATATTCATAGCTCCTCCTATAATCTGTTAAATATGTATGTGTTTGTGTGTGTGTGTGTGTGTGTGTGTGTGTGTATATATATATATATACACACACACGTATATATAGTTTGTTTGTGTGTTTGTTTTGAGAGAGAATCTTGCTCTGTTGCCCAGGTTGGAGTGCAGTGGTGCATATAAGTTCACTGCAACTTCCATCTCCAGGTTCAAGCAATTCTCATGTCTCAGCTGAGTATCTGGAACCACACATGCCACCAATCCTCACTAATTTTTTTGTATTTTTAGTAGAGATGAGATTTCACCATTTTGGCCAGGCTGGTCTCGGACTCTGGACCTCAAGTGATCTGCCCACTTCGGCCTCCCAAAGTGCTAGAATTACAGGCATGAGCCACCATGCCCAGCCTGTTAAATATGTCTATTTGGCCAACCTGTCATTAAGCCCCACAGGAGCCCCAGACATGACTGACAGTGGGGACCTTGCAGTATAATTAAAACTAAATGCTGTACATACTTTCCACATAACTCCCAAAACATATCCTCAGCCCCACAAGACCCACAAAAGCAAACCAGCACTATGTCTTAATCCCACAGTGTCTTTAAGTCACATGGCTTTGGATATCCTAACTACAGCCCAAAGCAACACTTGTGCATTAATTAAGGCTGAGAGTTATATATGTACCAGATTATTCTCACAATACAACCCAAACTATACAGTCCTTAAATACCCATGTTTCTGCCATAGATTCCCTCTCTCAAGACTCTGTAACAACATGCTTTAGTCAACTTCCTAATACATTGAAGACTCATATTCAGTATAACTGGTACCCTGCTCATTGTTCTCTTTGGTTGCTATGGATTGTTTGTTTGTCTGTTTGAGAGGGAATCTTGCTCTGTCACCCAGGCTGGAATGCAGGGGCATGGTCTCCACTCACTGCAACCTGCACCTCCTGGTTTCAAGCAATTCTCAGGTTACAGTCTCCTGAGTAGCTGGAATTACAGGTGTGCAACATCACCCTGGCTAATTTTTGTATTTTGAGTAGAGATGGTGTTTTGCCATGTTTCCCAGGATGGTCTCAACATCCTAGCTTCAAGTGATTCACCTGCCTTGGCCTCCCAAAGTGCTGGGATTAGAGGCATGAGCCACTGCATCCAGCCAGCTCGCTATGAATTTTATTGCTGTTGTACACTTTATATGGGAATGTAGGACAAGTTTTCTAAAAAAAAAAACAAACAAAAAAAACTCCTAGGTCCTCCCTCCTAGAGTTTGCTCTAACAAACCCCTGCTGTAAGTCCAGGGACTTGAAAATACTTCCAACTCTAGCTCAGTGAATTCCATTTCAATACCCCTAATTATGCCACTTCTCAGCAGAAAGTAGCCTAATTAACTGTATCATCTGCCTTCCATAAAAATGGAATGGAATTTGACAGTGGGGAATTAAACCTGGGCAGTTTAACTTCAAAATGAATTTTAAAACTTCTTTTTTCCTTTCTCTTGGGCTTCAGGAGATAACTTTGAAGCAAAATACAGAAGCCTTTTCCTTTAGCCTTAAAATAGACTCCACATTCCTCCCTTTCTCACTGTATACACTCCCTGCACATTCATCTAACTGCATGCTAGTATCTATGATGTGCCTTCTAGACATTCCAGGAGCTAATCTTGAGACAGACAGACCAAGTGTGGAGACCCACCTGCAAAATTCCAGAGATTACTTCAATGTGGCTAGTTAACAACTCAGCCATTGTTGAGATGATGTCAGCCTGAGGTCCAGGTAACTGGGGCCCAAGATAGCAACAAAAACAAGACACACAGATCCTGTACTCAGCACAATGCTTGCATGCCCTCTTATCAAGTTTTCCTCTTTTAAACCCCTGCCTTCTCCTGAAAAAGTCAAAATGGTTGCTTTGGATGGGAATTTGGCCACTTCCCCTTTACTAGTTGGGGTTAATAAAGTCACTTTATTTCTACTAGGCCTCGCTCTTCTTCACTGGGCTCTGCGGGCAGCGGGCATGTGGACTGTGTTACTCTGCATTCAGTTACTCTGATGTAGTAAGCACAGCACCTCTCATGTATGTGCTTATTAACCAGGTGGAAAAGATGTCTCTCTCTTTTTTTTTTTAAGAAACAGGGTCTCACCATGTTGCCCAGGTTGATCTTGAACTCCTGACCTCAGGTGATCCACCTGCCTCGGCCTCTGAAAGTGCTAGGATACTGGCGTAAGTCACCATGCCCAGCCAAAATGTCTCTTTTCTAAAGTGCCTTTCAGTTATTTTGCCCATTCCTTTAGTCAAATTGATAGTATTTCTTATTAATTTGTAGCAGTACCTTGTTTATTTTGCACATGAGTCTTGTTGGATACATGTATTGAAAATCTTTTTCTCCAGTCTGTGGTCATCTTTTCTCTATATTAATGTTTATCTTTTGTTGAACGGAAGTTCTTGATTTTAATGAAACCAAATTTATTAGCCTCATCTTGTATGGTGCTTTTGTGTTTCGTTGAAGAAATCTTTCCTCCCTCACCTGGGTATGGGGGCTCACACCTGTAATCTCAGCACTTTGGGAGACTGAGGCAGATGGATCACTTGAGACCAGGATTTCAAGACCTGCCTGGGCAACAGAGTGAGACTTCACCTTTACAAAGAAAAAAATAAATAATAAAGAAATCTTTATCTTCCCCAAAGACATGAGGCTAGTCCCCTTTGTTTTCTACTAGGAGGATTATAGCTTTAGTCTTTAGTTAAATCTGTCATATCCATTTCGTTAATCTTTGTGTTAGGTGAGAGTAAGTGTCAGATTCATTTTTTTCTAATATAGATACCCAATTGACCCAGCAACCACTTTTTGAAAGGTTCATCATTTACAAATTAAACCTTGGTGTTGCCTTTGTCATAAGTCATGTGACCACATGTATGAGATTTTTTCTAGGCATTTTTGTCTTCCATTGGTCTGTCCATCCATCCTTATGTCAATAAAGGATAGACTTTCAGGCCGGGCGTGGTGGCTCATGCCTGTAATCCCAGCACTTTGAGAGGCCAAGGAGGGCAGATCACAAGGTTAGGAGATCGAGACCATCGTGGCCAACACGGTGAAGCCCCGTGTTTACTAAATACACAAAAAATTAGCTGGGTATGGTGGTGCATGCCTGTAGTCCCAGCTACTCAGGAGGCTGAGGCAAGAGAATCACTTGAGCATGGGAGGCAGAGGTTGCAGTGAGCCGAGATCACGCCACTGTACTACAGCCTGGTGACAGAGGAAGACTCCATCTGAACAACAACAAAAAAAAGGCAGACTTTTTCAGAGGTGTATTTAGGCACAACAATGGGGGAGGGGCCTCCGGACCTCCAGACCCTGTAGAGGGGGTGAAACCCACACCCTAGATTAATCAGATCAGCAAGGCCCCCTCCTCCATCAGGACAACCCCAGCAGGGCTCCGTCTTATTCACCCTCTGGCACAGCTCCATCCTCTTCACACTCTGGCTTTCCATTTTCTGTGGCTCTGGCCTCTGCACCTTACCTTGTGTGTGTGTGTGTGTTGCTTGTGCATTTCTAAAAGCTCAGCTGTGCATTTGAAGACAGGGATGATGTATTTTATCAGCTGTCCTGGATATTTTGAAGCAGAAGACTTTTCATTTGGTCTAATCTGCTACTTTGTTGGAAATGGAAAATACCAACTTCAAGAAAAAGGGGAAACTTACCAGCAGAGAGCTGAAGACACCACAGTATTCCCTAAATGATGTTTAGAAACAGAAGAGAAGATGATACCTTTGATTAATCTCTGGCTGTCCAGAAACCTCTGTCTTGATGTTTATCAAAGAATCACAGAAGTCCTGGTTGGACATGGGCATCCTCTCTGATTCTGATGAGGTTCTAAGATGCCATGACAGCCCAGGAGGTACCTGCAACAAGCTGCCCTCTCAGTGGGCATGGCCTGAATGTCACAGAGCCTCCCTTCCTGTCATGTTTTCATAGTATCTATTCTGAATGTGGTTTTTAGTCTCTCACATTTGCCCCTCTCCTTTAGAAATAGATTTAGAAGGAATCCATGGTTGTTTGGATAAGCCTTCAATCCGGGGGTTTATGTAAACTTTGAGATAAAAATTTCTGTGTTAAAGCTCATGTGGACTTCAGTGTGCAATAATATTCCTCAGCAGAGTGCGGTGGCTCACACCTCTAATCCCAGCACTTTGGGAGGCTGAGATGGGAGGATCACTTGAGCTCGAGATTTCAAGACAGGCCTGAGGGCAACATAGTGAGACCCCATCTCTACAATATACACAAAAAATGAGCTGGGTGTGGTGGTGCACACCTGTGGTCCTAGCTACTCAGGAGGCTGAGGTGGGGGGACAGCTTGAGCCCAGGAAGTCGAGGCTGCAGTGAGCTGAGATGTCACTGCACTCCAGCCGGGGTGAGACAGTGAGGCCCTATCTAAAAAAAAAAAAAAATAGTTAAAAAAATATATTGCTCTTCATTTGTAAAACTGGTGGTCCTGAGGAGCTAGGAAGCGCTGTGATGATAGATCCTGTCCTGCCATTACTCATGATGAGAAAACCCATATTTAAAGCCACCTCAAAGGACACCCAGGTGTCTTTTTCAGAGGACTTTAGTATTACACTGTTGCTTTCTTTTTCTTTCTAAACTGTACCTTGGAGGAAGAAGCAATGCTCCTCCTCTCAGCTGACTCATTTTGCTTAACCCTGGAACATTATCTTAGTCTCCAGCACTCTCACATTGCAGAGAAAAAATCTTGCGTCATTCTCTCTGACCCCCTCGGCAAGTCTCCTCTTCACCTTCACAAGAAGAAAAGAGGAATGCCAGCAGGGAAGCTGTGTCCTGTGACTTCCACTGTGGCCTTAGAGAGAGGGGGGAGTAGCACTCCCCTGCATCCACACCTTTCTTCCCAGAAATAGGGCTAATTCACACATTCTGCTAAGGTTGCTTTCTGCTAAGCTTTTCATGGGTTACCCCTAAACATCAAATTCTAGCCCCCCTCCCTTCTGTGTTTTGAACAACGAGCAGCCAAGCACACATGTCTCCAGGGACATTCGTATCTGCAGACAACTCGTGAGGCCAGGAGGCGGGGGTGGGGCTGACCCTCCAGTGAGGCTGACCTAGAACTGCTGGGAAAGACCCACTTGGAAGGCTAACTCCACCCACATGACATGATCGGTGCCAAAGGGGGAATGCGGAAAGTCAGTGCCACCTCCTTTGTGCGGTCCTGGGTGGTGTCATAAAAAAGACGTGTGCTTTGGGGCCAGAGAGATGAGTCTCTAAAGCCAGAGGGCAGAGCCCAGCTGAGCACCCATGACACTCCCAAGCACCTTTTGTGTCCTTCTGCCTGAAAGCTCCAAGGGCAAAGGCCCAGACACAGTGGCTGGAGCAAGGGCAGCTCCCAAATGAGCAGTCTGAATTGTGAAGTTTCTAGTCCTGCTGGGTGTCACAAACTCACCCCCTTCTCTGTTGCTAGGGTTTCAGGGTAGGCAGAATGGCCCCAAAGATACCCCAGTCCACAGAGTCTGTGAATACTCAGTATTATATGGCAACAAGGACTTCGCAGGTGTACTCAAGGGTTAGGATTTCAAATGGGGAGATCACCATGGACCATCCAGGTTAAATTAGTTCAATCTAACCCAGTGAGCTTTAGCAGAAAATTTTCTGTGGCTGGGGGCAGGAGAGATGAGTCAAGAGGGGGAGGGGGTATCAGAGATTCAGAATGCCACCTGGAATCTAATACCATGTGAGACATTTGTGTTGCACCCAGACTTTCAAAACAAGATTCCAGCTATCCTTCTGTGTTACCCTCCCAGGAATACCAGAAAGAAAGGGAGGGAGAATTGTCCATCCAGTTCTAATGAGGAGCCCCAGGAAGACAGAAGTTGTGGTTTGCCTATAGCAGCTTTTCTCATTAGTAGGAAGTACTACCCATATGGGGTCGGACTCCAAACACACAGCTCTCAGCCCAGGAACCTTCCAGAGACCACCACAGGAAGGAGGTGTAAAATGTCAGCCTGTCTATTCACCTTTCTGTAGATGGTAAAGATGGTTCCGATGGAGGCCAGGCAGTCAATATTGGAAGATCCATCCAGTGGGTCAAAGCAGACCACATATTTCCCCTAAATCAGAGAGGGAAGCACCAGCTGGTCAGCACATCTTCCCATGAGCACGATTGCTCTATGTCAGGGCTGGGCATGGCAGAGGACACGACATTGAAAAGAGACTGAGAACCACAGCATATCCTTATCAAAAAACACCATAACTTATGGAGGGCAGGGCACCAGCTTACACACAAATACTCCTCTGAGTTTTGTATCCATCTCACCTGTCCAATACGAAGACCAGAAGATAAAGTGGGTGAGGTCTTGAGAGACCCATGTCCCCCACACCCACCCACTCTGCTGTCACAGACAGTTCCAGCCATGAAGGGAAGTCCCCAGATCCTTTTCATAGCCCGAGGTGTTCAAAGTCCTGAGAGGCCCTTAGTGATGGAGACTGGAGCCCACAGGCCAATTAAACACTGGTAATGCCACTTCAAGTGAAATGAGGGTCATTTCTCCCTCCACTTGAATTACTTTTCCTTACTTTTCAGTGAGTATTGGCCAAGCTTTGTTTCTGTTTTTTTTCCTTGCTCTGCCGGAGGAGAAAAAAAAGTTAGATAATCTGTAAACTTGGAAATTCCCTGACATTGCTATAATAATCCAATTTTCAAAAAATAATCCAATTTAGCCCATTCATGCAGGCATGCATGCATTCAGTAGATTCATGTTGAGCTTCCAGCATACGCTGGGAACTGTTCAAGGCCTGGGGTTTGTTTCTGCAGGGCAGCGATCCTGGCAGCAAGACTGGACTTCCTGGCACTGACATTCCAGTGGGAGAACAGACAGGCAGCACGCAGGTCAGCACGAACACAATCAGGCTGTGGCACGTGCCCTAAGGAAAACCCACACAGGCTGGGGGCTGGAGAGCCATAGGGGGTCACATTGGACAACAGGCCTGACTAGAATTAAGGAATGAAGACACACATAGAGACCTAGGGAGCGGAACTGGGTTTTTTTCTTGTTGTGTTGTGTTGTGTCATGTTGTGT
The DNA here is from genome assembly GCF_030222135.1 of Aotus nancymaae. Lineage (NCBI taxonomy): Eukaryota > Metazoa > Chordata > Mammalia > Primates > Aotidae > Aotus > Aotus nancymaae. The sequence continues at coordinate 837,258 of NW_026988682.1, forward strand.
TGTGTCATGTTGTGTTGTTTTGAGACAGTCTCACTCTGTTGCCCAGGATGGAGTGCAGTGGTATAGTCACAGCTCACTGCAGCCTAGAGATCCTGAGCTCAAGCAATCCTCCTACCTCAGCCTCCCAAAGCACTGGGATTGCAGGCATGAGCCACTGCATCCATACTAGAGAGGAGAATTTTAGGCAGAGAGATCAGCAGGTGTGGAGTATTCAAGAAGTGGCTGGGGCCGGCTGCAGTGGCTCATGCCTGTAATCCCAGTACTTTGGGAGGCCAAGGCAGGCGGATCACTTCAGGCCAGGAGTTCGAGACCAGCCTGGCCAACATGGTGAAACACTGTCTCTACTAAAAATACAAAAATTAGCCCAGTGCAGTGGTGCATGCCTGTAATCCTAGCTACTTGGGAGGCTGACGTGGGAGAATCACTTGAAACTGGGAGGCGGAGGTTACAGTGAGCCAAGATTGCACCATTGCACTCCAGCCTGGGCAACAGAGCAAGACTCCATCTCAAAATAAATAAATAAATAAGAGCTGGCATGAAGACCTACATGGCTCAGGCCTGTCAGAGAAGCAATGGTTGATGAGTAGATTAGACTGGAGAGAGGAACGAGGCTCATATCAGCTGAAACTGAAAGCTGGGAGTAACAGGTCTGATGTAGCTTCAATTACATGAGACAAGCATGAAGGTGCCTTACATGGTTCCTGGCATAGAGCAGAGGTTAAATACATTTGTCTTTATCTTATTTTCTATTCCTCTAGCTAATCACAAAGAAATGGCCTCTTGTCCCCAATCCCCAGTGTGTAAAACAAGGGCAAATAGCCCCAGCTCTATTTACTGTGTTGCAGCTGAATTGAACCTTGTGGCCATCAGCAAACCCCTGTGTAGAATAAGCTGCGTGTGAACCCATAGCGAATGCAGACCCTCCCAGCCATGCCTCACACACTGACCTCACCGCCCTATGAGGCAGAAGCACAGGAGGCTTGTGGCTTCGTTTCTGGACCAGTATAACAGCTTGTCAGGCACAAAGAAATCTCTGCTGAAACCGTAACCCCTTGCAAAGTGTGGGCCGGGGGCGGGGGTGGAGATGAGAAGGAGGGTGTATAGCACAGCTCTTCCTTGGACCCCTGGAATCCACAAGGTTAAGCCCCCCAGAATGTGGTACTTGTTACTGATAAATTGAACAACCATGAACAAGTGCCCACCGAGGCGGTTCCGACATCATTCTGAACTATTTCCTGACACACTGTCCTCCTGCGGAGCCTTCTTTCACTAGACGGCACAAGATTTCCAACTAGAGTTATGCAATCCTTTGTTTCCAGAAAACAAATGTTAAGAAACAGAGGAGGGCCGGGCGTGGTGGCTCATGCCGGTAATCCCAGCACTTTGGGAGTCTGAGGCAGGTGGATCACGAGGTCAAGAGATCGACAACATGGTGAAACCCTATCTCTACTAAAAATACAAAAAATTAGCTGGGTTTGGTGGCACGTGCCTGTAATCCCAGCTACTCAGGAGGCTGAGGCAGGAGAATTGCCTGAACCCAGGATGCAGAGGTTGTGGTGAGCCGAGATTGCGCCATTGCACTCCAGCCTGGGTAAGAAGAGCGAAACTCTGCCTCAAAAAAAAGAAACAGAGGAAAACCCAGGAATGAAAGAACAGCAAGGCAGCTTATTCCCGGCTCAGTACCACCATCTACTGGCGAGCCCGGGCACCGCAGCCCCAGAACGCACCCTCTTCTCCTTGTCGGTGATGATGGCCTCCTTATTCTCTTCTGAGACCAGGACGCAGGTGCTGTAGGAGGATTGGAGCATGTTGATCACCAGGGAATTGGATAGCAGATCCAGATCCTTCACCTTGTCTCCCGTCACGTTCACGCTTCCTGTGATTCCAAACCTCAGAAGACAAAAGGCTGAATGAAGTCACTAGGGGGTCTTAACTCCAGCAAAGAGCCCGGGACCCCAAAACTCCAGCAGTGCGTCCCCCTCTTGTTCTGTGCCTCTGGAGTCTCCAAGTCACACGTGCAGAAGAAGGTGACTATGCCTCGCAGGGTGCCTCTCAGCCCTGCCTCCCTCACACCTTGGAGTCGTCATATTTTCTTAGCCTCCCAATGAGATCACCCAGGATTCAGTTTCACTAAAACACAAACCCACACTCAGAACGGGGAGGTGGAGCAGATGGGGAGCTCATCCGATCAGACCCATTGCTGTAACTGAGGACTCCAAAAGTAAAGGGCCGTGGCCTCCAGCCCTGGAATTTCAAGTCTTTGTGGATTCTCCTCACACAGTGCCCTACTGGGATGAATTAAAATTGCCCTGTGCTAGCTTGGTGTTACTTGAGCTGAGAAGGAATTTGGGGGGCAGACGTAACTTATTTCATTTGCTTCTTCACTGCAATCCTAAGCAATGTAAGAGAGTGCTACTATGAGAATTCTATGTAGGTCGGGTGTGGGGGCTCATGCCTGTAATCTTAGCACTGTGGGAGGCAGGGCTCGGTTGAGCCCATGAGTTTGAGACCAGTCTGGGCAACAGAGTGAGACCCCCCATCTATACAAAAAAGTACAAAAATTAGCTGGATGTGGTGGCATGCGCCTGTAGTCCCAGCCACTCAGGAGACTGAGATGAAAGGATCACCAAAGCCTGGGGAGGTGGAAGTTGCAGTGAGCAGTGATCATGCCACTGCACTCCAGCCTGGGTGATGGAGTAAGACCTCAAAAAAAATTGTATCTAGAGGCTTTGGGTTTTAGAGTATTCATATGAAAATGGCTCCCCACTTTCACCCTCACTCCTTCAGGAGGTTCTCAACACAGCAGCAGGAGGGGTCCTCCTAAAGTGCCCTCCAGTCTCACCCAGAGGCAAAATCCAAGTCCCCAAGTGGGTGTCAGGTGCTACCATGGAATCTCTGTGCCCGGGATGGCATGACTGCCTGTCCTTCTTGTCCTCACTGGGCCAGCCCCAGCCTCTGAATCCTCCAAGGCACACACCTGCCTTGTGACTGACTGCCCAGTGACCCTGCCACTCCCACTTAGGATACTTTTTCTCAAGAGCCACTTGTCAGCCATCCCAGTCAAGCCTGGGCTTGAGGATTCTCTCAGTGGTGCCTTCTCTGGAGGTCTATCCAGAGTGGCATCACCTGGTCCCCGACATCTTACTTGATGCATTTTCTCCTCTGCTCTGACCACCATCTAGCTCCCGTTCATTGTCTGTGAGCTCTACAGTGGCAGGGATCTTTTTTCCATCTTGGGGGAAGCCATATCCGTTGTGTGTCCACCCTGCCCCACTGCAGTGAGGCTGAGCCACCCAGCCTCCCTCTCACATTCCAACAGCTACAGACACCCTGGGCAAGCACCCAGCGAGGGGCTCCAGTCCTCACCTTGATTAATGATGTTCCCACCACAGCAGTGCTCTCTACTCAGCTTTCTTCCCACTCTTCCTCCTTTGCCTCTCTGGGATGCCTCCCTGGTCCTCTCACATGTGCCCCACGCACCAGGCACACCCGATCATTCCTCTGCAGTGCTCACCATGCTCACAGACCAGCTTCCTGCTGTATAACCTGCTTGCAGAGGGCAGGGCCTGTCCTTCTGTCTGTTTCTGCAGTGTCCAGACCCACAGCACATACTCTATGTCTCTTCACTGAGTAATGAGGAAAGGATGGCAAAAAAGGAATTTCCCTTCCCTCCCAATGTGAATGCCATCAATTTGCAGAAGGAAATCTCAGGTGGTTCTAACAAGCAGCCAAGGTTGAGAACTGATCTACCTTAAGCCAGGGACAAACTCATTTCCCACCCTCTTCCCTGAATGGCACCACCGCCTCACCCTCCAACACCACCCCCCACTCATGGGACATCATCTGGTGTCTGAAGAACCATGATATGGGCAATCAGCTGCCTTGGAAAACACTCCTGGCAGCCTCACCCCAAAGACTGTGCCTACTGGTCAAAACAAAAGCAAACAACAGCAGCCACAAAACTGGGTTGACTGCATCTGAATTTCAGGGGACCACAAATGCAGGCTCTGGTGTGATACGGAATCTGGGTTCACTTGCTGCTGGAGAATGAAGAGCCAGGGCCCAGGCCTGCAATGGGCAGAGCTAAGAAATAGGCTCTGTGCTGTACTTTGCAAATCCCCTCTGATCCATCTAACCACACCCCTCAGCCACCCCCTGCACCCTCCCTCCAGGTGCTGGGCAGCATCCCTCCACCTGGAAAGAATGGAAACTCCCCAGCAGATGTGAGTCCTCAGCAGTAGCATCACCTGAGATGATGGGTGAAGGGGGCTCTTTAGCCCATAGGACAATATCTTGCAGAGTTCTGACTGGCACTAAAGCTCACTGACAGTCTCTAAAGGAGTGTGCCATGAGAAAGCCAGGGAGAGGCTCCAGGCGGGCAGGCCAGCCTCTCTTCTTCCCGTAAAGAGAAAAAGAAAGAGAAGGGGAAAAGGAGACTCTCATAACTTTTCAATTGCATTCATGGAGGCTGTGCTAGAAATATCTCCCCAAAAGGAGCCAGGGGCTTGATGTCCCCTGCCTGAGGTGGTGGTGGGAGTGTGAGACAGGCCACACACAGCCTGGCTCCTGCAGGATGGATGACCACCCTTTCCCTCCCTGAGAAGTAATGTCTTTTAAAAATAAAATAATCCACCTGGGGAGTTGGGGAGAGATAGCATGGGAAGAAATGCCAGATATAGGTGACGGGGAGGAAGGCAGCAAATCACACTGCCATGTGTGTACCTATGCAACAATCTTGCATGTTCTTCACAGGTACCCCAAAACCTAAAATGCAATAAAAAAATAAAATAAAATAAAATAATCTGAGTATCTTCTTAGAAAGAAAGAATTTCTAGCCACCAGGCTTCTGCTGATGCCTCCCTGGGTGTCTCTTACACAGGGGCCAGAGAAGGATGCTATCTGAGTTGGCAGATTATGGGGTCCCAGCTGGGATACGGGGTCCCTGCTAGCCCCAGAACTCTGCTTCAGCCATCCCAAAGCGGATCCTTGATGCGGGACTTCCACGGGCTGCACCTGCCACCTAGTGGTCATCAGCAGCTCAGACACAGGCAAATCTGGTCTGGGCTTGGAGCCGCGGTAGTGACAGGCACTGGCTTGGATTACTGGGCAGGCACAGTTGAAGCCATCATCCATGAACTTGCTAACCCTGCAACAACTCTAAGAGTTAGGGGTGCTAGTTTCCTCTCCATTTCACAAATGGGTATCTGAGGTCCCAGCGAGAGTAAATCACTGCCCATTTTCACATGGTAGAACCTGCCAAGTTTATAAGCACCTCAATTATCCCACTCCTAGGGCCATTTTATCTCTTTGCTCAACTGCCACAAAGAGTTTTGCAGCAGATAAGCAAGGCCACGGCAGCCACTGCCTGGTCAAGATCCCTGCACAGAGCGGGAGCCTGATTTGTGTGGGTGACTCATCATCCTGAGGTGGGCTCAGGCCACCGTGCTAAGTATAGCAGGGCCCACACGGGGAGAGGCAAAGTCCCTGTCTGCCATCACTCAGCAGGGCTGCCACCCACAGGGGCAGGACAGGGACCTGCTGCTCTCACATTCTGGAAGACACTTAAATGCAGAGCATGGCTGTTATTGCCAAATGAGGTAAAAACACAGCAGAGGCATCCACACACAGGAAAAAGCAAGCATACTGCATCCTTAACCTGGGTCCTGATATTGGGGCAACTCCCCCCCCATATACATACAGCCTGCAGTGATCTTGATGATTACATCTTGTAATCTAATGCTATCACTGTTTGTGTTAAAAGCACTAAATTGTTCAGAATAAATATTTTAAATGATTTGACTTTGTTAGCTCTTCATTTTGAGTCTCTCTCATCCCTAAAATACGTGTTCCTTCAGTTCCTGAGAGGACCGCCCCTGGAATTACTACAAAGAAAAGGGAAGCCCAAAGAAAGCTGGGTTCTTTTTATCACAGGCTTAAACTGGATACTGAGCTGGGACCATCAGCACTGTAATGTGAACTTCGCCTCATCCGTGCTTGGATAAAGCACCAAAGAGAGCCCCATGGAAGAAACCTCTGTGCTCTCCATCCAGGACCAGCACCTCCCAGCTTCCTGCACACCAGTGGAGGTGAAGATAAAGAAAGAGTCACCACACAAGAACAGAAAATCAAACACCGCATGTTCTCACTCATAGGCAGGTGTTGAACAATGAGAACACATGGGCACAGGGAGGGGAGCATCACACACTGGGGTCTGTCGAGGGAAATAGGGGAGGGACAGTGGGGAGTGGGAAGTTGGGGAAAGATAGCATGGGGAGAAATGCCAGATATAGGTGACAGGGAGGAAGGCAGCAAATCACACCGCCACGTGTGTACCTATGCAGCAATCTTGCATGTTCTTCACATGTACCCCAAAACCTAGAATGCAATTAAAATAAATAATAATAAAAGGAAAGAGTCACAGAGAAGAAATAAAACACATAACCAGCAAAACACTCCTTTAGATGATGAGAGAGCAGATATAGGAAGGGACCCTACCAAGCTTCCTATGTCATGGATCATTCCCAGCTCCTAACATACTGGCAGAGGTTATGACAATAAAACATTCATATCTGCAAAAGACATAAAGAGATGTTCCAGGTCATCCCTCTACTTTGTGCCAGTGAGACTCTCTCTTGTGCAAATATAAGTCATTATAACATGATGCATGTTTTAATTCAACAAGCCACTGCACTTGGTATCTTATAATAACTGGAAAAATTATATGTATATTTCTCCATAGCATGTTTTTGTTCCTTTCTCGAAACAAGTCAAAGTCCCCTTTATCAGAGCACACATGGTAGAAACTTGAAATGCAGTTTCCAACTAGGGCACACAGTGCCAATAGGCTCTGGACCCCAGCTCCCACACCCCAGCTTGGGCCTGGGGTACTCTGTGCCCCATGCCTGCTCCCCAGGACTCACAGGTGGGCCAGACCGGCCTTGTGCATGGCCGAGGAGATGGCTTTGATGGCCATCAGCATGGAGTTCAGCAGCTGGGTGAGCTCCCCCATCCCTTTGGCCTGACGCCCCTTTTCCATTACGTAGCGGGTCAGGGTGAGCATGTCAGTTTTGAAGGGGCTTCTGTCCATCATTGTGGCTGGAATGCTTCAAATCCTTTTCTCCCAGCAGGAAACCTTGCTTATCTCTGAGAGCTGCGGCTCTGCAGTGTGGAAGCCAATAAGAAACCTGTGTTGGCCCTGCCAGGACCTCTAAGGGAAAGGGCCCAAAACACATAACTGAAACACCTGCTGGAGGCCTTAAGGAACTCCCTCTGGGCTCAGGGACTGTGGCAGCTGCCAGGGAGCCACTACAGTCTGTAAATAGGATGGGCTGCCCAGAAATGCAGAGCTGCTTTCTCCTGGTGACCACCCCCTTTCAAGATACCAAGAAGCCACCATTTAGGCACAGATGGGAGGTGAGAAATCCAGCTGATTAAAAAATGATACATAAAACCCTTTTATTCCAGGCTCCAAAGGTTTCTTCACATACAGTGACTGCAGAGCCTGCCTCTCCCAAGGGCAGAGGGGGCAGATTGGCAGGTACCTTATCTGGGACATAGGTCACATAGTAAAATAATGGCAACTGGAGAATCCCTTTAGCCAGGGTTTGGAATGAGTTTGGAAAGAATGCTTTTCATTCCCAGTAAGCATGTATGACCATAGGATAGTCAGAGGGCACATCCAGACCTGGAAGAAAACTATCATATTCCCAGCACAGTGCCTGGCACCAGTGTTATTTTGTCAATATCTCTGGATGCCCACTTTTATAACAAAAAGTGCTTATTATAAAGGAAACACTAAAGAAGTGTATAAGGAAAAAAGTCACCACCAGCCCATGCTCCCATCCCACTCTCCAGAAATCACTGCTGCTAGGGCTGGTGATGGTCTGTGCCTCTGGGAGGCATGGGTGGGTGTGTGTATGGTGGTGGAAGCACACTTTCTCTAGGGCCAGGCATACCTGGCTCTGCATCCCACACTAGCTATCTGTTGGTTGCATGATTTGGGAAAGTTATTAAACCCCTTGGAACCTCAGTTGTCTCACTCGTAAATAAGGATAACCATAAAGCATCCGCCTTCTAGAGTGACTGCAATGAGATGCGCCTGGTGTGGTACCTGCTCCATTATTGCCCTTCCAGGCTTTCAATGTGCACACAACTATTGTGCAATCACATGTAATCTCATTTCACGCAACAGTAGACCATGCACATTTCTCTGAAGGTTTTTTCCCCTGACAGTTATGTCAATTACAATGTGTTCAGCTGCAAGTCACAGAACACCCAGAGCAATTTACACATGGGGGGTTATTTCCTCAAAGACCATGACTGCACTAGGTGGTGGTGACTGGCATGTGCTCAGCTGTTCGTGGCTCTGCCAGGACCCCCCTCTGCCTCGTCTCTGCCATCCTTGGTCTGTAGGATTGTGCCCCTTGCTTGGCATCCTGTGGGCACAAAATGTCACTGCAGTTCTGAACATCTAGCCCACATTGAAGATGCAAACAAGGGAGCAAGAGCAGCTCCGACCACATCAGTTCCCTTTTATCAGGAAAGAACAATTTCCCTGGACCCCATCCTCCCACCCACGTAGACGTCCCTGTGCACAGCGTCGGCCAGATCAGGGTCACTGGTGATGCCTGCAGCAGGAGCTGGGTGCTGGCATCGGATCAACCAAACTGGTCAAAAAGGGCAACCAAGCAGCTTAGACGGGCCTTGGTGCTCCCAATTTATGTGGAAACTTTCAGATAAAACTGAGATCTACCAGTAGATCATAATATGCAGGTTTAAGATCTCAAACACAGATATGTTATTTATCTTTTTTAGTTCCAGAAAGCAAATATGTCCACGTCATATGTCCAAGGCTGGTCCATGGCTGACCTGCTGCGGCAGCACACCGAGCGGCTGGTGGCGGAGTACCTGGAGTACTGCTCCCGGGAGCCTGGCACCCCCGAGTCGCCGCCGTCCATGGCCGAGACCGCTGCGCTGCACGCCATGGCCGCCGGTGTATGGAAACTCTACCGGTCCTTCTTCTCCGCCTACCTCGGCTACCCTGGGAACCACGTTGAGCTGGTGGTGAGCATGGCGGAGGCCCTGCTCTCTGACAGTCCTGTCTCCACCTGGGGCATTGTGGTGATGCTCCTGGCCTTTGCGGGGATGCTGCTAGAGAGGGGGCTGCCGGTGACCACCCGGTGGAAGAAGTGTGGCTTCCAGTCGTGGCTGAAGGAGCCGGAGGGTGACGTCGCCCGCCCGGGACTGCAGGTGCCTGGTGGCCTTGCTGAGCTCGTGGCTCGTGGGGCAGCACCGTGCCTGGCTGGAGGCTCAGGGTGGCTAGGATGGCTTCTGTTACTTCTTCAGGACCTCCTCTTCGCTAGCATTATGGAGAAAACTGCTGGTCCAGGTTTTCCTGTCACAGTTGTTAACAGCAGCATTCATCTACTTCTGGACGTGATAATTAGGAGTTTTAACATTTTTAACCCACTTCTACCTGCCCAACTGTGACCAACTAAGTGACTGAGGGGTGAGCGTGAGAACTGAGAGAAAGCACTGTCCTCCCACCCCAGATGTTTTTACCTGAATGCATACAAGGAGTCCTAAGGTGATGATTTGGCCAGTGTTTTAACTTGTGACAAGTACTCACGTGTGAGGACAAGAATGCAGATGGCTCTTCCTTGAGAATCGAGGAGTCTAACACCTCATTATGCCAAAGAATCTCAGAAGAAACTGCATTCCATTAAATGGGAAATAGGGTGCTATTTGCTGAAACTTGGATAAGACTGAATGTGAACTTCTCATCTCCACAACTTCATGTGCTGCTGACTCATTTTAATTTTGGTCACAGCTGGGGCAACACAAGCCCCAAAGCAGAAAAAGTCCCAGTTTAACAAGGAATGCCACCTTAAAATCATTTGTAAGGAATTCTTTGAGACCAAATCCTTTGAAATCTAATTCCTGGGACTTCTAGGTTTTTATAGTTAACATATTAATTAATAAATTTTTAACGTCAAAGTTTTAATAAATTTATATCTTAAAAATAAAAAAAATAAAAAATAAAAAGAAGTCCAAGTTAGCACACAAAGGTTTGCTGCACTGCAGTTTAGTTAAGCTTGCTCTTCAAATAATTCTACAATAAGCACCTTACATTTGGACAGGTGTTTGCGTATGATAAACCCCAGAAAAGGAAATGCTATGTGACTGTGTTCTAATTTTTTCAGGGGAGGTCTATTTTTATTTACAAGGAATATGCCACCTCCTAATAAAACAAATATAGGATTCCATCCCCCTTTTTGTGATTTTCATTCAGGATGAATGGAGAGAGGCAGACACCTCTATTCCAGTGTGTGGCACACATAATCCATTCAATTATTTGATTCAGTGGTGCTATTTTTACAGATGAGGAAACTAGGGCTCCCTAGGGAAAGCACAGCTACTAGCTGGAATCTCCGCCAAGGCTACCTGAAACCAGTATTCATTCAATTTTTTTTTTTTTTTTTGGAAATAGCATCTCACTCTGTCACCCAGGCTGGAGTGCAGTGGCGTGATCTCAGTTCACTGCAACCTCCACCTCCTGGGTTTAAGCAATTCTCCTGCCTCAGCATACCAAGTAGCTGGGATTACAGGCATACACCTCCATGCCCCACTAATTTTTTGTATTTTAGTAGACACAGGGTTTCACCATGTTGCCCAGGCTGGTCTTGAACTCTTGAGCTCAGGCAATTCACCCACCTCAGCCTTCCAAAGTGCTGGGATTACAGGCATGAACCACCACACCTGGCCATGTTCATTCTCATATGTGGTACTTTCCCTCATTCTAGGATGCTCCTCCTCCCTAGATGACTGAGCACCACACATGACAATGCACATACACCTGTTAACACAATTAGAACATAGAGTACGACATGAGCTTAGAACCAAATTTTAACAAGACAGATCACTAGGTGTAACAAAACAAGAATGTCTGTCTGGTTCAAACCAGAGTGTTGCTAAATCTATACCCAAAGGAAAGAAGGCTGGGCCAGGAATCAAAGACCTGGTATATGGCCTTAGGGCCCAGTCACAGCCCATGCACTCAGTGAAACTAGCACATGTCATTTGCGACCCCTCTGGGACTCAGATGCCTCAATTTAGAAATAAGATTTGGCCAGGCAAAGTGGCTCACCCCTGTAATCCCAGCACTTTGGGAGGCTGAGGCAGGGGGATCACTTGAGCTCAGGAATTCAAGACCAGCCTGGCCAACATAGAGAAACCCTGTCTCTATAAGAAATAGAAAAATTAGCCAGTGTGGTGGTGTGCACCTGTGGTCCCAGCTACTCAGGAGGCTGAAGTGGGATGATCACTTGAACCTGGGAGGCAGAGGTTGCAGTAAGCCAAGATGGCACCACTGCACTGCACCCTGGGTGACATCAAGGCTCTAACTTAAAAAAAAAGGGGGGGGGATTAGACCTCATGATCCCTAACTGTATTATTTTCACTTAGTTTTGAAAACACACATTATCACTGCTTCCAAGGATTTCCTAATCCAAATGAAAAGTGGTTGCCTTCATCATTCAGAACAATACTGTCACGTTGGGAAATACACTGGGAGACAGTTATCAGCAAGACAGACTTCTGCAACGGCTTCACTTCTGCCAGTTGCTAAGGGTGAGGCAAAGACACGGCTGTCATTTCTAGTTCATGTTTTTTCTGGAAGGTGCTACAATGCAGACATAGTAATCAGTCCAACTTCCCTAATGGAAGCTGGAGAAAGGGCCATTCCAGTGTGTTTTACTCTGTTTGTTCCTGTTTAATGAAAGACTCATCTAACTAAAGATGCTATTTTGTATTAATCCGTTCACCCTGACACTCAGTATCAGTTTAATAATAATAATAAGCTAATAACAGTAGCTATCCTCTTTTTGGTAAGAACATTTTAATTTTGATATCATGAGGATCAAACTTGGAAAACTCTTTTCCTTTCCCAAGAGCTTCTGGGAATTGTGAAAACAGCAGAACTTACCTTGATCCAAGCACGTCATGTTGCCAATAACAAATAAGCTTTGCCTTTCACATGGGGAGAGCAGAGATGATTCCCTTGATAGAATTATAAAAAGAGAATGGCTGGATCTTCCGAGTTCCAGGCCGGTAAATGACCTCAGGGTGAAGATGGAGGCCTGGTTGATTGGTTTTCAGGTTTCCTTTTGAAGCTAACATTGTTATCCGATTAAGAGGGTTTCCCCTGTGATGTTGCAAAACAATGCTGAGAATGTATATTGACACAAAAACACATACACAAATATTAACAGCAGCTCTAGTTAAACTGGGAACTGCAAACACCCAAAGGCTCAACATTGAATGGGTGAACACACTGGGAGAGCCACAAAATGGAAAACTATTAAATGACACACAAACACTAGTGCCATGTGGGGCACTTAGGCGAGGCTCAGAGGCACCGAGCTGAGTGACAGCAGCAGCCTCCAGTGAGTATCTACAGTTTGATTCCATTTGTAGAGGACTCTCCAGAATGCAAACCTGTGGGGACAGAGAACTCTCAGCAGCTGCCACAGGAATAGGGGTACAGGGAGGGGACAGGACAAGGGGGTCTCACATGATAGAACAGTTCTAGATCCCAATTATAGTCAGAATCCCAATTTCAAATTTTGCAAACTGAAATTCTGTACCCATTAAACAAGAACTTCCCATCCCCCTCTAGTCCCTGGCACCTGCCATTCTGCTCTCCATCTCTACGAATTTGGCTACCCTAGGCCCCTTATAGAAATGAAACATACACTACCTGTCCTGCTGCCACTGGCCTATTTCACTCAGCACGATGTCCTCACCATCCCCACGTGCTGTGGCGTGGGTCAGAGTCCCCTCCTCTCTCAGGCTCAACAGTGCTCCATGATATGGACACACGACAGTCTGTTTATCCATTCCTCCTCATGGCCACGTGGGCTGCCTCCACCTCAGGGCTAGTGTGATAATGCTGCCATGAGTGCAGTGTGCAAACATCTGTTCAAGGCCCTGCTTTTGATTCACTTGGGGATGTGTCCAGAAGCAGACCTGCAGGAAAATATGGTAATTCCATGTCTAATTTCCAGAGGAACTGCTACACCATTTTCCTCGGTGGCCATGGCATTTCACATTCCCCGGGGTGAGCAGGGATCCCGGGGTCCCCACCTGATTGCCAGCACTTGCAGTTTTTTGTTTGTTTGTTTTTATAGTAGCCATCCTCATGGGTGTGAAGTGGTTCCTCATTGTGGCTTAGAGTTGCATCATCCTAATGATTAGTGATGTTGAGCGTGTTTATTGGCCCCTCCTGTAATTCTTTTTATCATGTTTTATTAACATATCTGTTCATGACAGATTGGAAGTGAAACAAGCAAGCCAGTGCTTTGCGTGGATCTCTTGAGAGGCCCTGGTTGCCTGGCACTGTGGGTGTCAAGGACGAGCAGAAGCCTGAATAATTTGGGGATCAGGAGGGAGGGGGATTGGCCAGTGTCATTTATAAGTCAGCTCACTCCGTAAAGGGATCCAAGGGAAGGCCTGCTATTTCTGCTTCCCTCCAGCCCAGGCTGGCACCTGCACAGCTGTCATGCCTCTTTCAGCTACGTTTAAATGTTAGAAGTTTGAGTTACCTACGTGGTCTGAAATTGCAGCTGGTGACCTTTCAGCAAATGCCAAAGTTCTTTCAGGGCACACAACAGCCCAGACCACAGGGCGTCTGGAAGGCCCAGAGGAAGCGGGGGGCAGGGTCCAGCTCACAGTTTTTTCAGTGTCACTGATGCATCCAAAGCTATTTATGGGCTTGCTCTTCTTGCCGAAAGGTTCTCGCAGGCCTGCGTGGAAGGAGTGAGGACAGAGTCTCTGAACAGTAAGGCAGTCTTAGGGCAGTTCGCAGGCAGTGCCTCCACCTGAAGGCTAGGATCTGGGTTTTGACTCTAGAGGACTAGCTGAGGGCACATTCTCTGTTAGCAGAACTCTGCTAGGATGCTTTCCATGCACTCCCTCAAGTGATCCCAGCAAATGCTCTTGCATGAAACCTCAGCATTTCTGCTTCCAGCATGGCAGACCCTTTGGGATATCTGCTCAGCCCATGATTTGCATCTTTGAGAGAAGTGTGCCCTGCCCATAAGAAGAAAACCCAAGGCCACAATTGTCTTACATGACCCTGGTCTACGGCTGCAGCTAACTGGACACAAGCTAAGAGAGTTTTTTCCTCTGGGGAACTTGGTGTGAGACATGGAGACAGAGTGGACTGGATGGCCATGCTGGGATGAAGGATGTGTCCTTGGGATTAGGAAAGCAGTGGGTGCTGGGTTCAGGGGAGTCCCCTGAAGCTTTCCAACAAATTCCCTTTCTGCCTTAGCCAGGATAAATAAGTGTCTGCTACCTACGGTGAAAATGACCTTAACTACAATAGATAATACAATTAACATTTTGCAAATGAAGAAAGGGAGACTCAGAGAGGTTGGAAATGTTACCAAGCTTGGCCAAGCCTAGTGAGCATAGCCTACGTTATGGTGCAGCAGCGAATAAACCTGAAATCCCCATGGCTTAACACAGCAAAGGTTTGCATCTCCCTTCTGTCCCAGGCTCACACAGGCAGGGCAGCAGCTCCTCCAGGCTCCTGCCACCTGCACAAAGATGCATGGCATCAGAGGACAGCCCACCCTAATGTAGGTAATCAAGGCTGATCTCATCTTAATTCTTCCTTTAGTTAGATCTGCAAAGACCCTCATTCTAAATGGGGTCACATTCACAGGTTCCAGGTTTTGCACATGGACGAGTCTTTTGGGGGAACACCTTCAGGCTGCCACAGGCATCTTGAAACTCCTCCCAATTCTGGACATGGGGACTAGGCCACAGTGGGAAACTCTGGGAACCAGTGATGCTCAGGTGAGATTTGACCTCCCTCCTGATCACAGGGAGTTCCATCAAATGCCCGGTGGCACATGCTATTGCTAGCCTGCCATGGTGGCCAGGCCAGGGAGTCAGATGCCTCCAGTTGAGCTGGACGGATGCTTTCCTAACCTTTGACAAAGGTGGAGCAGCTCCTCTGTAGATTTGCTTAGAAGACTTAGAATGTGACTTTCAGGTCAAGTATGATCCTAACTGGGAAGTGAGGCTACGGAATCTAAGAGTGCTGTAGGAAAACAGCACTGGGGTGTGGGGTGCCATCTCAATAGCAGAAAAGGGTCAGATGGGTTGGCTCATGCCTGTAATCTCAGCACTTTGGGAGGCTGAGGTGGGCAGATCACTTGAGGTCAGGAGTTCAAGACCAGCCTGGTCAACATGGTGAAACCCCATCTCTACTAAAAATACAAAAATTAGCCAGGCATGGTGATGCATGCCTGTAATCTCAGCTACTCGGGAGGCTGGAGCAGGAGAATTGCTTGAACCTGGGAGGTAGAGGTTGCAGTGAGCCAAGATCAGGCCCCGGGAACTGTAGGGTGTTTCCCGATGGAGGACGCCCCTCCCCCACAGAGCTGAACCGTCCCGGGTTCAGCCGTGTTTCCAGAGGGGCCCTCTTTGTCCTGTAATCTCTTGGCTTGCCTCCTTGCCACAGTTCCCCTTGCTGGCCCAGAGGGGACACAGTCTCGTTCACTTTGTTCAAGGAGCCGCTGCTCCCCGCCCCCCGTGCAGGCCGAGCGGCTGCTCCGGTCCAACCAGCGGCGCTGGGAATGCGGGGAGCTTCTCCGCGCAATTAAAATCCGCTGCCCTGTGTGCCGCTGCGTCAGCCGAAGCATCGGCTCTGAGATTCGTGGCACTCCCTTGCCCGGGGGTCTCCTGGCTTGGCTCCCTGCTTCAGCTCCCCTTTCTGGCTCAGAGGGAACTCTGTCTCTCTCGCTCTGCGCAAGAAGCCACTGCCCCCCGCTCCAGGGCGTAGGCTGAGCGGCCACTCCGCTCAAACCAGCGGCGCTGGAGACCCGTGGGGCTTTTCCTCCTGTGAATCTCCTGGTCTGTGGGCAGTAAAAGTCCGTCTGGAAATGCGGCGTCCACTCACCCTCTGCGCCTTCTCTCGGAGCTGCAATCCCGACTTCCTCTTAAGTGGCCATCTTGGATCGATCCCCAAAATGACTATCTTTAGAAAGAAATTATGTCAATTTCTTTTGCCATTCCTAGATTTAAATGTAGGTTTCTGGTTCATTCATAGGTATGAATTATAAATGAATTCATTAATTAATGTCTTTGTCATGTGTAATTTTTTGTAATCGGTATTGCCTTATTTTTTTTCAGCCTTTTATTAAAGGTAATATGCTTATATTCTACTTTCATCTTAAATCTGAAAAGGTCCTAATGATTATTCATGGATCTTGTTTCACAGGTGAAGAAAACTGAATCCTGTAAGAGTTAGAATACATATTCAGGGTTGTATATAGTAACTCGTATGCAGAGCTTGGCCTATAGCTATGGTTTTTTCAATTCCTAGTCCAATAGAAATAATTCAGTAATATAAAATATTCATTGATTAATGTATTGATGTGGCTGGTACTTAATATTAGTGCATAAAGTCACCAGGAAATTTATTCAAAGACGTCTGTATATTTAATCTGTTCTCTTTAAATCTATATTGTCATACCTACTGCTATTGCTAAGAGGATTGGTCATGTCAAAAAATTCTTAACTAGAACTCATTTGTAAAACTGTTGATTGATCAGACTAAATTCTTAGGCCACCTGCCATTTTTGTTTTAATGTCCAGGTCATGATGAAATGTATGCTTTGTTTAAAACCTTTTAAGGGGTCTTCAGCCCTATTAACTCAAGGACCTTCTATGTATGAATAGTTGATGTAAGAAAACAATTCACATTGCAGCCTTAAGTTATATTGCCCAAAATAGATTATCAAGTGTCACTTAGAATGTGCTCCTATGGGCCTTCAAATCTCACCCCATCCACTGTTATTTACTTTAAGAAACTGAAGAGGTAATACTGAATGAAACGTTCATCCCACTCTAAGACTGAGCAAGCATTAGGATGAATGGAAATGAGAGTTTGCTTTTAAATTAAACATACTCAGTGACATGTCATTTAATTTTTTGGAACTGACTCATTCTCATACTGTAATATCATACTAGAAGAAAATGATATATAATTTGAAATTATGATTGTTGGATATTAATAGTCATTCATTATGTCTTCTATAAAGTTGTATTTGTTAAAGTTTATTATTCAAATGACAATGGTACTGAGTATTGGTTGGAGAAAAGAGGCAAATGAAAATATTCTGAACTTTTATTTTTGTGAGAGGAGACTTAGAGCAGTCATATGTAATATTTTAAAATACCCAGTATGCATAGAAATAGCAAAAGTAAGTATTTTCAACATAATAATGCATCATTTAATTTATAGTATAACATCATGAATAAAGTAACTTTTTATAATAAGCTCCAACATTTTAATAGAAGTGAGCAACATTTAAAATAAAACAATAGTTGAGACCATGCCTATGATTTTAGTATGACTAGCATTTCCTATTATTTGTCCTAGCATGTCTCTTTCACACCTAATATTACTGGTCTACTTTCCTAATGATGAAACCAAGTGAAAGGCTAATACACAGATAAATTTGTGACACAGGATCCTTGGGGTGTCACTTCATCACCTGGAAAGCTCTGTGGTGCCCGAGTATCGCCTGCACCCATTAGGCTCATTCCACTCATTTGGCCTGACAAGCTGTGCTCAGCTCACGCTACCAGCCCATATTCCACACCTGACAAGGCGGTGAGAGGTTTGTGAGCAAGTGACTGCAGGGTCTGGCTGGTGTGCAGAGCCAAGCATGCTGCCTGCTACAGTGGGGCGGGCAGCTCCAGGCACTGGCACGGGTGCTGGCTCCATGTGAGGGTATGGCTGGACCAGATGTATTGCACGTGGCTTCTGCTGCAGGCACCCATGTGGAGGAGAAAGTAATGGTGCCCAGAGGCTTGGAGATGCCAGGAACTGCAGAGTCTCTAAGAGGGCATCACAACCCTAGCTTGGGGACCCCCTAGGCCTGGGCTCCTCAAAGGCTGCAGCACTTCTCTCTTTCTGTCACCTGCAATGGAGCAAGTGGTGGTGGTGGTGGGCCGGGGGGGGATGTTTCAGCCCTGTTTGTGTTACTGCTTTTTCAGTCCTGCCATTTGATAGGCCCGAGTTCTTGTCCTGTGTCCAGGAAGAATTAGGTATGTGGACAACTGGAGGGTGAGCAAGGCAGAGAGAAGCTTTATTGAGTGACAGAACAGCTCTAGGAGATCTGCAGTAGGCATCTCTTTTCTGCAGACAGGTCGTCCAATGAGCGTCCAGCTCTTAGTGGAGAGGAGACCTGAAGCGGGTAGCTCCTTTCTGAAGGCAGGTTGTCCCAAAGAGTGTCCAGCTTTCAGCAGGGAGGAGACCCGCAGTGGTAGCTCCTTTCCGCAGGCAGGTCGTCTGGAAGTCTGTTCGAGTCTTACTGAGTGGGGATACCGGGGGTGTTAATGGACTCAGAAGCGAGGAAGTATGTGCTGATTGGTCTATGGGGCCATGGGTGGGCCCAGATAAAGCAGCGGAAATTCTCACTCCAGGCTGCAGAATCCACTGGGAACTGGCGATCCAGCCCCCATGCTTCAGGGCATTCTTGGCTTGAAGGTGGGGCTTCAATGGGGACCCACGTCTTTTCGCCCAGGAGCCTGTCTCCTGCCAATCATCTCATCTATGGCACCCAAACTATTCCTGCCAAAAGGAACCTGCAGGGCCGCCATCAACCACTCTCAGCACCCCTTCAGCCTCCCTTCCATGCTTGTCAGTGCCCAAAGTTTGGAAGACGCCAAGGTGGAAGGGGGCTGGTGTGTCAGTGCTGCCATAAGCACTGCACACTGCGACAGCACTCTTGCTCAGCCTCAACTTTGCTCTGAAATCCTAGCGAGTGCTGGAAGAGAGGCCAGGCAGCAGGAGCAGGCACTTCTGAGCCTGCCAGGGTAGGGGGCTTTCTGAGTCCCCAAGAGCGCAAGGATGCCCGGGTACACAGCACGAGCTGGGCAGCTACAGCTGCAACCGGGAGGGCAGAGCTCCTACCTCATCAACTCAGAAAAGGGCAGGCTCCCCGCTGTTCCCAGCTCCTGCTGGCTCTAGGGAATACTCAGCTCTGGCCACACCTCCCCCACTGCAGCCAGAGTCCTTGCAGCAGCTGCTCCAGATGGGCCACTGCTGCCTCATTTATACTCATCAGATAATTTAGGCAGGATATTTTCAGCAGTAAGATTTTGGTAACTAACTTCTTAAGTCACTACTGTTAGGATAAAACATGAAGAATCTGGTTATAAAAGGATTTTCAAAGAGTTGGAGAAATAACGAAATCTGCAAAGATTTTGAAAAGAGTCAAAAATTAGTCATCAGAGTCTTAAACGTAAAGATGATGCTTTCCTAATTATTCTTTCTACTCACTGCATTCCCCGTAAGTTCATCTTACATTTCATCTATAAATCCTTTCACATTCAATTTGTGTTTTGAATTTTCCTCTTAACACAAACTTTCTGCTAATTGGATATATTAGGGTTGACAAGAGATACTCAGAAGCAGTCACTTTTCCTTAATTTTTTTTTTAAATAGCAATTTTGTATACTATTCTCTTTACTATCACAGAAAGTTTATTTTACCTGGAGGTAGATTTAATGATAAAAAAGAAAAAATAAATTGACTCCAAATTAGTATTAGCATCTTCTTTTATTCCCATGAGAATATTTTATAGGTCATCTCTTACTTCTGAAATAAACCTAAAATCTTTGGATCCATGGGTAACTTTAGGCTTTCAGTAAAAATGAGAATTGACCCCTGCTTTTAACACATAGTCCATTTTTCAATTCTCCCTGGGCACAGATCTGCAGCTTCACCCAGCTCTGAAGCTGCATAAGTAGGTTAGCGGGGGATTTTAATTTTTTTTTTTTTTTTTTTTTTTGGTCACTTAAAGGTATTCTGAAAATAAGTGAAATCTCTCTGAGGGTTTCAAAGTACTATTAAAATATACAAGTTTCTTTAATTCCATGCCTCTCTCAGGGTGTATCTTTGTTGGAATGAGAACTAAGAAAGCTTTGTTAAATCCCAACAAAAATGTTGCTTAAAAAATGATTGCAACATCAGGCAACTGAACACATTAAATAGAAGTTTTAGATACCATCAGAGCAAAACTGCACTGCAGAAACTTTAACAGGCAAGGAAGATCTTTTTCAAGGCTTCTGTATAGGAAGGTAGGCCATAGTAAGCCATAGCTGAGTTTGAACTCAACTCTGTTGAAATAAAGGACTGGAGAAGTTTTAAGTGCTGGGCTGAGTTAGCTGAAGAATACTACTGGAGGACTTCAGAGAGGAAGCTGATCCTTGCCACGTGTGGAACACCTTGAGCTATTCCCCATATACACCATGGAATATTATGCAGCCATCAAAAACGATGAGTTCATGTCCTTTGTAGGGACATGGACAAACCTGGAAGCCATCATTCTCAGCAAACTGACACAACAACACAAAATCAAACATCGCATGTTCTCACTCATAAACGGGTGTTGAACAATGGGAACACATGGACACAGGGAGGGGAGCACTATACACTGGGGTCTGTTGGGGGGAGTCGGGGGGACAGTGGGGGGTGGGGGGGAGAGATAGCATGGGGAGAAATGCCACATATAGGTGAAGGGGAGGAAGGCAGCAAATCACACTGCCACATATGCACCTATGCAACAATCTTGCATGTTTTTCACATGTACCCCAAAACCTAAAATGCAATAAAAAAAAAAAGAAAGAAAGAAAATGCTTTTCTCTGTGATTTGATTATCTGTGTTTTCTCATTGAAGTTAGGCTTCTGCCTTCCAATAGCAACTGAGCGATACCGGCACTATGTTCCTCCTGATCACATTTAGAGGAGATGACCTCTAGGGTCTTGAGAAAGACATTTATTGATTGATTGTGAAACTGGCAAGGAATTTAAAAAAAAAAAATACATCTCAAAAGAATAGAGAAAGAATTACAAATTATCTAAAATAAATGCTTTAAGAAAAGAAAGCTATGGGTCTGGTGAAGGAATAAGCTTGTCTAAAGGTTAGTCAAGCTGAGAGAGACATTAAGGCCTTCTGAGTCAGTACATTTAAGTTCCCTAAGGCAAGAAGGCCCATTGGCATATTTGACATCTGCACACTCCTTTAGAGATAAAATCAGGAAAGGTAATTTGTCTCTTCATACACTATAACTTTTTACAACTATTGTCAACAAAATCTTAAACTGGCTCAGATCACTTGTAAGAGTTCTTTGTTGAAATTAAATTCTATGGCTTTATTTAGGTCACATATTGGCTTTGCACATTAGAACAGAGACCAGAGGCACTTGCTACTCAAAATGCAGCTGCTCAGTTTTAAAAGCTCAAAGGATAGTTTATTTCAACTAAAGGTAAGATAACTAGGAGCTATTAAATCAAGCAAAAATGATTTACTTTTTTGTTATTCTACCGTATACATGTTTAAGTATAAAAAGCCACCTCACATTTATTTTTAAACAAAATGAACATTAAGCAACTAGATATATTTAAAAGTTGTAAAAATAGTTCACCAGCAAACGACTGGTAAACATTTCTCCTTAGTGAAAATGAGAGTCAGCATTTTCCTTCAAAAATCTTATACATGTTCAAGCAAGGTTATCTTTTTTTAAAAAAGGAAATTTCCTTCTACTTTTTGTGTAACTGATAAGTCTGTTGCTCCACTGGTTAAATTATGGTCCTCATGTGGACATAGTTTTAGAGATGGTTTGGACATGGTGAAGGAATCAAATTATTTCTCCCCAAAATATACTTATTTGAACTATTTCAAGATGGTTATTCAGAAAAGCTGGAAATGTTAGAATATCTAAAAAGCTGTCTCTTGTGGAGAAGATTTGCATTTATATAGAAAATGTGCCTTGATGCTGCTCAGCTTTCTCTGAGGGCCTTTCCTTGTTCCAGTCTAGAAAAGATAAAACTGAGAAATTGACACATTTCAGGTCTCAAAGAAACACTTACCGACTATTCTCTCTGTGGGCTATACCTTTGCACCCCAGGCCGCCTCTTCTCTCCTTCCCATAACCTGTCTTGCCACTATAACCTAATTTACTACAGTAACATGTTTTTGTCCATTCTCCAAGTGCTCATTCATTCTGTTACCTGAAGATATTATAAAACCGTCAACCCCTGGAGGCATTTCTTTTAAATCTTTGTTAGGACTGCCACGCACATTAACAAATTTGAATGCCACTTCTCCTGTTAACCTTTCTTTCATTAGTTTACTTTCAGCAAACCTTCAGAGGGCAAAGGGAGTGTTTTCTCGTGGCCTGTAACATGGGATAGAAGATATATCTAATTATTGCATTGATTTGAAATATCTTATAGCCAAATGGAATGACATAGTTCTATTCTTTATATTCTTTTAGTATAAAGAGGTAAATTTTCTAGGTTTATGTTCAGAGGATACAAGGAAGCAAGATTTTATTTCAAAGAAATAAAAGCAAAACATAGATTTAAGATAGCAGTCCTGTAACTGGTAGAGCCAGCTTGTGAGCTTACCTTAAAAAAGAAGTAAGTACTCACTGCTTTATTGCTTCTTACACATACATCTAACTACCTGTTTTCTTCAGCATTCTAAAGGCTAAGCTTGAAACAATGCAGGCATGAAGTGAAAATAGTGGTTACAATTTTCTCTATTCTGAGAAGAAATTGATGTGCAGTCAATTCATAATCTGACTCTGCCAGAATCACACCAACTAAACCTCATGCTGGTCCATTACTCAAGATAGGCTTTGCACAATAACAGGCAGCTCTGCACTCTGCACCACTCCAGCATATGTATACTCTAGATAATTCACAAAATGTTTCCCTGGCCCACCAAGACATGCATAAATGAATTAATATCCAACCTTATGCTGTCACTATGCCAATAGGTACGTTCCTGGTTTCGGTCAGGACCCTCCTGGTGGAGAAAATTATCAGTAATCCTTGCTATGATTATAGCAATAAGCATACTTCTTTGCTATGGATTATACTCTTGCTTTATAATATGCACAAGTTGCAAGATTGATTTTCTCAAAGACTCTTAGATCCTCATCCAGTGATTCAACACGCTGCTTCTATGAGTCCAATAAATCATGAATGTTTCCGACTCCAGGTAAATAAATTGCACGCTTTAGCCCCTAAGTAGGCCTTCTGACAGCAGTAAGCAGTCTGAATGGAGTCTATGCCCCCATATCCCATAGAAATGGATGGACATTGACAGACGGGAGTCTGGAATTGGTGCAGTTAGTCAGCTGGTTTACTTTTTAGAAAAAGTAACACATCTCTTGCTTTGTTTCTTGTTACACATATATCTAACTACCTGTTTGCTTCGAAATCTTAAAAGCCAATCTTCAAACAATCCAAGCACGAAGGAGAGATGGTGATTACAATTTTCTCTTGTTTGAGAAGAAATCAGTGCATGGTTCATCCACAACCAGACCCCACCTGAATGACGCCATGTAGATATCCAGATGGTTCATTACTCAAGATAACAACTGGAAAATGACAAGCAGACCTGCACCCTGCACACTACTCCTGCAGGTAGCTTCTATGCCACCTTCTCCCTTAAATTCCTGTAGCCATCCTGAAACTGTGAGTTTTCTTTTTTTAGCCTTGAGTTCTCTAGCTGCTGACACTTGAATAAACCTACTTTTTTTTCCACCAACTCTCATTTCTCATGTCTGGCTTTTTGAGCAGCTAGCAGCCAAACCTGAGTTCAGCTACAACCCTAGCATTTTAAAGAAAATCTTGGGTAAAGTAAATTTTTGAAAACCAGGAAGCTAAAAATGATCGAATTCAATAGGGTTAAATGGCAGCGAATTCAAGTGAAACAATAAAAGAGCAAGGTAAATACCAAATTCTCAGGAGATTTGGTCATTTCCCCCATGTGTGTCTAAAATTAGACATCTGAATCAACAAAAACACAAGAACATTTCATACAAAGCATCTCAGAAAATATGATAAACTTTCTTTAAAAATTCTGGATTTGGAAGATAATATGGATATATAAATTATGGTCTAATTTATAAAAGTTGTTCTTCAATTTTTTTTTAATTTAGTGAACTGGGAATATTTTAATCTCACAGTACTAGAAAATAGAATTATTATTATTGAAACAAATGTATTTGGCAGAGTATTGTTAAACTAAATTTATTTTCTTTACTAGTTGGTGAGAAAAAAATTTTACTTAGTAGCTCTCTATCTCCCTAGATCTGAAAATAGAAATCGCTCTTTTGAATCATGTTTAAAATGTCCAAAGCATTATTGTGATTTAGGAGAGGTTACTTGAAGAAGAAGTATTTCTTCAAGTAGTCCAAATAACCAGAGTCAAGAAATACAATCATTAAGTAAAATATTTAGCAATGAGACTATTTTAATCAATCTAACTAGAAAAGATCAAAGGATCATTTATTTAATAAAGAGCACTGAGCAGACTTTCAGAATATCCAAATATGATCAAGCAAAAAGGGCAAAGATTTAGACGTAAGAAAATGCATCTTGGACAGGTACAGTGGCTCACGCCTATAATTCTAGCGCTTTAGGAGGCCAAGGTGGGTGGATTACTGGAGCCCAGGAGTTCAAGACCAGCGTGTACAACATGGTGAAACCCTGTCTCTATAAAACACGCAAAAATTAACTGGGTATGGTGGCACATACCTGTAGCCCAGCTACTGAGGATGCTGAGAAGGGAAGATCTTTTGAGCCTGGGAGATCCAGAGTGCCGTGAGCTGTGATCACACCACTACACTCCACCTGGATGACAGAGTGAGAAGCCATCTGAACCAAAAAAAAAAAAAAAAAAAAACAAATGAAATAGGACACAAAGAAAATAATTTTTTTCTATAATTATCTGATTCAAAAGAGTATGCTTCAAATTATTTGTGTATACTTTTCAGTATGTATAGAAAGAGTACATGTTTTCTCTGCCTAAATCCTGCTTAGATGGAAAAAAAATCTGTAGAACTCCTTAATATGAATCAACAGTTCTAGTTTTATTTGTACTTGGAAGTCCTGAATTTTCAAGTAATTTTCCTAAACTCATGTAAGATTGGCAAATACACTCGCCCACCAATAGTTCTAGTCATCACTGTATACAGTGTATCAGAAAATTAACTTGGTTTGGTATCAAAAGACTGGGATCAAATCTCTGATTTATACCCTGTAACTATGAAATTAAATAATTAAAATTTAAAATTGTTGGAACTTTAGATTAGTCTAAGCATTAAAATGAATGTGGCTTTGTGGTCTGTGTCACGTGGCATGCAGCTGCAACTTCCGCCTTATTTTTTTTTTTCTGTAAATAATTAGGAATACCAAGCAGGCCCAGAAGAAAGACACACCCTCACTGTCACTATTCCTCCTTATGGAGTAATAAAGTAATCACATTTGGAATGTAGCAATCTGTAACCAATTAAATCACTGTAAGAGATGCACTGGTCTGGGTATGAAAAATATTGTAATCCTGCTAAAACTTCTTGGTTTCTGCCTACATAAGTGAAACCTTAACTTTTCTCCTTCGGAATGCTGAACTCATTTATTTAGAGTTGTTTCCCAGGTGGCTATCCCTAAGGTTTGTGCTCAAATAAATGCTGTACTAAATCATATTTTCTGCATGTCACTTAAGGTGGACATTCTGGCAACTAAGAAAAGACTTGAAATGGACCTCCAGTGATCGTCATCACATTGCTGATAACAGAAGCCCTGGTACCAGCATGAATGACTTTGTTCATCTGACCTTGCTACAGCCAACGGGGATCTCTTGTAAGACCCCTCTCAGGTTCAAATCTCCTTCCTTGGTTGAGATACAGATTTTATTTAAACAGCACACATCTTTAATTCGATGAGGGTGGAATTTAAGCTGTACTGCAAGGTAGAAATTTCATTGTTATTCTCTAGAGATTTTGATAATTGTGGATTTGTGATTTTTGCTTTTGTATGAGGTTAAGGGTTTCTTTAAAATTACTGCTTAGAGTTTTCAGTCTTTTTTCATTTAAACGTTTGGTCAGGGGAAAAAATAATTTCTCTTTGAAAAAAGGAAGTAAATCTTTGTTGCTTAAGTGAAAAATTTGTAATATTTGAAACTAGACAGATTCTGAAGTTTGGTTCAACTGACAAATCTAATGTTTCTTTCTGAGTGAACGAATTTGTAAAAGGCTCTCTAAGTATGAGATAAATCCAGAAGATAAGAGATATCATTCTTCCTGGCCAAAAGGCACCGCAAACAATTAAGATCTTATAGGTGCCTTAAAGTTTATCACCTGTGATGTGAAACAGTCTCACAGGGAATCTCTTAAGAACTTATAAGAAACCTCGCTTAACTTGGTGGGCACAGATAAAGTTGATCACCTAATGCCTTAGGCACTCCGTCTCTTGGGACCAATAAGACATGTTAAAAGGGAAGAATGGACTCAAGGGTGACACCTTCAGTAGCTATTTCTACAAGCAGTACACACAATCTAAAAACCTTCAATTAGTTCATTTTGATCATTCAAAAAGAAAGTCTAAATTATGGACAATCATACTTCTAAAACTTAATCTTCCTCCTTAAGGAGAGATATACCACTAGAAACACCAACTGGATTCATGTTTAATACCACAGCCCCTCTACATGAAAATATTTTTTAAATTGGTGTCACATAACTTATGATGACCCCAAATTATAACGGGCAAAATGGGGTACCTTTGAAATACCTTACGAAGTATATCTGAATGCTCAATCAGAAAAAAACAAGAAACAAACACAAAACTGGCTCTGAAATAAAATTACTAGGAGAGCTGTTTTCAATAGTGTGCAGAAACTCTAAAAGGGCTTCTGATAAAGTCATTTCTTTGCAAAAGGAAAACAAAATACTATCTAAAACAATTTCCAAACTGAAAAAGACTGCTGTATTTGCTCCCCCTTCTTCAGCTCTTTTTTGTCTTTTGTCAGAATGTTCTTGTCTGACTTATCTCTTTCTCTTCCTCATCTTCCTTTTTCCACTAATCCAGGTCCATTTGGGTAAAAGTCTGTGTCTGGTAGAGGAGAACCTGACTTGGCTTATCAACCATGATGAAAAGTAGAATTTAAAGACATAATTGAAAATTTTCCAGTTCCTCTTTAAAACCCTATTGGATGGATTTGCTAGATAATTTACATCAAACATTCAAACTTATGACCCTGGATTCCATGATTTATATTTGATTTACATGTTTTGTCAGAAAGTAAAACCAAAGATTGGATAGCAAAGATAAATTGGAGAAATCCTTTAGAAAGCTTCCACAAGTTTTCTGAAGTGGATCGTAAGAAGCTTTCAGCATTGCCAAAGCTTTAGTAGAGGTTATCCCCTTAATTTTCCAAAGAATAGTTGTTTGGAAAAAATACAATAATGTCAACAAAGTCTTGATGAGCCTGTCAGACACTCTCTGAAATATCTGAAAAGACATCTAAACAATATTCAGACCTATAACCAGCAAAATAATACTCTCCTTAACTTGAACTTTATGAGTAGATGACATAAAGAATTGGCAATTCTAATAAAGGGCAATGCCCTAGTTGGGCTACCTGTCAAACTCATGATGTAGTCAATTTTACCAGTCAAGTTATACCCCAATCAAGGAAGAAAAGGAGAGGGAAATTAAATACATAGGAAATGTAAACAAGATTATGAATTTATGACTAAAACACTTGTTCAATATGTAAGCCTTCAACAGCCTAATATATTCTAAAACCAACCCAATCCACAATTTGCAGTTATTGCAAAAGGCCTGTATGAAATGATCACATAAAATTAAAATAGAAATAATATCTATGGTTCAAAAATGATTGTATGAAATTTTCTCTTCACTAATACCTTAAGTGAAATTGAAATTAATTTACATAGGCAAAAAAGACACACAAGATCTTATTGACACTGAGCTACACTACCAGTGATGTTATAAGTGTTTAAGGGAAAGAACTGACTCAAAGATGACATCTTGATATTTCCACAAGTGGCACATACAATCCAAAACACTTTTTACAAGTTTATTTTAGTAATTCAAAAACAAAGTCTAAATTATGTCGAATCACACTTCTGAAACCGAGTCTTCCTTTTTAAGGAGAGATTCTTTATGTAATCTATTTATAAAATTCGAATTAAGAAAAGTAGTATTTTGCTGGTTATAGGTCTGAATATCATTTCGATGTTTTTCAGCACTAGAAACACATTACTACAAGGTCCCACTCCTTGGAGTAAAATAATTAATAATAATATAAGTGATTTGTATAACAAAATACTTCTATATTAGCATATAAATAAAAAGCTACAGTGTTCCAGTTAAGTCTCCTGTACAGAACGCATGTTTTCCTCAGCTCCCATTTATTTGATAGTGAAAGACCTTCCAGAAGTATACAAGAATCACATCCTTTTCTCTCAAAAGGGGAAAATGTGTGGAGAATTCAAAAATAAAATAGAGTTATTGGGTCAAAAATATTTTTCTTTTTTAATCTTTTTTTAATCTAGGTTCAGTACATATCACATGTTCTTCAAAATATGTTCCTTTTAGTTTACTGAGTGCAATTCATATTGTCATGGAGGAAATTAAATTGTTAAATAATTAAGAATTGTAAGAGCTGTTAAAAATAGTACCTGATTAATCGTGGTTAAATTCTTCCACTCATATTGAGGAAACATATTACCTGCTTCAATTAAAATTCAAATCAATCTATTAAATCCTCTTCTGGACCTTAAATAATACCCTGTAATATCAGAGGCTTCAGAATTGATAAAATCTAAAATTTTGAATTATATAGAAACTTAATTATTAGTTGCACAAGTCCATGTAATAGTCCAATCCCTGTAAGAAGACCAAATGGTAGAGGATGGAGGTTTGTACAGCTCTGAGAGCAATTAATAATGTAGTCATTCCTCAACATTTAGCAGCATCAAACCCCACATGTTGTTGACTGCCATCCGAAGTAAAGGTGTGTTCTTTATCATAACAGACCTATGTAGGACAATCCTTAGCATTCTGGGAATAAAGATAGTCAATTTCTCTTTGCCTTCACTTGGGAAGACAAGCAGTACACATGGACAGTTATCCCTCAGGCATATGCTGAGAGTAGAATTTATGTTTCACAAATATTGAAAGGAGACCTTCCAAGTGTCAAGTTCCCTAATAAATCTACCTTTGATGCAGTATGCAGATGATTTACTCCTCAGTGGATAGCAAGCCTCCATAGAGGTTGAAATTCATTGGTTATGATTAGCTTGAAAGGTACACAAGGTCTCAAAAGAGAACAGTTCAATTTTGTCAAAAGAAAGATAAGATATTTACATCACCTAATATCAAAGGAAGCCTTTTTAATCAATCTTGATAAAATAAAAGAAATATTGTACTTCCCTATCCCCCAAACTAAGAAACAACAAAGAAGATTTTGGGATTTGGCAGAATACTACAGAAGCTTCTCCTTATAAAAATGCAAATTTTATATACTCTTTCAAAACAACATAAGCCAGACACCTTGAAATGGACAGAGTAAAATCAGATACTTTAGAAAAAATCAGAAAGAATCTTGTAGATACCCCAGCATTAGCACATCTGTGATGTTTAATACTGAGTGTCAACTTGATCGAAGGATGCAGAGTATCGATCCTAGATGTGAGGGTGTTGCCAAAAGAGATAAACATTTGAGCAAGTGGTCTCGGAGAGGTAGACCCAACCTTATTCTGGGTGAGCACCATCTAATCAGCTGCCAATACAGCTGGTTATAGCAGAATAATCAGGCTAGACTATGAAAGCAAGCAGAAAAATGTGAAAAGGCTACACTGGCTTAGCCTTTCAGCCTACATCTTCCTCTCATGCTAGATGCTCCTGCCCTTAAACATTGGACTCCAAATTCCTCGGCTTTTGGACTCGGAATGACTTCCTTGCCCCTCGCCTTGCAGTTGGCCTGTTGTGAGACCTTGTGATTTGTGAGTTGA
Source organism: Aotus nancymaae (assembly GCF_030222135.1). NCBI lineage: Eukaryota > Metazoa > Chordata > Mammalia > Primates > Aotidae > Aotus > Aotus nancymaae. Next base: position 867,180 of record NW_026988682.1, read on the forward strand.
TACTACTTAACAAACTCCGATTTTATATATATACATCCTGTTAGTTCTGTCCCTCTAGAGAACCCTAACACAGGTTTGGGTACCAGGAGTAGTTATGGAGGAAAAGAAATGTTAAAGTTCTTTTATTGGTTTGGGGGTTTCTGGAGTTGACTGCTTAATATGATTAGACCCCAAAATAATAAGGACTCTACTTCCAGTAGTATGGAGAACACTGAAAGTCCTTAAACTGTTTAGAGAGTTATGCAAAAGCAATGCATTTGACACTCATGATTCACCACTCATGAGAGGCAAGGAGTTTAGTGACTCTATACATAATACTTCTGACTATATGTGGAGAATCAAAGAAAATAATGATGGTGATTGGTTGCTCCTAAGTTCAGTGGACAAAACGATGAAAGAAAATGATGAACTCGGGGACATTAACTCCTGGATTCAGAAGCACATACTAAGCCTCAAATCTCCCAAGAATTCCCTGAGTCAGTCTTATCTCCTATAAGGAGCTGACATTCTGGAAAAAGAGTCACAAGCCTTATGTGAATGGATAACCTGCAATGAAACGTGCATGTACAGCCTCACCAGGTGTCTGCTGTAAAGTGAGGGCATTGATTGGAAAAGAATGGGACCCTGCAACTTGGAATGGGGATGTGTGGGATGACTGATGAAGCTGGGGACACTGAGCTTGTAAACTCTGATGAAACTATCTTGCCAGTAAAAAGAGCTTCCCTATTCCCAGGAGTGGCAACATCCTCTCCCTGAGCCACACTGCCATCAGCCTTTCCACCATTGTCTGAGGGGATAAACTCTGCGCTGTCTGAGGCAACAATGATGGCCTCCCCTGAGGCAGTTGCCAGGCAATATAATGTTGATTCTCCTCAGGAGCCACCACCAATACTCTGCTTGCTTCTACACCTAAAACTAGATGAAAGTTCCAGCAGGTCCCTAGAGGTGAGGTTGAGAGTGTGACCCATGAGGCGTACACTACACTCAAAAAGAACTGCTTGAATTTTATCACTTTCATAAGCAGAAATCTGGAGAGCAGGCATGGAACTAGCTATTAAAGTGTGGGATAATAATGGAAGGAACATAGTGTCTGATCAGGCTGAGTTTATTAACTTGGGCCCATTAAGTAGGGATTCTGAATTTAATGTTGAAGTTTTTATTTGTTTGGTTAGCTGAAATGTGGATTAAAAGATGGTCCACTGTGAGCAAGCTGGAAATGCCTGATCTCCCTTGGGTTAATGTAGAGGAAGGGGTCCATAGGCTTAGGGAGACTGAGCTGCTGGAGTAGATTCATCACTTCAGACCTACCCATCACAGATGGGAGGGTCCAGAAGATATACCCTCGAACAATGCTTTGAAAAATAGATTTGTGAGGGCAGCATCTGCATCTTTAAAGAACCCTGTAATTGCTCTTCTCTGTATGTCAGATCTGACAGTGGAAACCACAGTCACTCAATTACAAAATTTAAATACAATGGGAATAATTGAATCCCGAGGTGGCAGGGGCCAAGTGGCAGCACTTAACCATCAAAGGCAAGGTGATCGTAGCCACCTAACGGACAGCTGTGGCAAAGCAGCAATCAGAATAGTCTGAGTCATGTAGATCTCCAGCATTGGCTAATTAATCACGGTGTTCCTAGAAGTGAAACTGATAGAAAGTCTACTGCATTCCTACTTAATTTATATAAAAAGAAAACTTCCAGGTCTGATGAACAAAACACTAATATGAATTATAAATCAGAGAATCATGGCCCCTCAATCAATTTCCAGACTTGAGGCAGTTTACAGAATCAGGACTCCTTGAATAAAGGGGAGGTCGGATCCCATTGAGGTAGGACCCTACTATATTACCAACAATTTATGCTGTTAATCTTCCTACCATCCTTCTGCAAAGAGACCTCTGGGCTTTTACCAGGGTCACTGTGCAATGAGAAAAGGGAAATGATCAGACATATTGCTGACTACTGGACACTGGCTCTGAGGTGATATGGAGTCCAGGGGAGACAGAACATCACTCTGGTCCTCCCATTAAAGTAGGGGCTCATGGAGGTCAGGGAATTAATAGAATTTTAAGTCAGGTCCAACTTACAGTAGGTCCAGTGGGTCTGCAGACTCGTCTTGTGGTTATTTCTCCAGTGTCAGAATGCATAATTGGTATAGACGTACTTAGCAGCTGCAGAAGCTCCACACTGGCTTCTTGACTTGTGGGTGAGGGTTATTATGGTTGGAAAGGCTGAATGGAAGCCAATAGAGCTTCCTCTACCTAGAAAAATAGCAAATCAAAAACAATATTGTATCCCCGGATGGATTGCAGAGATTAGTGTCACCATCAAAAAGTTGAAAGACACAGGGGTGGTGATTCTCACCAAATCCCTGTTCAACTTTCTTATTTGGTCTGTGCAGAAGACACTTATTCTGGAGAATAACAGTGGATTATCATAAGCTTGCCCATGTGTTGACTCCAATTGCAGCACTGGACCAGATGTCGTTTCATTGCTTGAGAAAATTAACACAAGTTGGCCAGGCGCTCTGGCTCACACCTGTAATCCCAGCACATCGGGATGCCGAGGAAGGCAGATCACGAGGTCAGGCGATCAAGAGCATCCTGGCTAACACAGTGAAACCTTGTAAAAATTCAAAAAATTACCTGTGTGTGGTGGCACGCACCTGTAGTCCCAGCTACTTGGGAGGCTGAGGCAGGAGAACCTCTTGAACCCAGGCGATGGAGGATGCAGTGAGCCGAGATCATGCCACTGCACTCCAGCTTGGGCAACAGAGGGAGACTCCGTCTCAAACAAAACAAAACAAAACAAAACAAAAAAAAAAAAACCACATCTCCTGGAACCTGATATGCAGCCATTGACTTGGCAAATGACTTTTTTTCCATTCCACCAGAAGCAATTTGCCTACTGCTGGCAAGGCTAGCAATATACCTTTACTGTCCTACCTAAGGGGTATATCAATATCAACTCTCTGGCTTTGTATTATAATCTTATTCAGAGAGACCTTAATCACTTTTCACTTCAACAATATATCACACTGCTAATTACATTGCTGACATTATACTGATTGGATTCAGTGAGCAAGAAGTAAGAAGCACACTGGAGACATTTGTGTGACAGAGGATGGAAAATGAATCTGATTAAAATTTAGAGACCTTCTACTTCATTAAATTTCTACCACAGTGGTGTGGGGGCTGGTGAGATATTCTTTCTAAGGTGAAGGATAAGTTGCTGCATTTGGCTCCTCCTAAAATCAAAAAAGAGGCACAATGCATAGTGGGTCTGTTTAGATTTTGGAGGCAAAACATTCTTTATTTGGGTGTATTACTCTGACTCATTTATTCAGTGACCCACAGGCTGCAGTTTTGAATGGGGTCCAGAACAGGAGAAGGCTCTGCAATGGGTCCAGGCTGCTGTGCAAGCTGCTCTGCCACTTGGGCCATATGACCCAGCAGATCCAATGGTGTCTGAGGTCTAGTGGCAGATAAGGATGCTGTTTGGAGCTTCCAGCAGGCCCCCATAGGTGAATAACAGCAGAGGCCTATAGGATATTGGAGCAAGACCCTGCCATCTTCTGTGAATAACTACTTGCCTTTTGAGAGAGAGCTCTTGGCTGTTACTGGGCTTTGGTGGAAACTGAAGGTTTGACTATGGGTCATCAAGTCACCATGTGACCTGAACCGTTTATCATGAACTAGGTGCTTTCTGACCTATCTAGCCAAAAAGTGGGTCATGCACAGCAGCATTCCATCATCAAATGGAACTGGTATATATATGATCAGGCTCCAACAAATCCTGTGTACACCAGTAAGTTACATGAGGTAGTAGCTCAAATGCCCATGGTCTCCACTCCTGCCACCCTGCCTTCTCTCCCACAGCCTGCACTGATGGCCTCATGGGGAGTTCCCTATGATCAATGATAGAAGAAGAAAAGACTAGGACCTGGTTCACAAATGATTCTGCAAGATATGCAGGCACCACCCAGGAGTGGACAGCTATAGCAATTCAGCCCCTTTCTAGGACATCCCTGAAGGACAGCGGTGAAGAAGTCTTCCTAGTGGGCAGAACCTGGAGCAATGCACCTTGTTTTGCACTTTGCATGGAAAGAGAGATGCTCAGATGTTCAACCATATAATGATTCATGGGCTGTAGCCAGTGGTTTGGTTGGGCAGTCAGAGACTTGGAAGATGCATGATTGGAAAATTGGTGACAAAGAAATTTCAGGAAGAGGAAGACGGATGGCCCTCTCTAAGTGGTCAAAAACTATGAAGATATTTGCATCCCATGTCAATGCTCAATAATGGGTGACCTCAGCAGAGGAGGATTTTAATAATCAAGTGAATAGGATGACCAATTCTGTGGACACCACTCAGCCTCTTTCCCCAGATGCCCCATCGTCACCCAATGGGCCTATGAACAACGTAGCCATGGTGGCAGAGAAGGAGGTTTTGCATGAACTCGGCACCATGGACTTCAACTCACTAACGCCAACCTGGCTGTGGCCGCTGCTGAGTGCCCAATTTGCCAGTAGCAGAGGCCAAGAGTGAGTCCTCGATACGATACCATTTCTCAAGTGATCAGCCAGCTACTTGGTGGTAGGTTGATTACACTGGACTTCTTCCATCACAGAAAGGGCAGAGGTTTTTCTTCACTGAAATAGAAACTTACTCTGGATAAGGGTTTACCTATTCTTCACGCAATGCTTCTGCCAAGACTACCATCCATGGACTCACAGAAGGCCTTATCCACTGTCATGGTGTTACACACAGCATTAACTCTGACCAAGACACTCGCTTTATGGCTAAAGAAGTGTGGCAGTGGGCTCATGCTCATAGAATTCACTGGTCTTAACATGTTTCTGATCCTCCTGAAGCAGCTGGCTTGATAGAACGGTGGAATGGCTTTTTGCAGTCACAATTACAGTGCCAACTAGCTGACAATACTTTGCAGGGCCAAGACAAGTTCTCCAGAAGACCATGTATGCTTTGAATCAGCTTCACAATGTTCAGTACTGTTTTTTCCCATAGCTAGGATTCATGGGTCCAGGAATCAAAGGGTGGAAGTGGAGGTGGCTCCACTCACCATCACCCTTAGTGATCCACTAGCAAACTTTTTATTTACTGTTCTCATGACATTACATTCTGCTGACCTAGAGGCCTTAGTTCCAGAGAGAGTAACGCAGCCACCAGGAGACACAACAATTACATTATACGGGAAGTTAAGATTGCCACCTTAACACTTTGGATTCCTCCTACCTTTATGTCAATAGGCTAAGAAGGGAGTTAGAGTGTTGGCTGGGGTGATTTACCCAGACTGTCAAGATGAAATCAGTGTACTGCTTCACAGTGAAAGTAAGGAAGAGTATGCATGGTATACAGGAGATCCATTAGGGTGTTTTTTTGGAGATGGAGTCTTGCTCTATCCCCCAGGCTTGAATGCAATGTCTCAATCTTGGCTCATCACAATCTCCACCTCCTGGGTTCAAGCAATTCTCCTGCCTAAGCCTCTCGAGCAGCTGGGATTACAGGTATGCACCACGACACTCAACTGATTTTTGTATTTTTAGTAGAGATGGGGTTTCAAGTTGGCCAGGCTGGTCTCGGACTTCTGACCTCAAGTGATCCACCTGCCTCAGCCTCCCAAAGTGCTGGGATCACATGCCTGAGCCACCGCTCCCAACTTTAATTATATTTTCTACATCTTGTTATTTAAGGTTAATTTGACTCTATTACCTTGGGCAAGTTATTCACCTGTAAAATGAGGGATTCTTTCATTCCTTCTTTCTTCCCATCTAAAAATATTTATAAAACACTATAAGATGGGAGAATGAGATTCCATAAAACATCTTACAATGGTATTCATTATTTCATTTCTTTGAATTTAGTTTGCATGTAGTTTCCCTACAGAATTTTCCCTACTGTATATTTCATTACAGTTGTTTGTGTACTTTCTTAGTCTTTACTTTGATATAGCATCTGTTAGAGTATTTGTGCTTAAGAGTTCAATTATATCTTATTTAATGTAGCTTGTCTTTCTTCAAGGCTTTTACAGGCTTAAAAGTGTAGGCTCAATTGAAAAATGAGAATAATGCATGTTATTATATATAGTATTTTCCAAGAGCAATTAAATACTATATTCTTTCACCCTTTCTCTCTCTGTCTCTCTCACAAACACACACTCATACAAAAATTAAGGCTTACTAGTCAATAAATTTTCTTCCTTTACATTATGATCAAATATGTACTGTCATTTTAATTCTTATTCCTAACTCTTTTTACATATACTTACCAAGAAATCATGCACATATGTACCCACAAAATACATGCAGTAAAAACAGAAACACTGTCTTTTACACACCCTAGATTTGATCTGTCTTCCTTTAATGCCACCCAGCAAAAGGATAACAGCTTCCTAATTTCTAAGGATGCAACAGTGCATATCATGGAAAAATAAATGCTTAACCGCCTTTAATTCCAATCTCATTTCAAGTTTCATTATTATTCACATGTATCAGAGTCAGGAAATAGGTGAGACTTCAATAAAATCCATCAAGTGCATATATGGGAAAAGAGTTTTACAGTATTATAGTTCTAATTTAGTTTAGACATAGGACTATTTCTTTGCTAGTAGAATTTTAATTATGGTAATAAACATTATCTAGATGTCTAATTAGAAAAAGGTTAGTCAAATCTGTATCTGTGTGAATCTTTTTGATCCATTTCACCAACTGCCAGGAAAAGTTTAGCTTCAGCAGGATTACTTTTTGCTTAAGAAATACATAGGGGAAACAATTGTTTCTTTGAAGTTTTACTACATAAGCATGCTTTTTTCCTAGAGGCATTAACTCTTTTGTATCAATTTCTTATACGAGCTGTAAGAAATTATCACAAGCATAGTGGCTTAAAGAAATACACATTCATTATTTTACTGTCCTGAAGGTCAGAAGTCCAAAACCAGTTGAATCAGCTACAATCAAGACATGAGCAGGGCTACACGTCTTTCTGGATGGAAATAGCCAGCCAAGTTTTCTTCACATCCCACACTCTGAAACTCTTCTGCTTCCCTATTTTGCATTTAAGGAGTCATTGTAACTGCATTGTATCTACCTGGATAATCCAGAATAATCTATTTTGTTTTAAGGCTACTTAGCAAACAATTTTATTTGAAACCTTTTAAATTCTTAATTGTCCCTTCTCATGTAGCCTAATATATGCACAACATCTGGGGCTTTAGGGCATTGACATTTTTTGAGGGAGATCATTCTTCCTGCTACAGGTTCTCAGCTATCGTCAACACTAGGTGGATAGTTTCTGTTTGAAGAAATCCTGTTTTCTTTAGGGAACTAATCCTTTCCAACCAAACAGTTCTGGGAGCAGAAGGGAGAAGTATGCTTATTGTTTGTCGTACAAAATGAGACTAATTTTCTTCCTCCTGGAAAGATTGATAAATTAGGCTATTTTCATTTGATGGGTAAGGAATGATTAGCTTTAATCTAAAAGGTCTGAATGTATTACAGAGTTGACACAATGGCATTGGCTTTGCTTAATGAAGGCCAATTATTGCTTACTTTGCAAAATATTAGTTTTCATTTTTCATAATTCTATTCTGCTTTGGGATGTGACTAGTATTCCTAGAAACTTGAATTCTCATAGACAGTCTAAAATTCCTAAGTTCTCATGCCATATCATTTTATTTTTGTCCCTCTACTTTTGTTCTTACCACACTTTGAAGATACATGTGTGTCCCATACACAACACTTCTGATATTTCTTCCTTTTTCTATTTCTATTTTGAGGATAGTTCTTAACAAAAGGGAAACAAATACAAATGTTTCCCTTTTGTCTTCCAAAAAAGGAAAACAACAACAAAAAAATAAAGTCAGGGGAATGCTGCTATGCTACAAGCTGTAAAAACAAAGAGGTATCCTAGTTTAAAAATTATCTACTAAAAGATGCTATAAATATATTTAAAAATTTTGTTTCTTAGATGAGAATATTGAAGTCTTGATACGTTAAATGTCATGTTCAAGTTCACATGGCAAAGTAGTAGCCAAATGTGACTTAGAATTCCATGTTCTTAATAATATTCTGCTGTCATCTCAACAAAATAGTAAAGTAACATATTTAAAAAGGGGTTATGGGAAGAAATATGGCAAAGCCTTTATGGTTCACAATAGTCAATGAAATTCCAGTAGCATTGTTCCAAATTGGACAAACACCATATAAATCTGCCTACACTTGATAAATATTACCATTTTGACATGATTCCTTTAATGGTAGTTTCACAAGCTATTCATGACTGTGGTTGAAAGAACATACCTTACATAGTCTGATGCGCCATAATTCATGCCATAGTCACTGCCTTTTCTTCTGGGTTGATGGCCTCTTGTTGACTTTGAGTATAGCCTGTCTCCCTATTCTAACCTTACATTTAGGATATCACACTGCATGATATGCTTACACAACATTGAAGGCCTGCAGTTATAAATGCCACTTCTTTAATTATATAACCCATGATACAGCTTTGCTATGCACAGAAAAGATGAAGCAGCAGAAGCAGTTGAGCCTTTGTAAGATGTGCAGTGCATGTTGTTTTCTAGTAGTATTGATTTGACATAGCAAGTTGAAATTTATGAAGCTAGAGTTGCAAATCAAAACTGGAAGGCAGAAGTTTGTCAAACATGTAATTTTCCTGAAAATGTTAATTAGCTCCTGAGAAGATAATGGATTAAAATAATTATATTCTGGTCTGACAAGGACTTAATGCAACTCCAAAGTGAATCCATAACTGTAAATTTGCTATTTGGCATATAGATAATGAGTTATTTACATTATATATAACATGCTAACAATGATATCTACCACTTAAATAGTACTAAAGTACAGCTTTTATCAATTTTCATTCTCAAAACGATACACAATAACAAATTCATATTTATTCGCTGAAGATTAGTGCCATGCCACTTCTCTTAAAATATTACTCTTTTAATATTTTTGTTAGTGTTTGTCCACATGTATATATATTTTATTACTGATATTAAACATAATTCATAGTTTTAAAAAAAGGTAATGAACCTAAATTTCTCTCTGACACTATTCCATAATTTACTAAATAATTTTCAACTAACTGTATATTTAGTTAAAATGATTTTTTGCTGATATAAATAATTCTGTACTGAATATTTTTATTATTAAAAATGGACTGCTTATATAAATGAATAATTACTTATGATATATTTTCAGAACATAAATTGCTAAGTAAAAGAACGTGACATTTTTAGTACCTTTTGATTCAAGTTTAGATATTGATTTTCTAGTATTTTGATTTAACAATATACTACATTTTGGTATAACAAAAGTTTCACTCGCAATCTGTTATCTATAATTAAAAATCAGGATAACATTAAATTCTAAAATGAAAAAAATATGGGCATTTTCTGTTTATACTCTAAGATTGGAAACATAATATTTGTGTATTTTAAGTGCAACTGTAGGAATAGTAACTTTAGGATTAGAAAGAACATGGAACAAAATACCAGCTTAACCACATGTAAGTAGGTTTTTTTTTTTTTTTTTTTTCTTAAAGTGTTTACAAGCAGTATATGTTTTTATATCACGGGAATACTCATTGTAGAATGTTATTGAAAAGTTATTATAAATATACTATAAAATATTCAGAAGAAATGAATGAGAAATCAAAGACTCGGTAATTTTAGAACTAACTGTCAAGATCTTAAAAGCAAATGATAATTTCAGTGAATTTATGAAATTAAACAGTTTGGTACCTGATCATTCCACTGCTGCAAAAGCAGTGTGAGATTTAATCAACTTTTGTATGTTCAAGGGAAACCAAGATGTATTTTCATAGTGTCTGACATGATTCTAGAATGTAAATAGAGATATATTTTTATGAGTAATAAAGACTGTTGATATTTTCTCTTATTTTTTCCCCAATTTTAAAGCCTGATCATCACAACAGGTTATATAAATTTACATAAAAATCACCATGGGAACCAATCATACTGTGTGGCTATCTATATATGTCTCTAATTTTACTTAGATAATTTCCCTAACACTTTCTACTGAAAAAATAACAAGTCCCCTCCACAGCCTTAAACATTAGACAAGCGTTAAAACGGTTGGTGGATTTTCATATTTAACATCAGTAAAATTGTCAATCTATAATTTTTTTTATTTAAATAGATAAATCCTGAGGTACTATTTATTTATATGTCTGTATTGTGTCCTATTTCCAAGAGGATTCAAAGTGATTCTCTGTCACTTACTGGAAAAGCCAAGAAAAGTGTTCTAGCTTACTTGGAATACTCAAATTCTCTCAGAGGAAATAAAAAAAATGAGTATTAAGATCATGATTAATGGTGAGAATGTAAGGATGCGTCTAAATTGAAGTTACTTCCTCTTTGCTGGTTCACTACTTTTTTTCTTAGCATTTTCCAGTACCAGCTTTTTAAAAATCAATGGTACAGGAATACTTGGTCATTTTGACATTAATTATTTAGGTGAATTCCAAAACACATTCATCTGAAAATACATTTGTTTTACATAGTGAGAGGACAGAGTGTTTGGGGTTTCTTTTTGAATGTTTTTGTGCACATAACAGTTGGTGTTGTTGACTCCTTTGTCAAAGTCCTTGGTCCTATAACTTATAGCTTTTAGCCTCTACCTTGCATTTTTTATTTTTTCTCTATCCTTTCCTAATTCTCACAGTTTCTCCTACTCTCTCCCCTGCCTTTGGGAAATGATTTCAAAGAATTTGAGCTAAAGAAGGATTTAAAGTCTGCATTCTGGAAACTTTGGAGATAAGAGAAAAGCTCATGTATGATTGGCAATCTGCGATAGACGGCAGGGAGTGGATGTTCCCAATACTTACTACTGAAAAATTGGATTCATTAAAAAAAGAGTCTTTTGCATTTTGGCAGGAGCTGTTTATTTTGCAGTTGGTTTTGCTGTATTTGTGCCATAGTATTCAAGGCATTCACTGACCCACATGCTTACTTTGTCTGTCTACTGCAATGAAAAGCCAATGCTGTGGCAAACATATTTTTAGGAAAAGGTGTCAGACATTTTTTTTTATTTCCAAAGGCTGCTTATCTATTTTCTGTCATAATTAAATAAAAACCAGAAAAAAATGAAAGTAAAATAAGTAGTAGAGTCAGGACCAAAATAATTTATATGTAATTGTCCTACTAATATAGCTAGATATATAGACTAAAGTAAAATTTTAAAAATAGACTAAATTGTTGTGATGTTGCTAACATATTCTTTTCAAATTGTATATTAAGAATGAACTTAAGTATAAAGTAATATAGTTTAAAACAGCCTTTAGATTAATATAGTTTTTGTATTGAATTTATTGTATACCTAGTGCCATTTTGATCTTTGGCCTTTGGAGTCTAGGTGTCCCATGAGTGTAAGATTTTTTACCTACTGAAAACAATTAATCAGATTTGTAAGTCTTCATTTTGTTAGAGTTCAAGGATGGTTCACAAATTGAAGTGATTATCTAAAAGGTTTTTCATATAAGCCTATTTTATGAGTTCAAACAATAAATGCATATACTATTTATGTAATTCTCATCTATTCACTAGGGCTTTATGTACACTGTAGAAACCCTTTATTACCCAAGTATTCTGTTTAACTATATGAGGCTATTCCATTGTCATAGTTTGAAAACAATTCACTCTGAGGCCACGTAAATCTGGGTTCGAATCACAACTATACTCCTTATTAATTCTATAATTTTATAAAAATTGCATAACATCTTTTTAAGACTTTTAATTCTCATACACAATAGTGAAAAAAACATACTTAGTATATTTTATGGTCTACGTAAAAAAAAGAAATAAAATAATTCTCGATTAAATTAGATTTTTTTCCATGTTTCATAATGGTTATCATACTCTGTAAAGAAACCAGATTAAGTCAGAAAGTATTTTATAAGTGGAGGTTTTCTAATCTAGAGGCTCATCTACATAGACCTGGGTATCATCTGTCTTTTATTTCCCATGAGTTTTATCCTGTCTTTTCACTACATTGCCTGGGTGAGTGAAAAAGTGACTGCCCATAATACATTCTTTTGCCAAGGTTTGTGTTTTCTCAGAAATGCTACTGTCAATTGATCCATCATCATTAGTTCTAAAATAAGCAGCATTGATTAAAGCTCTACAAGAATTCAAGTGGTAACAAGCCTCTGTCTTAGTTAAAGGACTTTGAATTTCCTGTATCTTCACAAGGAATTTGATTCAGGTGGTAACAAGATTGCTTCTTAAAGGATTTTGAATTTCCCATATCTTCACAAAGAATTTGTTTCAAATGAAAATGTGTTATAATGAAACTGTAGTAGATTTAAATATTAAGTATTTAGAATAACACTGAGAACAATGTTATACATGTACAAATTTGTAGAAAAAAATAGAAAACTACAGTCATTAAAAAGGATGAGGGAATCAAATTTGCTTTTGTATGATTAAAATGAGTAACTCTTAGGCCATTTAAAAACAGAAAATACAGCATTTTTGAGCCCTCTTCATAAAATAATGCTGGAAGATTTCACAGAAGTAACTGGAACTGTGGTTTAAATATAAAAAGCTGATTTCATTTGTGGATTGTTTACTGTGCACTGAATCTGAAATAATTCACGGATCCAAAAGAAGACAGATAAATTTGGTATTAAAAACTGGTGGTGGAGGTTCAGTGAAGGGATTTAGAAGTTGCTGGGCAACAGCAATGGACTTGATTTTCATGGCAGAAACAGGCTACTGTATATTTGTAACTGAGTTAGTTTGAGGCCAGGTCCTGAAAGCCTATTTCAAATAAAGACTGTGTTATTAGATGACTCCTTGATAGAATTTCTATGTGAAGCTTTGGATCACAATTGAACAGGTTTGTATTTTGACAGGTGACATATGATCCAACTAAACACACCATCCTGATTCAGAGAGACTAGAAATATGACTTTGATTTTGTGCTGTCTGTAACAAAATGAATTTGATCAAAGAGAATCTGGGGAGACCGCCTTGACAGTATAATTTCACTTTTTTTTAAACAATCTTTTTACATCTAATCTTTTGGATATCTAATGTTTCAAAAATTTTTGTTCACTACCAGTTTCTCATAGAGACACTCACCTAACCTCCAGAGATTTATGTCTTTTTGCTATACATATTAAGGAAAACTTATAGTTCAACATTGATATGTATGTAAATATTGAACTAAGCTAATTTTGAACTTATGTGAATTATTAAAATCATAATGGAATGCATTGTTTTCCAATACTTAGCATTTAAGGACCTTTAGAGGCAGACTTGGAAGTATGTAGAGGGACTAATTGTGGATTAACAAGGCCTGACAGTTTATTTGCTATAAAACCCATGTAAGTTTCTTGATTAGATTATTTTTCTTAAAGATCTATCAAAGGCGAGTAGTTCTAATAGGACATTTGTTGTTTATGGTGATGGGGGTGGAAATATGACTTGGTGCAGGTGATGATATCAGGTAACTTCTATTATCTACCTGATAATAGAAGGCAGAGTCTTGTGTGGCTCAGGGATCTGAGACTATGTCAGCAGTCCACATTTACCCTCCCCAAAGCACCATTACTAGTAAGAAGCAAATGGAAGGAAAAGCAGAGCATTAAAAGAGTAGACAGATCACCTTGCAAAAGTATGAGACTATGTTCCAAATTTCAACAACTCTAATGAAACAGAAAATGTTAATTTTACTATTGCTTGTGCTATTTTTGGCAAAATGTTTTTATTCTTTCTTTTATTAGTTACAGTTATCTGCGGAAGTGACTTTTTGTTAACCTTTGTCTTGTTCTTTAACCATATCATTTATGATTTAGACATCAGTGTATCCATATACCATATTGACTGCATGACTGTATACAAGGAATATGATTATTGCTATTGCTTCAATTAAGGAGTTAAGTAGTGGCAAATACAAAAGTAGCTAATAATAACAAGGTTACCATTATGTTTGCACATGACATTATTTTGAATATAATTGTAAATACTAAAAAATAAAAAAAGTAAAAAAAAGAGTTAAAAATGAGCAAAAAATCACAATAGTCAAAACTAAACTTTTTCAGCATAAGTAGAAGGCAACATAAAATTAATAAATTTGACATCTGAATGAGAAAATGACAGTCAGGTATCTAATATGTCATTTAAAAAACATAATTTAGTTCTGGTTACATTGTTTCCATTAGAAACAATGGCCCAGTGCTGTGGCTCATGCCTGTAATCCCAGAACTTTGGGAGGCCAAAGTGGGCGGATCATCTGAGGTCGGGAGTTTGAGCGAGACTAGCCCGACTGACATGGAGAAAACCCATCTGTACTAAAAATACAAAAATTGGCTGGGAGTAGTGGTGCATGCCTGTAATTCCAGCTACTCAGGAGGCTGAGGCAGGAGAATAGCTTGAACCCAGGAGGCGGAGGTTGTGGTGAGCTGAGATCACGCCAAGCTGAGATCCTGCCATTGCACTCCAGCCTGGGAAGGGAAGGGAAAAGAAGGGGAGGGGAGGAGAGAAAGGGAGGGGAGGGGAGGGCAGGGGAGGGGAAAGGGATGTGGGAGAGGAGGGGGAGAGAGACGGGGAGGAGAAGGGGAGGGAGGGGGAAGAAAGAAATTTTATTAAAATGTATAGAAATCAAAATACAAAAAAGTTAAATTAAAAAATGCAGTATCCGTTCAGCTTCAAATACAAATTAGCAATTACATTTTTTTTTAAAGAAGTATCTGTATTTTCCAGTATTTTAAGTAATCAGGCTTCATGTAAGCTATGTTGCATTTGAAAAGTAGAAGGCAATTAAACTCATAAAGATTACTACTATTAATTTTACTTAGAGTGTTCTTTTTAACTTCTGCTCCAAATAACTTTAAATTTTTCTTTAAATTAAACATTTCTTCAAACACAAATTCTACATGCCTTCACATGGGCAGAACTAAAATTTATTTTGTTTTCCAATACATTAATAAAATTTAACAGGGAGCACTAATATGTTTGTTATAAGAACACTTTTCATAGTGACAAAAAGCTTGTTGCCAAACTTCTTTAGTGTTATTATTATATAGGTATCAGATAAAACTGTTTAAAAGTTTGAACATAAGAGTTGCTTTCATTGAGTCACGTACTGAGAATTAGAAATAAAAACAAGTCTTGGTGTCTCTGTGACATTAGACAAGTTATCTAACCTTCCTGAGGCTTAAATTCATTTCCATAAAATAATAAAGTAAACTCAGATAATGTCC
The DNA here is from genome assembly GCF_030222135.1 of Aotus nancymaae. Classification (NCBI taxonomy): domain Eukaryota; kingdom Metazoa; phylum Chordata; class Mammalia; order Primates; family Aotidae; genus Aotus; species Aotus nancymaae. The sequence continues at coordinate 882,451 of NW_026988682.1, forward strand.
AAAATCCCACTTAACTATAAGGCTGTGTTTTGTTTGTTTTGTTGTATTATATATCACCCTTAAAAACTCAGTGACTTGTCTCACTTTCTATTTCAGTGTGATTTCTTTTTCTTCTCTATCTACACATGGACATTGTGAATTCCCTAACATGTTACTATGACTACTTCAAACCAGGGAGGAGGCCATCAGCTGTGTATGTGTGTGTGTGTGTGTGTGTGTGTGTGTGTGTGTGTGTGAAAGAGAAAGAATTACTTTTACCTCCCAAGCTCACCTTGACAGTCACTCTGAACAAGAAGCCTAGGCTGGTTTTACTGGAATCCATTCTATTCTGCTTCCAAGAAAAGCTGAAGTGAATGTGAAGTGGCTACAGAGTAATTTGACAGTGACAACATATTTGATAAGACCCTGTTGAAAGTTACTGCCAGATCCCATGCAAGCTGGCCATTTTGACTAAAGCTGTGCTGTTGCTTCTGCTTCACTTCTAATCAGTTTAACATTTTGTGATCACTGAAGCCGCCAGCACAGCTTCAGTGCTGGGATATCCTAAGAGTAATGAATACCATCAAGAATCATGTTTCCTCTTTTCCCAGCATTGTCATTCTTTGTGGAGTCTCCTCTGATTCAGCCTGAATTCACCTTTAACTAATACTAGTTGTGAACTTCTAATCAGTGCCACAGTCTTCACTGTCACTAGCAACACATTAATTAAACTCCTTGATTGAGGCCTCTTTAAATACTGAACTATAACAATCTAAAAAAGACACATAATATAAAATTGGCTTTCCATCCTTGAAAACATTACACTTGGAACAAAACACTTTTTAAAAATAATGTATAAAAATAATGTTTCACTGTACTCCAGCCTGGGCAACAGAGCAAGACCCTGTCTGTAAAATACACACGTACACACAAACACATATGCATGCACATGCATGCACACACAATTACCTTTTTAAATACTTAAATAGTTACTATTTAACCTGAGAGAAAGAAGAAAAATGATTAATAAGAGAGATGAAGGAATGTGATTATAAACACAGGTGAAACCCAGTTCTGTCACAGTTATTGCTGTGCGGATAAAGCAAGACATGCAATTGTATATGCACACACACATATACTATTTTGGTAAAACAAAAAGTATTCCTCACCCTTTAACCTTCTTCTTTTACTCTTTTGCTTTAAAAAGTCCATATTAGTGTTTGTATTTTTATGCTGGATTGGCAAATTAGAAATGCTCTCATGTCCGTGTGTGTGTGTGTGTGTGTGTGTGTGTGTGTGTGGTGTGTGTGTGTGTGATGGAGTCTTGCTCTGTTGCCCAAGCTGGAGTGCAGTGGCGTGATCTTAGCTCACTGCGACCTCCATCTCCCAGGTTCAAGTGATTCTCCTGCCTTACCCTCCTGAGTAGCTGGGACTACAGGCATGCACGACCATGCCTGGCTAATTTTTGTATTTTTAGAAGAGATGGAGTTTCACCGTGTTGGCCAGGCTGCTCTCAATCTCCTGATTTCAGGTGATCCACCCACCTCAGCTTCCCAAAGCGCTGGGATTACAGGTGTGAGCCACTGCACTCAGCCCCAATATACTTTGAAAATGAAAATATATGTATGTTTTCTGATGGGTGAATATTTTAATTTTTGTATTTTTGAGTTTATTTGTCCCAGGCCTATGCTATGAGTCTCCATGAAACGATACTATAGTATATTTTGATGCCCAAGTTCGTATTGGCCAAAGAAATAGAAGTTATGTTTGGCTTAAGTCACAGGAATGTGTGATGAAAAACTTCCCGCTACAGACAGATATGTGGTAAATTAAGTGATCCAGATGTCTGGTCCTATTTAATTCTCTTTCTCAGAGTTCACTGTAGTTGTGACCTGTGATGAATGCTATTATTACCATGCTTAGGTGTCATTCATTACCACGTAATAACTTCCATCACAGTTGCTTTTTATATTATTAAATTGTCACAAATAATTTATTTAGACACTGTACAATTTATTTTAGGAATTAAAGATAAAAATTTCTACTTTTCGGGGAGATCCAAGATGGCCGCTTAGGAGGAACTCGGGAATGCAGCTCCGAGAGAAAGCACAGAGGGTGAGTGGACGCCGTATTTCCAGACTGATTTTTACTGCCCACAGACCAGGAGATTCACACGCAGAGAAGCCACACGGGTCGCCAGCGCCGCTGGCGCCGCTGGCTTGAACGGCGCAGCCGCTGGGCCGGCACCCTGAGGCAACGGCTCACTGTACAAAGTGAGAGAGTCTGAGTCCCCTATAAGCCAGCAAGGGGAGCTGAAACGGGGAGCCAGGCCAGCACCACGAATCTCAGAGCCGCGGCTTTAGCCAACGCAGCGGCTCCGGAGGCAGATCAGATGAGACGGTGTCCCCTCTTACCCAGCAAGAAGACCTAAAACACAACTGAAACCGGGACGGTCCAGCTCTGTGGAGGAGGGGCGTTCTCCATAGGCACCCTGCTGTTCTCTACCAAGGCAATCCGCCACTACAGAGACTCCGTCACTACAGGGGCGGGCCAACATATCGGAAGCAGTTCTAACTACACCCAGAAGTTCACACGGAAGCTGGGTGGAGCCCACAGCAGCTTAGCGAAGCCTCTGCAACCTGAGTGTGACTAGGCTGCCACCTTGTGGGCAGGGAAAACAGCAACCGCACAGGGGAACATCATAAAACCGTAACTCCCTGGGACAGAACACCTGGGGGGAAGAGCAGGGGGTTTATGAGTTCTGCCACAGCAGACTTAAAATTACCAAAATCAGAAAGACAACAACTACAAAGTCAACAGGTGGATAAATCCACAAAGATGGGAAGAAACCAGCGCAAAAAGGATGAAAACACCCAAAACCAGAACACTTCTCCTCTTACAAGGGATCACAACTCCTCACCAGCAAGGGAACAAGACTGGATGGAGAATGAGTGTGATGAAATGACAGAATCAGCTTTCAGAAAGTGGATAATAAGAAACTTCCGTGAGCTAAAAGAACATGTTCTAACCCAATGCAAAGAAACTAAGAACCTTGAAAAAAGACTTGACGAAATGCTAACAAGAATGGACAACTTAGAGAGGAATATGAGCGAATTGATGGAGCTGAAAAACACAACACGAGAACTTCGTGAAGCATGCACAAGTTTCAACAGCCGAATTGACCAAGCAGAAGAAAGGATATCAGAGGTCGAAGATCAACTCAATGAAATAAAACGAGAAGGCAAGATTAGAGAAAACAGGGTAAAAAGGAATGAACAAAGTCAACAAGAAATATGGGACTATGTGAAAAGACCTAATCTACGTTTGATAGGTGTACCTGAATGTGACGAAGAGAATGCATCCAAGCTGGAAAATACTCTTCAGGATATTATCCAGGAAAACTTCCCCAACCTAACAAGGCAGGCCGAGATTCAAGTCCAGGAAATACAGAGAACACCACAAAGATACTCCTCTAGAAGAGCAACCCCAAGACACATAATCATCAGATTCACCAGGGTTGAAATGAAGGAGAAAATACTAAGGGCAGCCAGAGAGAAAGGTCGGGTTACCCACAAAGGGAAGCCCATCAGACTCACTGCAGATCTCTCAGCAGAAACCCTACAGGCCAGAAGAGAGTGGGGGCCGATATTCAACATCCTTAAGGAAAAGAACTTTCAACCCAGAATTTCGTATCCAGCCAAACTAAGCTTCATAAGTGAAGGAAAAATAAAATCCTTTGTGAACAAGCAAGAACTCAGAGAGTTCATCACCACCAGACCAGCTCTACAAGAGCTCCTGAAGGAGGCACTACACATAGAAAAGAACAACCAGTACCAGCCACTCCAAAAACACACGAAAAGGTAAAGAGCATCAACACAATGAAGAATCTGCATCAACCAAAGGGCAAAACAGCCACCTAGCACCAAAATGACAGGATTGAATTCACACATAACAATATTAACCCTAAATGTAAACGGACTAAATGCCCCAATCAAAAGACACAGACTGGCAAATTGGATAAAAAGCCAAAACCCATCAGTGTGCTGTATCCAGGAAACCCATCTCGCATGCAAGGATACACAAAGGCTCAAAATAAAGGGATGGAGGAAGATTTACCAAGCAAATGGAGAGCAAAAAAAAGCAGGAGTTGCAATTCTCATCTCTGATAAAATAGACTTTAAAGCAACAAAGATCAAAAGAGACAAAGAAGGACATTACATAATGGTAAAAGGATCAATGCAGCAAGAAGAGCTAACGATCCTAAATATATATGCACCTAATACAGGAGCACCCAGATACATAAGGCAAGTTCTTAAAGACTTACAAAGAGACTTAGACTCCCACACAATAATAGTGGGAGACTTCAACACACCATTGTCAATATTAGACAGATCAACGAGACAGAAAATTAACAAGGATATCCAGGACTTGAACTCAGACCTGGAACAAGCAAGCCTAATAGACATTTACAGAACTCTCCACCCCAAATCCACAGAATATACATTCTTCTCAGCACCACATCACACCTACTCTAAAATTGACCACATAATTGGAAGTAAATCACTCCTCAGCAAATGCAAAAGAACAGAAACCATAACAAACAGTCTCTCAGACCACAGTGCAATCAAGTTAGAACTCAGAATTCAGAAACCAACCCAGAACCGCACAGCCTCATGGAAAATGAACAACTTTCTCCTGAATGTTGACTGGATAAACAATGAAATGAAGGCAGAAATAAAGACGTTCTTCGAAACCAACGAGAATGAAGACACCACATACCAGAATCTCTGGGACACATTTAAAGCAGTCTCTAGAGGAAAATATATAGCAATAAGTGCCCACATGAGAAGAAAGGAGAGATCTAAAATTGACACCCTATCATCAAAATTGAAAGAGCTAGAGGAGCAAGATCAAAAAAACTCAAAACCTAGCAGAAGACAAGAAATAACTAAGATCAAAGCAGAATTGAAGGAGATAGAGACACGAAAAACCCTTCAAGAAATCAATAAATCCAGGAGCTGGTTTTTTGAAAAGATCAACAAAATAGACAGACCACTAGCCAGACTAATAAAAAAGAAAAGAGAGAATAATCAAATAGATGCAATAAAAAATGACAAAGGGGATATCACCACAGATTCCACAGAAATTCAAACCATCATCAGAGATTATTACAAACAACTCTATGCACATAAATTAGAAAACCTGGAGGAAATGGATAAATTCCTGGACAGCTGCCTCCTGCCAAGCCTAAACCAGGAAGAAGTCGAAACCCTGAATAGACCAATAACAAGGTCTGAAGTCGAGGCAGCAATTAAGAGCCTACCACCCAAAAAAAGCCCAGGTCCAGATGGGTTCACAGCCGAATTCTACCAGACATACAAAGAGGAACTGATACCATTCCTACTGAAACTATTCCAAATAATCCAAAAAGAGGGAATCCTTCCCAAATCATTTTATGAGACCAACATCATCCTAATACCAAAACCTGGCAGAGACTCAACAAGAAAAGAAAACTACAGGCCAATATCCATGATGAACATAGATGCAAAAATCTTCAATAAAATAATGGCAAGCCGATTACAACAGCACATCAAAAAGCTTATCCACCATGATCAAGTAGGATTCATCCCGGGGATACAAGGCTGGTTCAATATACGCAAGTCTATAAATGTAATTCACCACATAAACAGAACCAAAGACAAAAACCACATGATTATCTCAATTGATGCAGAGAAGGCCTTCGACAAAATTCAACAGCCCTTTATGCTAAAAACCCTCAATAAACTAGGTATCGATGGAACGTATCTCAAAATAATAAAAGCTATTTACGACAAACTGACAGCCAATATCATACTGAACGGGCAAAAACTGGAAGCATTCCCTTTGAAATCTGGCACTAGACAAGGATGCCCTCTCTCACCACTCCTATTCAATATAGTACTGGAAGTTCTAGCCAGAGCAATCAGGCAAGAAAAAGAAATAAAGAGTATTCAATTAGGAAAGGAGGAAGTCAAATTGTCTCTATTTGCAGACGACATGATTGTATATCTAGAAGACCCCCTCATCTCAGCCCAAAATCTCCTGAAACTGATAAGCAACTTCAGCAAAGTCTCAGGATACAAAATCAATGTGCAAAAATCACAAGCGTTCCTATACACCAATAACAGACTTAAAGAGAGCCAAATCAAGAACGAACTGCCATTCACAATTGCTACAAAGAGAATAAAATACCTAGGAATACAACTAACAAGGAACGTAAAGGACCTCTTCAAGGAGAACTACAAACCACTGCTCAATGAAATAAGAGAGGACACAAACAGATGGAGAAACATTCCATGTTCATGGTTAGGAAGAATTAATATCGTGAAAATGGCCATACTGCCCAAAGTAATTTACAGATTCAACGCTATCCCCATCAAGCTACCAATGACCTTCTTCACAGAACTGGAAAAAACCACCTTAAACTTCATATGGAACCAAAAGAGAGCCCGCATAGCCAAGTCAATTCTAAGCAAAAAGAACAAAGCAGGAGGCATCACACTACCAGACATCAAACTCTACTACAAGGCTACAGTAATCAAAACAGCATGGTACTGGTACCAAAACAGAGATATAGACCAATGGAACAGAACAGAGGCGTCGGAGGCAACACAACATATCTACAACCACCTGATCTTTGACAAACCTGATAAAAACAAGCAATGGGGAAAGGATTCCCTGTTCAATAAGTGGTGTTGGGAAAACTGGCTAGCCATATGCAGAAAGCAGAAACTGGACCCCTTCCTGACACCTTACACTAAAATTGACTCCAGATGGATTAAAGACTTAAACATAAGACCTAACACCATAAAAACACTAGAAGGAAACCTAGGCAAAACCATTCAGGACATAGGCGTAGTCAAGGACTTCATGACCAAAACACCAAAAGCATTGGCAACAAAAGCCAAAATAGACAAATGGGACCTAATCAAACTCCACAGCTTCTGCACAGCAAAAGAAACAGTCAATAGAGTGAATCGGCAACCAACAGAATGGGAAAAAATTTTTGCAGCCTACCCATCTGACAAAGGGCTGATATCCAGAATTTACAACGAGCTAAAAAAGATTTACAAGAAAAAAACAAACAAGCCCATTCAAAAGTGGGCGAAGGACATGAACAGATACTTTACAAAAGAAGACATACATGAGGCCAACAAGCATATGAAAAAATGCTCATCATCACTGGCCATTAGAGAAATGCAAATCAAAACTACATTGAGATACCATCTCACACCAGTTAGAATGGCAATCATTAAAAAATCTGGAGACAACAGATGCTGGAGAGGATGTGGAGAAATAGGAACACTTTTACACTGTTGGTGGGAATGTAAATTAGTTCAACCATTGTGGAAAACAGTGTGGCGATTCCTCAAGGACCTAGAAATAGAAATTCCATTTGACCCAGCAATCCCATTACTGGGCATATATCCAAAGGATTATAAATCGTTCTACTATAAGGACACATGCACACGAATGTTCATAGCAGCACAGTTTACAATAGCAAAGACCTGGAAACAACCCAAATGCCCATCGATGATAGACTGGACAGGAAAAATGTGGCACATATACACCATGGAATATTATGCAGCCATTAAAAACAAGGAGTTCGCGTCCTTTGTAGGGACATGGATGAACCTGGAAACCATCATTCTCAGCAAACTGACACAAGAACACAAAATCAAACACCACATGTTCTCACTCATAGGCGGGTGTTGAACAAGGAGAACACATGGACACAGGGAGGGGAGCACTATACATGGGGGTCTGTTGTGGGGGAGTGGGGGGGACAGCGGGGGGGGTGGGGAATTGGGGAGGGATAGCATGGGGAGAAATGCCAGATATGGGTGAAGGGGAGGAAGGCAGCAAATCACACTGCCACGTATGCACCTAAGCAACAACCTTGCATGTTTTTCACATGTACCCCAAAACCTAAAATGCAATAAAAAAAAAAAAAAAAAAATTTCTACTTTTCTGTTATAATTATCTAAACATTGCATCATTTTGTTATAGATAACATTGAATTTTCTGTGGTAAAGAATACTGAAAAGGAACCTAAAATTAGATATGAAATCCATGCTTCAGCGATAGATTTTTATGGGACTTTTTTTCTTTGATTAATCTCTGTTTACAAAAATATTTCAAGTAATTATATGGCTTGAGTGTTACTTATAGGTAATTTTAATACCTAATGCCAATTAAATCATCTTAGAAATAACTATATCAACACATGAGAATATTAGGGTCTTTTAAACAACTATTATTGGAGAATTTCTTGCAGTATACTGACAGTATTATTGAAAATAAATCTTTATACTTTTTATCTCCATTGCAGCCACTGTGCTACAGGGCTCGAAACAACACGAGATGGTGTTTTTCCATCTCATTTTTTGATCTAAACTTTTAACCTGGTGATCTTATTTCTTGACTCCTAAGGATGTACTTTTCTCACACTACTGCATTGGGCTTTCTTCCAATCAGTTCAAATTATCATTGAAAAAACAAACAATTTCCTTCTTTTGACTTTATCACTCCACGCTAGACAGGTTCTCTTCTGGTAAAATATAAACTATTCTCATAAGCACCAAGTACCTCTGGGCTACAAGAGGGAAACAAAATTGCACCAATTACTTTCAAGCTGTAGGTATTTTTGCCTAAAGCTCTGAAGAACTTCTGAGTTTGTAAATCTGTTCAATCACAGGAGTCCAGATTATATACAGCACCACACACTGCAGAAGTGTCCAAATCCCTGAGGCATATGCTACTTATCAGATTCATAAGTAGAATAGAGGGCTTATAAAGAAGAAAAAATTTAAAAATAAGATATGATGATCACAGTTCAAAAAAGGACTGAGATGAGCCAGATAACATGAATCTATCCAAGACCTAGGACTTTAGTGATATTTTTAATTGTGGGGCTGACAAGGAGGAGATTTGAACCAAGTAGACGTCATGTATAGCTCTGTGTACATGGTTAATCTGAAAATGTAGTTAGAATCATATGGATGGTTTGCTTACTAAGTCATGCTTTGAAAATGCAATGGAGTGTTTCTGAAATCTAGGCCCCTTCAGTGTCTGCAAGACAATGGCTTGTTCAAATTTGAGAATTTACGGAATTCTCTATTGCTTTTAAATTTGGAAGACAATCTAAAAATGTAATGACTAAGGTAGTGATTAAGTGATTTTAATCATTACGTTAATTATTTTTTAGTGAAGTATGCACTGCAGTCACGATTGTATTTGTGAATTTAGTTGGAGTCAAAAGAAAGATGAAAGTATACTAAATATATAAACTCTGCCTTTATTCCTAGTGAAGAGCATAAATCATAATTCCCTAAATTTGCAAAGCTCTCAGAGAGGCCTGCTTTATAACCCATAGAACTGTTATAGGAGAATTGAATCATCCCAGATACATGATATAGTCAGTTATAACACATCATATGTGTTCTTAAAAATCACTACTCTATGCAAAATCACACCATAAAAAACACAGGCCTAATGAAAAAAATTGGAATTAGGTACACAGTGCTAAAAGAGTTTGTCAGTGATATAAAAAAAAAATAGAAAACTAAGGCTGGGTGCTGTGGCTCACACCTGTAATCCCAGCACTTTGGGAGGCTGAGGCGGGTGGATCACCTGGGATCAGGAGTTCGAGACCAGCCTGTCAACATGGTGAAACCCCGTCTCTACTAAAAATACAAAAATTAGCTGGGTGTGGTGGCACGTGCCTGTAGTCCTGTCTACTTGGGAGGCTGAAGCAGGAAAATCGCTTGAACCCAAGAGATGAAGGTTGCGGTGAGCCAAGACTGCTCCACAGCACTCCAGCCTGGGGGACAGAGTGAGACTCAATCACACACACACACACACACACACACACAAAGCAACTAGGAACCTAATAAAAATAATAGCATAGACTTACACATAAAAAAATGGTTGAAGAATGCACAAACACTGTATAAAAATGACATTTTACCTTGAAATTTTCTTGGGAAGTAGGTATCAGAGGACTGCAACTTGTGAGTTATTGAAAAGTGGTGAAAAGAGGGTTATCTGAAATTCCATGAAAAGTTGTTACACTAGATGTGAATGGGTGTGGCTCACAACAAATGAGGCGGATTGAGGAGGCTGGGAGATGTTTGAAGTGTGTGTGTTTTGTGTATTTCTACTGAGCAAAGGATCCTAGAATGAACCCAATGGTGTACTTCATTGCCATATAAACACTCCTGCTAAGAGATATAACAGAACCTGGTAGATGTATGGTTAATAAGATTCATTGCAAGCCACCTAACCTTCCATCTTCCACTTTTCTCTCTTTTGGCTTTCAATTTGACCATAAGGTATTTTTAAAATAAATTGTAAATTAAAAAAGATTAAAATGTGACAGGATATTACACATATGGCCATATTCAAATTTAAAATTTCTACAAGTTAGAAATTTTGTTTTTAATATTTCTTTTGCAAATGTTGGAATAAAAATAGCCTATTCTTTAAAAGCCTATTTTTTAATCCTAAGAATTTCGGCTTTCTGAAAGGTATATGAATTACTTAAGGCCAAAGGTACTAAGAAATGTCCAGTGTGACTATCATGTATTTGGTTTCAAACAGTTAATTCAGGTACCAAATCCACAAACATATTTTTCTGTGGATGAATATCCAGGCTTTTCTATTTCAAACGGAATTTGAGAACTAATAACTTCTGGCTAGTCTTAAGGAATAAAAATACCTTACATCTATCATTCAGTATTTCAGTTAAAAAGTGTTTCTTGGTTTTGAGTCATCTGCTATTATTGCTTTATTTCTTCACTCCATTATTCTCTGAGATGTGCATTTTGGATCAATATATATTAAATATCACACACTAAATGGGTAAAATTTGTTGGGTTGAAGACAAATTTCTGGGGAAGATAATGTATCATCTCACATGTGAATTTCTGCTAGGAGGCTGTTACAAGCAACTATGTTTTCACTATTATTGCTGTGAAACTGATTTAAACTGTTCTAACAAGCAAACCTAACACTTCGGCATGGTATGATCACAGCAGTTCCCTGGCATATAAAATATTCATTTTTACTACTGTTATTTTTTTCTGAAAATTAAACATTGCAAAGACTTTCTCCTTTCCTTCTCCTTACTACCTCCCTCCCTGGTCCCCTGCCTCACCTCTCTCCCTCTCTCTCTACCTCTCACCATTCAAGTCACTTGCAGTACATAGAAAAAATCAAGAGTATATTTTGCATACACTCTAATAGAATAATTTTCGTATACTTTTAAGAGAAAAAATAAATATTCTAATTACATATGTAAATAATATACATATAATATGAAGGTCCCAGAAAATGACACTCCAAAATGAAGGCCTCAGAAGCAACTCTCTCTGACCTTCTCCTGCCCTGTTACCTCTGGCCTCTCAGTTTCCCCAGAGGATAGCCATAGAAACTAAAACCTCTCTTAACCAAAGTGGGTCAGAGAAACCAGAACCCCCTTTCCCAGAAGCCAGGATTACATTATTAAAATTACTGTAATTTTTCCCTCCTTTTTGTCAAAAACTGCCACAAAGAAATAATCTGCCCTGTGCTTTTTTGATTGCATGTCATAAGACCCAAATTCCAGAGCTGGGTGCGCCACACCGAAAAAGAAGGAATGCTTCACAGAAAGACCAAGAACAATCTGGACAGGCCTTGCTGGGTTCCTCAACGTAGTCTCTTATCATTAAATCATAGCTTTTTTGTCCAGTTGTCTTTCTACTTGGCTTTTCATACTTTTTGAACCTAAGCATCAAATTGGACATTTTTTTCCTATATCTTTAGGTCCTCATTCAGAAGGCTTTCATATAACATAAAATGGTGATATATAAATTTGCATGCCTTTTCTCCTATTAATCTGCCTCTTCTCAGTAATTTTCAGCAAACTCTCAGAGGGCAAAGAGGAACGTTTCCCTTGGTCTCTAGAAATATTACAATAATATAATTTTGTATATTTAAGATATATGATATATATATAATGCAGCATATTTATATAAAAAATTACAAGTTAGGTGCTTCAATGTAAAAATGAAGAATGCTAACAGAAAAATAATTATAGTTTGGTAAGTGGCATGGCTAGAGAAAGCTGAAACTGGAAGCACAAATACTAGAATTGTAGATTAAGGAGAAGCGATGTGTAAGTATTTTTAAGTACCTTATTTGCAGACAGAACAGTAGGTCTGAGAGCAGTAAGAGACTGATTAGTCTATGCTACACACCTGTAGCATTCTACAGCACTCAAAGAACACGGCTTGGACTCATGGGTAGTCTGTAGAGATGAAGGGCACTAAACATGAAAAAAAATATCTACTTTGAAAGTAAATCTGGGACATACGAGGTGAGGATTTGAGAAAAGACAAGAATATTGTCCTTACACCTGGACGTATCTTACACGGATGCACTCTTTTCTGACATAAAAAGGAAATGAGCTGGGTGTGGTGGCTCACGCCTGTAATCCCAGCGCTTTGGGAGCTGAGGTAGGGGGATAACTTAGGTCAGGAGTTTGAGACCAGCCTGGCCAACATGGTGAAACCCTGTCTCTAGTAAAAATACAAAAATTAGCTGGGTGTGGTGACACACACTTGTAGTCCCAGCTACTCAGTAGACTGAAGCAGGAAAATCACTTGAAACTGGAGCAGTGAGCTGAGGTCATGCCCCTGCCTGGCCAATGAGCAAGACTCAGTCTCAAAAAAAAAAAAAAGACGAACACTTTGTGGGGAAGAACATGACATCTTTGACTACGTGAGAGATTGAAAATAAGATGTAGAAAGGAGAATGTGACTTGGAGATTCAATTTCTCACCTAATAACTGAAATTATGAGATGGAGGAGATGACCTGAGGGAGTGTTGAGATGTGTTAGAGTAGATGTTCTGAAACAGAAATTTGAGATGCACCAACATATAGCAGTTTTCTTGACAAAGTAAACTCAGCAGAACTGGTAGAAAGGCTGGTGGTGCAAAGAAACATGGACTGAACAGGGAAGGGAATATATTTTTGGAAGGAAGTGGTCCTCAAGGTTTAATAAAGGCGAAAGATCAAATAAACTAAGATGAGATAGATGTTTTTTAGCTTCAACCAGGCAAGTTGCGAACCCTTTTTTTTATTATTATACTTTAAGTTCTGGGGTACATGTGCAGAATGTGCAGGTTTGTTACATAGGTATACACGTACCATGGTGGTTTTCTGCACCCATTAACTCGTCATCTACATTACATATTTCTCCTAATGCTATCCCTCCCCTAGCCCCTCACCCTCTGACAGGCTCCGGAGCTTGTTGTTCCCCTCCCTGTGTCTCTGTGTTCTCATTGTTCAGCTCCCACTTATGAATGAGAACATGCAGTGTTTGGTTTTCTGTTCCTGTGTTAGTTTGGTAAGAATGATGGTTTCCAGTTTCATCCATTATGGCTGCATAGTAGTCTGTGGTGTATAAGTGCCACATTTTCTTTCTCTAGTCTATTATTGTTGGGCATTTGGGTTGGTTCCATGTTTTTGTTATTGAGGAACACTATTTTTTAATCCTAGAATACGTTTTTCACTTTCAGGTTTCTCTGTTCATAGAGAAAGACCTTCAATTTGGTAATTTTTGAAAAGTTTTCTTTACATGATTTTCTTAGCTATATTTGATAACTGATAGGCCTGTAAACATTATGTTATACTTAATTCGAGTAGAGGTAATTAGTTCAACAATTTAACGAAATTCTAGACTTGGAAGAACTACCAGAAGAATACTTATATGAACAACTATATGATCTTCAGATAGCTTCGTATTTATTATTTTGAAAGTAAATGACACTTAAGGGCATTGCAAAAATTTAAACATGTATAGTGAATTAATATACATAACATGTATATGCCTTATATATATGCATTAAGTGTAATTCACTGGTTTTAAAAGGTAACAAATGATGAACCTTTTGTGACTTTTACTCCTCTTTCATAAACTGCTCAAATATTACCACCCCTGTAATGCATGCCCTCTATGCTGTCCTCTTGATGGAGCTAATCACTGTGCCTTGTACCCACATTGTAACTTGAGCACAGGTGAGCATATGTTTTAACAACACTTTAGATGATGGTGCTTATTTAACAGTCCCCTGTGCCTCAGGGTTTATTCCTCTCTGTCACCTAACTTACAACTTGGTACAAAGTAACAGCTCAAACCACACTTATAAAGTATTGCAATAATTCTTTTGGTGAATACGGATTATAGAAATAAAAGTGTTCTTAGATTCTTTTAATTTAATCTATTTTATTTTTAGGTGACAATATTGATAGCCCAAAGTATAAAATGTTGACCAAAAATTAGTCATTATTAAAGAAAGGCTTTAAAATCATCATTTAGTTGGTAAAACATGTTAAAATAATGAAAATCAGTACAATGACTGTATTTTACTTTGAGAAAGAAAAACTGAGCAACATAGCATTTTTACAGGGTAGGGTAAAAAGAATGTCCGAATACATAAACTAGGGAAAAACATATATATCCCCCTCGGGAAGCATGAGGTGAAGGTGTACTCATAGAAGTTTTGGTCTCAGATATGTTTCTTCTCTCTAAACATATCTGAAGTAATTTAAGAAAAAAAAAATTATTTCACATTTCATATACATATATATGTTCCATTGTATATGGATAAAGACTGTTTTTATTTTGAGACATGCTTTCTACTCACATTATATACATAAAATATTCATGTTCTCTAAATGTTGTCTGTATGGGTTGGATTATGATTTCTGAGAAAGCAAATTAAGCAACTTCCCTTGAGTCGCAAGTGGAGAGAAAATTTTCTATCCATCTGTATAACAGTGGAACGGTTTCACCTATGGGGAGATTGTATAATAACATAGAGAAAGCATTTCTTTTGGGATCAGAATGAAACTGGCCACAAAGAAAATATTTACATCAGGGAAATCTCTGAATGCTACATTTTTTTGGTGGTTGTTTTATTTCTTCGTTTTGCTTGGTTTTGTTTTAAAGAGCTGGCTGCTAAAGATTTATTAGAGTATTATTACTCTTCTTTTGTTTGGAGCTCCTTCTTCTCACACTTTTGGAATCCTGGCAGTGGGTTTTTACTAAAAGATTCGGTGTTATGTCTACAATGGATTAGGCTAGTGGTGAACACAAACTGGGCCACTTACAGATACTTGAAAATAATGTTTATACTATGTTATTAGGAAATAAAATATATTTAAAACATTAATTGTGCTGATCCTCTCCACTTTAATCAATACCTTTAAATTTAATTCCTTCATCTGATAACAATGATATTAATATACAAGCCATGTTGAGCTTTATTGCCTTATTCAAACATAAGCACCCTTGAGTGAACTGAACTACTCTTCAGTTAGAAGATATCTGCCACTCTCCTTTTTTATTGATGCTTCTGATTCGTATAATATTTATTTCAATTGCCATCTATAGTTTAAAGCAAAGCTTGTTATTAGAACTTCCAAACACTGAAATCATGTAAATATTTGTAAGAGGGCTCTCTTGCCTAGCTGGGAATAGTATTGCCATAATATACATATGTTTTATGTGGAAACATCATCTCAGGCATTCAATAAAATAATTACTTATCTGAGGAGACATAAAAATATTAAAACAACTTTAATGGAGATTATGTAGCATTTTATAATTCTAGATTGGCAGAAATCAATGTATTTATACAATGAAGTTCTTTGTAGTTAGAAAACATTGCAAAAGAGGAAAAGTAGCTCAATGAAGATCCTGATACTAAAACTGGAACTCAACAAGGGGGGTGGGATTCTTGCTGGATGTGCCATAAAGAATAGACTGTGTGGATTATCAGCAGAGTTTACTTGACTAATACCTTTGACAATTATATCTGCAAATAAAATTAAAAATAAAAATAGCTGACTAAATGGAAAGTGTTTTCCATAAACACTTAGGTACAGAAAATGCCTCTGAAATTGCTCTAGAAGCAGTGTTGGCTGTTTTTGTTGTGTTTTACTTGCTAAAATGTAAGAAAAAAATGTGATCCAGTTGTATTGTTTGGTAGGCAAAATCATTAACTGAACTTAATGTTAGCTGATTAGTATTTGCAAAAATTGCCAAGATAAGAAAAGGTAAATTAGGTTTTATAAATCAAAAGCTTTCAAATCTTTCTTAGGAAGTAAACCGAGAGTTTATAGAGGTTGAAATACAGAACAAGATCCATGCTAAATTTAGAGAATTTTTACAAAGTCTCTTATGTAATCAGCTATGATTTCTCTTAGAAGAAAGATACACATTAAAAAAAAAAAATCAAAACAGTCAACCTTATATCAGAATCTCTTCAATGTCTGACCTGAGATTGGAATCAAGCCCAAAATGCACAACAAGCACTTTCTCTTTTTTTGTGTAGTGTAGGGAAATTTTATTAACACATATGCTCAATTATTTCAGTTATTGCCACTCGATCATATTGGTATTTATGTATTTAGCATGCTTAAACAGTATCTAAGGCTAATAGTTCATTATCACAGAGCTCAAGATTTGGATTCCCTAAAAATCTTTCTGGTTTTTACTACATCTGCACCTATTTGTTGTTGTTGGGGGAGAGAGGAGTTTCTATTTTAGATTGACAAGCATGTACAGTTACTTCTCCCTTATTTATAATAGAATGAAATCTCTTTTTTTTAAGTTTAGGTATGTTATATATTTTCCCTCAGATATTGCCCATTTTGAGTTGTCTGCTTAGAAGAAATGTGGGATCACTCTGACCTAATCACTTGTGAGAATCAAAATCTACTCTCTCACAATACGAGAGATCTTCTTTACTCTGTTGTCCATTTTTGTTCTCAACTCCAAACAAATTCATATTTATTCAACATATTTACCAGTTAAGACAATGCTGAATTCAACTGAAACCTTCTCAATTATTCAAATAGTCTTTCTATACAAAATCATAGAAAAGCACACATCTTATTAAATAAACATGGATTTGTGCCAGATGTGATAGAATAATTATGGTAAATTTTTTTCTTTACCACCTTCTCTTTTATATTCATTAATCTTTGTGGTCTTTTTTTATGTTCTTTTCCATATCATGTTCTCCAGTATTTTGGATTAGAATTCTTTAAGGTTACCCTGAAAGTTTCTCTTTTATTTCTCAAATTCTTAGAATACTGCATGAATTTATGTTTCCTGGATATTGTAACTTTTATTCAGTATATCAGTGATCTTTACTAGCTGTCTCCTCAATATTAGCATTAAAAGGGAGTCTATAATTTTATTTCACTTTTAGCACACAGCGATCACAAGCCTTCTCAAGAGTTACAACAATTATGTATCCTGAATGCTTTACTTAGGACAGAATTGCTCTGCAGGAGAGCAATGCCTGTCTTCTTCCTGACTGAGGGTTATCCTCAAAATCGCCAGGTCAACTACAGTTTTATGAATGCTTACTTTCCTGGGCATGACTGGCTATTGTCAACAATGCATGCTGAGAAAGGCATCACGGGCTAATCCCTATTACATTTAAGGCAAGGTAACACTAGAATCCTTAGTCACAAACACCTTCAGTAGCTTTTTCATCCTCAAATAAACCATTTTCAGGTCTTGGAGATTTGAAGTCCGTGATTAAAATAAGCTTTTTTACCTGATGCTCTTCTGAGAAAGGATTTGCTTTAGGAATAATTATGTAAATTAAGGGAAGAAAACTATCCAGTTACCTACATTAAAGAAGCCTTCATTTTATACCTAAGACAAATTTCACCTTTTCTCCACATATTTCCAGCCCATTTTTATGAAGGTTATATTCAGGTATGTTTATCACTTTATATCTAAATGCAATCTATTTATCCAATGTATTTTCTAACTTGAAGCTGCTTCTACATAGACAAGCTATTGATAAAATAAATTATTTTTGTGACCAGACATACTGTTTTTCCCAACTGATTTGATGGTTTTTCAACTATGAAATCTTTCCATATATAATGAACATTTGAATTTTTTCAACTTCAAAATTGCATATATTCTATTCTACTTGTATTGCCTAATGCCTTTTTATCAATAATGAACGATACAATATTTGTCACTCATCTCTAGTATCTGACCTTAAAGAAAAGCCATCTAGTGTATCACCATTTGCAATGTAATACTTTTAACACCTGCATTTATTTTGGATTGTTTGCCTTTTCAAAGGAATTTCATGTTATTCACATTTTAAAAGTTTCTTTTCTTTCTTAAACAAAGAAGAATGTTAAAATTTTGGAAAAAGTAACTTTGCATCTAACAGTGCATGATTTTTCTTCTTTTATTTTTACTAACATGACAAATATTTTATTTTAGATTTTTGCTTTTGTTGTAGTTGAAGTAAGTTTTAATCCTTTTCTTTTCTGTGGTTTGGAATGGTTTAAATAATAGCGAATTTATTTCGTCTTTGAATACTTCATATTATTCATGACTGAGGTCTGTAGGCCTGATGTTTTCTGTGTTGATGTGGGGCAGATTATGGAAACACTTGAATAATTATGGAAACACTTGAAGCTTCCAAAAAGCTTCAAACTTATTTCAATTTTTTGTCTATATTAATAACACTATTAAAATTATGCAGTTAGTAGGGAGTAAGAAATTATAGATTAATTATTATTTTTTTTTAAAAGAGAAAGAGAGAGAGAATGGGGAGGAGGAAAAAGGAAGAGAAAGAGAGAGAGACAATGGGGAGGAGGAAAAAGGAAAAGAAAGAGGGAGAGAGAATGGGAGTATTGCTTTCTTGCCCAGGCTAGAATGCAATTTAGTAATGGGTATTGAAAACCTCTTTTATACTGATAATTATACTTAATGATGTAGTCAGGAAGGAATAAGGGAAGAAGATAACAAACAAACAGCCAACCAATATTTCATTTAAACCTATGAAATGTTATGCGATTAATTTTTATAAGGTTTCAAAAGTACTCTAACAATTCTATGAACTTTTTCTGTGTGTATGGTTATTTCAACATATTGTTTAACATGAAATTTGTTCTATTTTCTTTCTTATAGTGATTTATGTTTATTTTTGCTTTTTTCTGTTTACTACTTTATGAATTTATCTCCTCCTATTTTATTGGTATTTGCTGTGGCTATAACAAATTGATACAGATTCAAACAATGAAAATCTATTATCAGGCATTCTATAGATCAGAAGTCTGAGATGGGTTTCTTAGGGCTAAAGTAAAGGTATCTACAGGGTTGTGTTACTTTTTAGCTTCAAGAGGAGAATCTGTTTTGGTGCTTTCCAATTTCTGGAGACTTCCCATATTTCTTGAGTTGTAATGTCTTCCTCCATCTGCAAAGCCAGAAACACTGACCCTTTTTCCATTGATAGATCTTCTTTTGACCTTTGCTAGGAAAAGTTCTCAACGTTTAAGGAATCAAGTAATCACACATGTAAAGTTTCTTTTACCACATAAGGTCACATTCATAGATTGTGGAATTAGGATATTACCATTTTGGGATTGTAGGAACATTATTTGGTTTCTATCTTTGATCTTTCTATCTCCTCTCCTAAGTTACAACATTTACATTTGTATTATTAGGCTTTTTAACATCAATAAGATTCTGTTTGTTAATTGTGCTTAGCCTTTATTTATTGAGTTTAAGGGACAGAAAATGAGAACATGATTCATTTATTAATTGCTAATCCTACTAATATTTTTGAGCACCTACCTGTGTCCTATTGTAGATAATGGAATTATAACATTGAACAAAATGTTCAAAAAAATTTTTTTTCTTTGGAGTCTACATTTTAGTGAGTGTGTAAAAATAAGCAAATCATGTATAGTATGCCAGAGGTCATTAACGCTATGAAGAAAAATAAAGAGGAGACGGAAATTGGGAATGTAGGCTAGAGGGTAAAGATTGCTGTTTTGTGGAGATGTTCTACTTAATAGGTGACATTTCAACAAAAATGTAAAAAAAAATTTAAGAAGTGAGACATAAATGTATCTAGACACTACTGGAACCAGAAGGGACTCCAAATACTAAGATGCAGCTGAAATGTGCTTGACAAATTAAAGAAACATAAAGGGAAGGGACGGTGGAACAAGCAGCAGAGTTGTGAGAAGTAGGGTTGAAGACAGAGTTGGGGACTAGATCATAGGTCTTTGTTGGATTACTCCAGGGTTTTGTTTGTTTGTTCGTTTGAGATGGAGTCTCACTTTGTCACCCAGGCCACAGTGCAGTGGCACAATCTCGGCTCACTGAAACCTCTGCCTCCCAGATTCAAGTGATTCTCCTGCCTTAGCCTCCCAAGTAGCTGGAACTACACCGTGCCACCAAAAGTGGGTAATTTTTGCATTTTTAGTAGAGACAGGGTTTGGCCATGTTGGCCAGGCTTGTCTCGAACTCCTGCCCTCAAGTGATCCACCTGTCTCAGCCTCTCAAACTGATGGGATTACAGGTGTGAGCCACCGTGCCCAACCTTACTCCAGGTTCTTGTAAGTTTATCTTTTATTCTGAGTAAAATTTTAATCATTGAGCAGAGGGTATTGAACTGAAGACCATGATTTACTCTGTTTTTAAAAATGTACGCTGATGGCTGTGTTGAGAATAGTCTGCAAACGAGGACTGAGAGAAGCAAAGATATCAGAAAGGAGGTCTCTGCAATAATCCATAGGAGAAATACTACTATGATGAACAGCAATGTTAGCTATAGAAGCAGGCAGGAGAAAGTGTGAATGATTCTAAGCCTACAAGATTTGCTAATAGACCCAATATTTGGTATTCAAAAGAGAAATTCAGTGGTCGCATTAAGAGGACTGTAACAGGAACAAGTTTGGGGAATGAAGGTGGGAGGAAGTGTCATGATTTGGGTTTTCTAAATGTTATGTTTGAGACATCTCTCAAATATCCAAGATTTGAGAGGTAAGTCCCGGTAACTCCAATATTTAGAAATTACAAATTTGAGAAAGCATTAGCCTGAAAGCAAAAATTATATATTAGGTTAAAGAAGAATAAAGAAAATCAGGCTGACAAATTACAAGTTAACAGAGGAGTTTCAAAAAGAACGTGTGGGCAACTGTGTTAAATGCTTCTGTTAGGTAGAATAAATGATAATTCAGAATTGATGATAAGATTTATTTACATAAGGTTCTTATCAACTTTAAAAATCTGTTTTTATGGAAGAGTACCAGCAAAAGCCAGATTGTAATGGATTCAAGAGAAGTAGAGTGGGAGAAGTTGAAGATGTGAATATTGAATATAGAGCCTAAAGTAATTCTTGAAAAGTGAAACACGGTGTGGAAAAAGGAAGAGATTTAATGATGGCTGCAAGAGTTTTCTTCTTTACAATTAGAAAGTTGATGACAGATTGTAATAAGATGGCATTGGCACAGGTGATATCTGGCTTTAGTCTGCTACAACCATTCAGAAAAAAGAAAAATCACGGATTGCTCCTGATAGAAAAAAAAATTGGCACACATTTTTCTTCAGTCTCAACTTATATCTCCTCATTATCTATCTTCACTTCCACCTCAATCAAATGAAGTTAAAGATAGACAAAAACTTGACATTTGAATATGACTCTATTAATTCCCAGGAGAGAAAGAATGTATTAAATGTGATTGCTATGTGTCTCTTCTCTTTGGGTAATCAATTTCATCTGTAATATTAGGTTGGTGCAAATGGAAGGTTGGAAGTTTTGTCAGTTTTAGTAGGCAATTATAATAGTGGGTGAAGACTTTCATTAATGAGTCATTCTTTCATGTTATTTAAATCTATTCTCTTTTGCACATTCTGTCTCTCTTTAAACTGAAATTATAAGGTTTTTTTTTTCAGTTTTGTACCCTCGTTTTTGTGAAGGAGGAAAAGGGAATGTTTGTGGAATAGCTATTGCACTAATTTCTAGAATGTTTGGTATATAACTAATGTGGCAATTTTCAATGGTCATGTTATAAGGCTATTTTTCTACTTTTTTTTTTTTTTTTTAGTACTACAGATACATGTTCATTCCTAGATTTTGCTTTCTTCACTTGTTTATTTTTTGAAGGAATAAGCTACATTATTCGTTTGATTAACTGTCATACAAGAATTTTTGAAATTATCTATTGAATAAATAAGACTCTCCAAAAAATGTGAATATCACAGATATGCAGCTCTGTGTCATTGCCTATAGTTCTGTTCTTTTGAAATTAACACATTTGACTGTCTGAATTTGTCTTGTTGAGAGTATGTTCTCAATCTAATGTTTGACTTCATATTCTTGTTTTTGAACATTGGAGCTGCATTTGCCCATCAAAAACCTCTTAGCAATTCTGTTTTGTGTACGTGTTTTTACCAAAGACAATTGGGATTGATTAGGGTATCATATTTTCTTATTTTTTGATATACTTAAGAGTCTTTTGTTTGTGTTTGTAGAAATAAAATAGACATACTGTCGCAATACCTATTGAAAAATTCTTAAAAATGCCTGGAGAAAATATATCATTTTTTAAAGTGCATCGTTAAGATTTGAAAATTAAAGAAAATCCTTAGAGGCTACTAAAGTGGTTTGTGGTATATACAGAAGTAAAATATGTGAAAATCAAGGCAAAGGACCAAGAAAGAGAAATGGAAGTATTCAGTTGTAAAGTTATTATAGAATTCATTAAGTACTATCAGTTAAAGGTAGAATGTGTTAAGTTAAAGCTACATGCCATAAATCTTAAAGCAATCAAAACAGCAGACAAGTTATTGTTAATTAGCTAGCAGGGGAGAAGAAATAAATCATAAAAACTGCTCAACACAAAGGAAAGCAGAAAAAGAGAAAATAAAGTATCAAGAAAAGACAGAGACCAGAATCAGTGGCCTATGCCTATGATTCCAGCATTTTGGGAGGCTGAGTCAGGAGGATCACTTGAGGCCAGGAGTTCAATCAAGTCCAGCCTGGGCAACACAGTAAGACTCTGTGTCTACATAAAATTTAAAAATTAGCTAGGTGTGGTGGTACATGTCTGTAGTCCTAGCTACTTAGGAGGCTGAAGTGGGAGGATTGCTTGAGCCCAAGAGGTTGAGGTTGCAGTGAGCTATGATCTCACCATTGCACTCCAGCCTGGGTCACAAAGCAGAAGTGTGCCTCTAACAAACAAATAAACAACAAAAAACAGAAAATAAGAAACAATCAAAGATTATCTGCAATACAGCCAGTTTAAATATGATCATATCAATTAATTATATTAATTATAGATGATATAAACAACCTAATTAAAAAGCACAGATTTTCACAATGAAGAAGCAAGGCCCTACTATATGTTACACACAAAAAACTCATTTTAAATATCTAGATAAAAATATGATTAAAAAATAGTGGCAAAATTTGTATCAGGCTAAGTTGCTAAAGATGGACTGGCTATGTTAACATCACATAAAAGTAGATTTCAGATCAAATAATATTACCAGGAATAAAGAAAATCATTTCATAAATGATAAAGAGGTAAATTCATCAAATGGACATAATCTTAAACATTTACACATTTAATAGCAAACACATGAAGCAAAAACCTCGAAGGACTAGAAAGAGGAATAAATAAATTATAATGAAGCAAAAACCTTATAGGACTAGAAGGATAAATAAACGAATTATAATTATATTAGAGATTTCAACGTCTCTCAGTATTTGATATAAGAAGAAGACAAAATATTAGGATAGTAGACTTAAATAAATTCTAACAACCAACTTGACCTAATTGTTAATTATATTTTATTCAACAACAGCAGAATACGTATCATTTTCAAGTGTATGTGGAATAGTCTCCAACATAGGTCATATTTTGAGGATCCCTATAAAAACTCTTCATAACTCGAATCTTTCCCACCAACACTAGAGAGAAGAGCAAGTAAAACTGCCTTGATTTCCACTTAGTATATGAGTGATATGCAGATGCAATAGTTTGGATCCTAGCTGTCATGAAGTTTATTTAATATTATAGAACTGTGGCTTCCTAATCTGTATGACAGTAATGATAAGGTATAATTGTCTATCAGATTAACACAAAAGTTAAATGAAATTGCTTTAAAGTTTCTTTCACATAAATGCTACACGTATTTTAATCTCAAATAAAAACACTGTCTCAGACACAGACACTAAAATCTCCTTTAGTGCCACTATTTTCATTTTCTTTGTACCTTTGTCTGCTATTTCTAATCATACAGTATTGGGAGTTATAATTTTCACAAAAGTACTAAACTCTCATGGAAAAAATCTGGAAGAATTAAGAACACGGGATACTTTGGTTTCAAAATTAAAAAGCCTTTCAATCCATATTCTGTTATTTATTTGAAATTCATGATTGAAATATTCCTACTAAAATCAGTCAAGTTCAGTGTTCTCATCTGCTCCTTTTTTTGGGCAATCAGGATACTGAATTTCCACTATTAGATAGGTTATACGTGTCAAATTTTATTTTCTTAAGTTAGTCATTTATCTAAAAAAACTTATCTATATTACAAAGATAAAGTGATTTATTTTATTCATTCATAATATGCAGATATTAAATTTGTCTTTGGAAAATTAATGGCAGAAAGATAATTTAGATAGCAAAATGTTTAGACTACAGAACAATATGTAAAGTGTAACTCTTGGATATATGTAAGGAAAAAGCTTTGCGGCATATATATCAAAATATTGATAATGAATAGGGCAAATGATTCTTACTTTTGTGATTATTTGTATCTTTTGCATATTTTAATATAAATGTGTATTACTTTTGAAGAAAAAAATGCAACCAAGATATATTCAAATTATGGGAAAAATTTTATGGATTGAATAACAGAATAGGTTGCGTTCATAACCATCAAATTCGACAAACATGTAATCAGTTCAATCAGGTGTCTTATTTTCTCCAGAACTGACTGATGTTTGATTCACTTAAATTGATTCACAATTTTTTTTTTCTACTATCATGCAGGCAGTCTCCTAGACCTGCTTTTGAAAGAAACCCTCTGCCTATTAAACCTAGTTTCCTTTGTTTTTAAAAAGTAATTTTTCAGAATTCATTTCTTGCTACAGGTGCTGCCTTATGAATATACCATTTGTCCATTGGGCATTCAAGTGGTTAACAGAGTAAATCTCTCTAATTATAGAGGAAATCAAGATGCGTTGACAGCTCTGCTATTTTGGGGGAGTGACAACCCTGGGTGCCTGCCACATTCTGACATTCCAGCTACACTTGTTAGTATTAGAAATTCTTTGTAGGTGGCTCACTGAAGAAAAATGTGGCGTATATTTTGTCAGATTTGTCTGCTCAGCTGTGACATCAATTCTCCCTCACATTGCTCCAGATTCAGAGTCCAAAGAGTTAGAAACAGAATAATGCATTTTATTGCTACAAGGATCCTTTCCTCTCAGAGTTAGTAAGGAGTTGCTGTAAGGACATCAGGGTGGGAAACAAGGGGTCTGGGTGCTGGCCTTGGTCTGCTTTAACAGATAGATGTAACAGATGTAATAGATGTAACTCTCTGTATAATTTGATAAGGTTTTACTTTCTCATTAGATAATTAGATTAAATCTTCTCCAAGCTCCAATTTGGATCTGAATTTCTGCGATTTTATTTTTAGTTCATTTACGGATTTTGGAGGAAATTAGTTTACTAAGCCTTTAGGACATTTACCTTTCTCTTAACACAATAACTTTAGTATATTTGCAAGGCTAGTTTTCATGACACATTTTCTCTCTATTAATTCCCATGTTTCATTTTAAATATCATCAGAAGAAATAATTTCTCACACAAAAGACTTTGGATACTTTTATAAATATTGCTTATAAAAAACTTTTCATCATTTAATAGATATGGCTAAAAAAAAGGTATGGCTACATAGATTTCTCTATATCATATATCAGATTTATATCTCTATATCATATATCTATAATCTATATCTGTTTATCAATACACACACACACACTGTTAGGAGAAACCTGTGTGAACTTTTCTCCTATGTTTCAACAGCCTCTAATAGATTGAAAACTTCATTTTGTGAAAAGTGAATAATATTCTTGCTTCATGAATCAAACTTAGGAAAATTTATGAAATATATTTTCATATGCTTCTCAGATTCCTAATTTATTTCATGAAATTTTGAATAATTAAGAACATTACAGTTAAGTTTGCTAAAATAAAATATGATGAAAGATTTATATAAAGTTTTTTTCTATAGCACACACATGATTCACTTACTGTAAATAAAACAAAATTCTCAGAAATGTGTGAACATTTTGAAAAATAATTTTATATTTAATATGCATTTCAAAGTTTTAAAACACCAGCAATGTATGTTTAGCTCTAAAATATATATACTGGTTTATTTTATTTTACATATTTTTTAAACCCGAAGTCAATTTAATGATCAAAATATGAATACAAATAAGATAACTATATATGAACAAAGATATTGAAATGGTAGAGGAAAATTGTATGGAATTAAAAGGTGATTTATTAGAATCCCCTTTTTTTGTTTCATTTTGTTTGTTTTTTATTATACTTTAAGTTCTGGGGTACATGTGCTATACAGAACTTGCAGGATTGTTACATGAGTATACACATACCATGGTGGTTTGCTGCATCCATCCCCATGTCATCTACATTAGGTATTTCTCCTAATGTTAGCCCTCTTCAATTCCCTCAACTCCTCTATCCCCACCCTAGCTCCCTCACCCTCCAACAGGCCCCAGTGTATGATGTTCCCCTCCCTGTGTCCATGTGTTCTCATTGTTCAACACCCACTTATGAGTGACATGTGTTGTTTTGTTTTCTGTTCTTGTGTCAGTTTGCTGAGAATGATGGTTTCCAGCTTCATCCATGTCCCTGCAAAGGACACAAACTCATTCTTTTTCATGGCTGCATAGTATTCCATCGTGTATATGTGCCACATTTTCTTTATCCAGTCTATCATTGATGAGCATTTGGGTTGGTTCCAAAGTCTTTGCTATTGTAAACAGTGCTGAAATAAACATATGTGTGCATGTGTCTTATTTCTATAAAGCTTTTCAAAGTTAGAAAAAAAAAAAAAAGAACTCATTAACTTTGGCAGGAGATCTTGAATACGTGGCAAATATTTTAATTCATTAAATCAATAATCCTGAAGAAAATTAGAAATCATTTACTACATCTATAAGCATCCACGTAGGACTCAATTACTCCCATTAATGGCTAATGCCTTAAAAATATTCTCCCAATAATCACTGTTTATCCTGTCTAAAATGTGAAAATTTGACAAATGAGTGATAGTCAGATGCTTTAAAGATAAAATTAGTCCCAGAGTAGAATGAGTCAGACGACCCTCTGACACAGGAACAGCCTTGGTTGAGATCAGGTAACTTCTAGCTGAAACCTAGACCTGTGGGAAATCAGCACTCATTGCAGTATGTCACTGAGGTGTGCGGTTGTTTGTTATACATTAGCTTGTGGTGACAGCAAACTTATACAAGATCTTTTCAAAGTCATCAGTCATATCAATAATACTTATAGCAAGAATGGCTGTTTCAAAAATTTTTTTTTCTCACTTTTGTTGTTAACTAAAAAAAAATTTCAAGGTGACATAATTTTTAAAAACACTGAGGATGTTTTTGTTTAAAATTTGAACTAAATTACTTTTTTTACTAATAGGTATTTGGAATTTAATTTGAATAACTGAGTAGAATACTATTCAGATCAAATATACATTTAATATTACATCAAAAGTCCTCCTTTCTCTGTATTTTTATTTCACATTTATTAGTATAATATTTAACATATAATAATAGATGATAGAAATAGATAGATAGATAGATAGATAGATAGATAGATAGATATTTTTTAACATGCCTATCTGTCTCTAAGGGAGCAAAATATGTCTTTCTCATTCTAAGAGACAAAGGTGTCAACAGATGTTTACTTTGGAATTTACCAAATGAATTCAGTAGTTTGTGAAAGGTTGTACAGGAAGGCAAACATTAAAAAAGCTGTAGTTTCTAGTTTGATTTACACTTTTGGAAGTTTAAAAATATATTTACCTAGAAAACTTTTTCTCATTCTGAATATACATTTTTCTTCAGGTTGTGAAGGTACAAATTCAGCTCTAAGTATTATAAGCAGTAAATATTAATATTTTAAATTTCAAATATTCTTTTTGTAGCTAATACTGAGTATTTGATAATATTTTTAAGCTTTCAAAATTTATTCTAAAACATGAATTTGATGTGACTGTAAGTGTTCTTTGGCAAAAAAATATGACTTCTATTTGAGAAATTTTATCAAAAAATAAATTATATCGATGGTGAATTATCCTTTTGACTTTTGCGTTCAATCTGCTGAAACTGTTTAGAAGCTGGCTGTATTGCTGGAAAGGACAAAAAAAGCAAATTGTGATATTTTTAAACTTGTAACCCCATTTTAAGCATTTAAAATACAATGTATATGTAATGCATGCATCATATAAGTACACACTACATATATAAAAGTGTACATATAAAAGTGTACATATATAATATATACATATGTATATGTATATATGTACACACTACATATAAGTACACACTACATATATAAAAGTATATATGTACACACTAATATGATGCATGGAGTACTTGATGTGGTAAGTATTCAATAAATGTTAGCAATTATTAAATAAATCAAGTCCATTAAATATAGATTGGAAACTGGGAAAGGCCTTGAGGCTAAAAGGATAGAAATATTCAAATATTTTCTATGACTGGAAAAGGATAGAAGCCAACAATTAAATTAATAATAAATGCATTCATTACAATTTTAAGGCTTATTTTGATGCCCATCCTGCCCCTGAAACATGACAGTTATCTACAAAAATATCACATAAGATCATGCATGTGCTTTCCTTATTGAAAAGAAATAGAGGAAGAATAGGCAAAGACTGATATATCTTTAAATCTTTATGAAATCACTGTTAAAAAATCCTTTTTTGTCATATACCGAAATTCTATGGCTGCCTTGTTTCGATATCATTATTGACATTAAACATGTACTATATCTTCACGAAAAATAAAACAGCTATGTTTATGTACAAAACAGTTTAAGGGAGAGCAATACTATCTCAGAACTGCTCAGAACGTTTAGTTTAAAAAACAGTGAATCCTCTGAATTGTACAGCTTGCAAACATGCTTTTTTTCACTACATGGAAACAAGTCAAAGTCATCAAATGCTGGCTCTGACAGCTGTTGCCTCTCATTTTCAACCTGACATAATGTGTTTCAAGACTTCAAGGCTGTTGCTCAGAAATGGTAGAGGGGCCTAAGTAATTGGTTTGGAAGAGTGAAGAAATTGAGCAAAAGGAACAACATGGTCTCATTTTTATTCACAAGCTATCAGTCTGGCATTTATTTACTCCTAGTAGAATTCTGTAAGTCAAATCAATTCTTCATGTTGCAAAATATACAAGGGCATCTCAGTCCTGTATTATATGTGCCCAGCCCAATGGCGATGAGATGCAGGGGACACACAGGTGTGGCTGATCAGATGAATGAGTCTTGCTTGCTATCTGCTGAAGACGTGGTGTTATTTCTTGCTTCCTCATAAACTAAGGACATTTATATTTTATTGAATAATATTTATTGAAAGCTACATTATCTATTTACAGAATACATAATAAATTTCATTGCTTTTGAATTCTGTGTGACTATTCCAATAATAGCAGTTAGTAATTTGTACATTAAAATTCTACTTGTAATACTCAAATCCATAGCCTTAGATTGGAAAGCAGATTTGAGGGGTGAGAGAATGAAAAACAAACTTTACCTAGTATAATAGAATAGATGACAACGACATCTAATTTAGAACTGGGATTGGCAAATGATGGCCTAAAAGCCAACTTAAACTGAAAACCTGTTTTTGTATGGCCTATTAAGTAAGAATGGTTTTCACATTTTAAGTGGTTGAAAAAAAGTAAGAATAACATTTCATAACTCATGAAAAGTACATCAAATTGAAATTTCAGTATCCATAAGTAACATTCTATTGCAATATATACATATTGTCTATGGCTGTGTTGATGCTGCAATGGCAGAAACCACATAGCCTACAAAGCCCAAAATATTTAATATCTAATTCTCTATAGAAAAGCTTTGCCAACCCTTGAGTTAAGTAAATAGCAGCTAACTTCAGCAGCCTTTACTCATGCGAAAGTCCTGAAACAGATTTTTTTGCTAAGAAATAATGAGTTAAGAAAATTGACGAAAGTTCCAAATCTCACTGGAGGAAGAAAAGGAGCACCTTGGCAAATGATCAGTGGGTAAATACTTGATATTCTTACATCTTTAATAACAGAAAGGAAGACATAGGTTCACTGGTTCCACCTTTCACAGTTAAACTTCCACTGTCGATTGGAAAGAAATGGGTGTCCTTCAAAAACTGTAATAATTATAATAAAAGCAACAGCTAAATGTACTGAATACTTCCAGTGTTCTGGGCAGATGTATTATTTCACTTAAGTCTCACATTTATCCTGTGATATCATTATTACAGTTATCATTTTACAAAGGAGAAAACTGAAGTTTAAAGAATTTAAATAACTTTTCTGGTTAATCATTTGAGCTTATTTTTACCTCCACATCACTTAATCTTTAATATATCCCTCCATCTCTTATCAATTTGGATATCTATCTTTTGTTGGATAACAGGACATTTGGAACTAAAGCATGAGAGAGCATGAAGCATAAGGCCAGTTTGACCAATTAAGAAGAATAGCATACATGCTGTGGCTGGCACTATTAGTTGCCTATCTGTTCTGTCACTCTTCCTTTTCTTTGCTAACAAAACCTGTCCTTAGTCAGGGTGGATCTGTGCCTAGGCTAGAGTGAGAGATATCATTTCCAGTCTTCCCTGACAATCAGAGTCACTCTAAGACATGATTTTGGCCAATCAGAAGCAGAAGGACATCTATGGGGGGGTCTTGGAAAACATTTTTTTTCTAATGAAAGGAAAAAGTATGGCTGACACCATTCGCATTTTCTCCTTCTTTTTGCTTTAAAAGTGCATGTGATATTTGAAGTTACAGCAGTCATCCTGTGACCATTAGGCAATATACACAGGGAAAAGAAAAGGACTGCAGAGATGCTGTAGAAGACCTCTGAAAGCAGCAAAAAATCATCTAATCTCTTGAGTCAGAAAAATCTGGGTTTGAATTCATCTTCTGCCACTCACTGGCTGTGGAACTTATGAAAGTCACTTAACTTTCTTCTGAGCCTGTCTCTTCATCTGCAATGTGGAATAATAATATCTACCTCATATGGTAGACAGATGATTAAACGAGAGTGCAGAGATGCCTGCATGGCCTGACACACAGTTGCTAAAAGTTGTCATTATTACTATTGTTGTTATCAGCATACCGGGATATGAATAATACATATTGAAATGTCAATGATGAAAGGGTGTAGTGTGGAGGGAGGCAGATATGAACCAGAGAAGGCCATCTGGAGAGAGTGACATTTGAGCTAGAAATGGAAAGAAGAATAGGAGTTTGCTTGATAAAAATAAGAGGAAGAATGGAGTGTTTTCAGCAGAGACGTAGCAGGAAAGTGCCTGGCAGAGAAGGCAGATGAAGGAGTAAAGGCTTCTGTGAGAACTGGCAGGCCATAAAATTGAAAGGCCAGGCTGGGGCCAGATCGTGAAGAGCCTTATAAATGCCATGCTGAGTTTGGGGCTTCATCCTAAAACAAAGAGAAGCCTCTGAGAGGTTGTAAGCAAGGCCGTGATATAATCAGGTCTCTGTTAGAGATAGATAATTGGCAGCAGACTGGGAGATGGATTTTGTAGAAACTGTGAGTAACAAGCACCATCAGGAGGCTATTTCTATAACCAGCCAGAGGATAATGAGGAACCAAACGAGGACAGTGAGCCTGGAACACATGGAAGAGGGTGGATTTTAGAGACATTTTGGAGGTAGAAAGATGAAACTTAGATTCCAGTGCAATTTAGAAGGTTAAGGAAATCAGAGACTCAATTGACTCTTCATTGTCTTGATTGAGGGGTTTAAGGGCTGATAAATGCCATTACCCGTGATAGGAGTGTTCATAAAATGTATTAATCAATAAAAGTTCAAATTATGAGAATATGGCCTTTTTGGACGTAAGCTATTTCTGTCAAGGCATTACTAAAGGCTCACCTAATTCTCCTTGAATATCATTCAAGTCCACTTTCTCCTATGACATCAGTGCAAAGGAATAAGGACTGGCCGCATTCTGTCTTAATAAACCATTATATGCATTAAGACAGTTGTTTATGCACCTAAATGAGAAATATGATTTCCAGCCCTTTTGCCAACAATTCTATAAGAGCTTTGCCATCAGGAAACGGCTCATACTATGATCCACTCCAGTTCCTCACTGCTAGCATGCCTGATGCAGGGCATTTTAAATGGTAAGTGCTCAACAAATAGCTGTTACTTTGATTTGATGTAAAATTGATTTGATGCACTTTAAAGGGTCAGCTTTAAAGTCATCAATGATAGCCTCATAACCTCCAAGGAAACAGGTGTGGAAGAAGGTCTCAAGAAAAGAGCATGGAGTCATTGGCATGAATCATGTTCTAGGTGATTTGTGTGCACTCTGTAGCCTGAGGCCTATATTTTCTTCAGTGTCTCCACACATGATCAATCCTCAGCCTCTGACCCAAAAACTTTTCATGCCCTTCACAATTCACATCCCTCCTACCCCTCAAAATGGTGCATTGGTTGTTCCAGGGCACTAGCTCACACATCAACTCTGATGGGCCCAATGTCATGCTCAGCTCAGGCTTCTGGAATCATTTTGGGCTTCCTTGGCATTCTTGACTTCACATGTTCCATGCTGTCACTATTTCCCACGTGCTCCCTAGAACCCATGCATGTGAATCAGCTGTCACATAGACTGGAAGACTGCAGTCATAGAGAAATGG
Organism: Aotus nancymaae; assembly: GCF_030222135.1. NCBI lineage: Eukaryota > Metazoa > Chordata > Mammalia > Primates > Aotidae > Aotus > Aotus nancymaae. Next base: position 915,327 of record NW_026988682.1, read on the forward strand.
GTTTAGTAAAAAATTGGTCCTTTTAACTTGCTAACATGTACTGAAAATATTCAGGAGCAGAAGAACCTTCAAAAAATTTCTGATACCGACCTGCAAATGGATATTTTAAGTGAGTACACCATTTCCAAGACAGACACGCAAAGGAGTAAACCGACCTAAACAAAATTACCAATAAAATGTTTTCAAATCTTTGGTCATAGGATACAGGAAATGGATGAATGAGTGAACTAATTAATTATTCATGAATGAAATGAGCAAAATTAATAGAACAAACGGTAAGATTTTTTTTTCTCAGAAATAATTACCTTTCTTGGGGTACCTCCATTCTCTACACCTGAAGGGTGGAAACATACTAAAAGTTTTAGACCACTAGGAGGAAATTCTGAAGAGTTCAAAGTAAACTTTCTTTTATCAAAAACCTATTGCCTTCTGCAAACACCTGAGAGGAGGCATTTCTGTGAAAGGGGAAAAGCATTTATAAGCAAGGGAGGGACAGCTCCAAAGGTACAACTGTCTACCATGAAACACACTTCTTTCCTCTGTCCATTTTGTGTGAATCTGATTCAATCAGCACTTCCACTCCTCAGGAAATGGGTATGTTAATGTGAACTGCTATCCCTCAAAGGTAAAGGAGTGAGAGTGCCATTATTTTAAATGGTTTGAGGCCATGCAGTTCCCAATTTCATTAGCTGTGTTTCTTCCTAGAAACAAACTCATCTACCAAATTCTGTGACATCTGCAGAAGTGGGGGAGAAATCCATACAGATTATATTCTTCCATTCTCTTCCTTAAGTCATCTTCAAATTGATAGGCACTTGGGATTTATGGTAGGTAGAATAATGATCCTCCAAATATCCCACATCCTAATACCTAGGACATATCAATATGAGGAGATTATCCTGGAGTATCCAGATAATGTAATCAGAGGAGCCCTTAAAGAGGAGGCAGAGAAATTAGAGGATGAGGCAGAAGGGAGGGCAAGAGATTCTAGGCATAAGAATTCAAGACTACAGCTGAGGAATGTGAGCTCTAGGAGATGAGGGCTGAGCACACACCCTGAATAACAGCCAGAAAGCACACAGAACTGAGGCCAGTCAACAATCTGAATGGGACTAGAACCAGATCTTTCCCCAGATGAGAGCCCAGGCCTGCCAACACTTTGACTTTGACTTCATGAAACTCAAAGCAAAGAACCAGCTGAACCAGCTGAACCATCCTATGCCTAGACTTCTGACCAACGGAAACAGAAAGATGATAAATGGATGTTGTTTTAAGCTGTGAAATGTATGGTAACTTGTTACTTCAGCAATAGATAACTAATGTGGGACTTATTCAATTAACCTGGGAACTTTAAAGTTTTGACATTGGTGAGCCTTATTTCAATTCATCCACCCAATATCTATTTTTGGAGCACCTTACCTACTTCACTCAGGTGCATGGTTGTAACTTTTAAAAGAATTAAGTTCACAGAGATGAGCAAAAACAGGATCTGCTCCTGTGGTTTTAGTCCAGTTGAGGACAGAGTATTAAACAAACAAAATTTACATAAATGCATATGCAATAACAGACTGTGATCAATAAAATAGAGGGGCACTAAGAGGGTCTATATCAGAGGTTCTGGTGGAGGGATGTTTCCATAAAGAACTTCCTGAACCACTGACATTCAAGCTGAGATCTATAGTACAGGTAGGTGGGACATGAGGATCCAGAGATTTTTGAGCAGAAAGACCAGCAAAGACCTTGAAGCAAAAGAAAACCTAGGAGCATGAGAAACTGGAATCCTGGGATAGCAGAGTAATGCCAAAGAGACCAGCAAAAGCTGTATCATTTTTGTGAGCTATTCTAAGGATTTTCCATAAAGGAAATAAAAACACACATCATGCTTCAGAACCAAAGAAATCATTTATTGATTGATGATTATAGAAACTGTCATGTACATGAAATGATACTCAAGCTCTTCCTCTGGGCTGTTAGCTTTATCATTTTAATCCACGGATTGGGAAACAAAGTACAGGCCTCTTGGATTAACCACAGAGTTAGAAAAAGCCCTAAACTTGGTATTCAATGACTGAGAGATGCATAGAAAGTGTTTTATATTTTCTAAGGCTCAGTTTATTCATCTACAAAGTGGAGATGATAGTTTAATGCAAATAACAGACACTATAAATATTTGCTGAGTAAATAAATGAATAAATTCCTGCCCTGTTTGACTCAGAGGATCAAATGAAAATCAAGTATGTGAATGTGCTCTGAAATGTGGAAAATGTTTAGCAAATGCAAATATTCATTGTTATGATTAAGCCAATAAGGTCTTCATACAAGGAGACATTGTTCATGTTTCTGAAGATAGAAATAAGAGTCACACTAATGATACTGACAAACGGGTTGGAACAAGTCAGTGAAGAAGGTCATGAAATTTTCATCCACAGATGCATTTATGACTGGAATTGCAACCACCTGCCATGGACAGATTAGGGGGATGTCGGCAGAGAGGCAAAGAATTAGGCTAGACAAAGCATCTTAAACCCTGGATTTCTAGAGAGACTTGCTCTAAGTAGAGCAATAAAGAAGCCACAATCGTAGGGATTACTAATGTAATACATGGGCTATTCTTTGACTTAACATCTACCAAAAATTGCAATCAGTACAAATTTGTCACTGTTCTAAAATATAATTTTTATATATTTACCAGAACCCTTCCTTGAAAACCCAAGAAAATTCTGTTTCTATGGGGCTCTTTTTCTGATATCCTAATTCTAGCCAAGAATTCCAGCTAAGGAGTTTCATATAAGAGAGCATCATACGTTGGGCGTGATGGCTCATGCCTGTAATCCCAGCACTTTGGGAGGCCAAGGCGGGCAGATCACCTGAAGTCAGGAGTTTCGAGAGCAGCCTAGCCAACATGGTGAAACCCCACCTCTACTAAAAATACGAAAATTAGCTGAGTGTGGTGGCATGCGTCTATAATCCCAGCTACATGGGAGGCTGAGGCAGGAGAATCACTCAAACCTCCTGAGGCAGAGGTTGCAGTGAGCCAAGATCATGCCCATGCACTCCAGCTTGGGCTATAGAGTGAGACCCAATCTCAAATTAAAAAAAAAAAAAGAGTATCATAGTGTTAAACATACATGCTTTGGTGTCCAGGAGCCCTGCGTTTGAGCCCTACCTCTTCTAGCTGGTAGGAAAGTCACCTACCTGTTAAAACTCAGTGTTCTCATCAGTAAAATAGGAATAGTAAGAGGATCTAACATATATGATTATACTTTCTACTGTGCCTAGCATACAGAAATACTTGGCAAATACTATTATAATCATTGCTATTGATCTATATTCCCTGTCCAAACCTAAAAGCCTAAATCACTTTAAGATGGAAAAAAATATATTTAAAAAACACATGCATTATCTCACTAATTATTCAGCATCCTATTTCTTTTCTCCCCATGATTAAAAAAAAGGAAAAAATAAGTAAAAAGAACTAGAACCTGTCTATAGAAAATTCCTAGCTATTTTTCTTCACTGGGGTTGTTGTCTAAGGCAGGAATGAAACTGCAAAACTTAGGACTGTGTTAAGCAGAGAAAAGCACACATCCTCTATTTTAGAGCTCAATCTCAAATGCTGGCATTTGAAATACTTTGGAGATAGAAACTGTCATAATTTCAAAAAAACCTCACCCCCGGAAAGCAGCCCAGACCAAGTCATTCATCACCAGTATCATAGCTGAGGCCTCAGAGGGAAGCCCAGAGTTCAGGCATGCGGTAATTAGGTCTCTAAATTCACTCTACTCACTGGGAAACCTGTCAAAGAAATTCTTATCATGGACAGCGTTAATTACACATGAAATGACAGAGCAGGCACTCTGGGAGACAAACAGTAACCTGGAGAGAGCACGCTGGCTGGAGGAAGGGCAGCAAGGGACAGTGTCCAGATCTGGTCTCTGTTTGTACCAAACCCTACTGGCTCAAGCAGTACAAACAAGTATACAGAGATTGGAAAAGAATGTTTTCCATGTCCAAATGGATTTATGTTGTGCTCATTCACAGAAAGTTAAAATATACTGTAAAACCAGCAACTGAGAACTTTCTAGTGTTTGATTTACTTACAAAAATAAAAAGTTATTTATGTGTTCCTATTAATTTGTTCAAATATGTATTGAGAATGGACGTGTATTGGATGCAATACTTATCAGGGAAAAGTAGAAAAAGCCCTGCCCTCATATCCCTGACAGTCTGAATGGAAACAAGAATCAAACACCAAAAACACAGAGAAGGATCATTACACCTGCTTGTCTCTCATAGCGCCTTCAAGGCACCTATCACAATGGAGATACAAACAAGATCAAGGAAGGCCAATAATTCGGATTGGGAGAGAAAGTGAATGGAGAGGATATTTAAGCTTAGGACTAAAGGCAAAACAGACATTTAGAAGATTATGAATGAGAAGAGGAGAACTCCAGGAGAAGGGAGGATCTCAGAGTGCTCCCTTCCCTGCTAGAATAATCCATGTCCTGTTGTAGGTACTAAGGAGGATGCAAAGGATGTGAAACCTTGTCCTTGCACCCTAAAAGGTTTTTATGTCCTTGGGGCAGTATGTGAAACAAATAATAAGCCCATGGCAAAGACTATGTGATAGATAACTAAATGCAAGTGTCAAAGGAATTCCGGAAGTAAGGAGAGGCTTGTGGAGGGACTTCAGGATGGGCAGGACACAGTAAAGTATAGCACAGACTCACCGTAGGAATGGGAAAGCAGCCTGGGTAAGGCAGGGGCTGGGAGAACATGGTGTTTTGGTGAAGGAAGGTGGTAAGGAGGCTACACTGACCACAGCAGAAGTAGGAGGCACTGAGAAATATATTGAAAATGTAAAGGGCAACCACCCAGTTGAAGGCCTGAATGTTGGGGCCACACAACATTTCCTCTAAACATTAGTTTAAGAAAAATTTGTTTAGTAAGGAGTAATGGCAAAAATCATAAATACAAGTAAATTGTAGAGAGGAACAGAAACGACACAATTAAACCTGCTCTAGAGTTTCTGCCCTTCCTCAGGCCTGTGCTGCTATAGATTCCAAACACTGTCAGCAATTCGGCTAATTATACCCACACCTGATGGGCTATTTTGAGCACAGGTCCCCCAGCAGACACATCTGGACCCGATTCCGTGTCCCCAAGTCTGGGATTCTGTGTGCATCTCTGAACGTTTTCCAGGTTGCCACCGAGATTGAACTGAGCCACAAGCTTTGTCCCACGTTGTCAAGGCCACATAGCCCCTCCCTTGCTCTTCTAATGTCCTCACTTAGAAGCAGGTCCTCTTCCCAGCCCTCCCCTCTGTGGGCTGGAGCCTTTCCAGCTGGATCTTCCATCCTCCATCTGCTGTACTGTGGAGATCACTTCCTCCTGCTTCCACGCCTCTCTTGTGAGCCAGAGAGAATCCTTCAGAGATAGTCAAGGATCCAGATTGAGCCAGAGTTTACTCTGCCCCTTTGGATTTTGTGAGTTGACTACCCTTTTCCCACACGGTGCCAACAGCTGGTTGGTTCCCTGAAACTGACAATTATTCTTTCTTGGCTTAGAGACTGTGTATTTCCCAGCATGTCCAGCATGTAGGACTAACACCTTCTGAAGTAATGATTTTGTTTTTTTGTGTTTCTTTAGGAGAATTATTTTTGTAGCCTCCCACCAAATATAAATATATTTAACATCACTTTTTAAATAAAGGCTAATTAAAAGGAGTTACCAAAACAATGTTTACCTGTGCAGTCCATGCAAGTGGCCTTCCAGAGGTGTCTATGCTGCCAATAAGAACTCTTTACTAGTCTATCTCAGTGATAATCACCTTGTCATACATGCTCTGTCTTAGTCAGTGTGGGCTGCCACAACAAAATACCATAAACAAGTGCTTTATAAACAACAAAAATGTATTTCTCACAGTTTTGGAGACTGGAAATCCAAGATCAGGGTCCCATCATGGTTGGCTTCTGGTTAGAACTCTCTTTGGGGCTGCAGATTGCCAGTTTCTCCTTATATCCTCACATGGAGAAGAGAGGGAGCTCTGGTGTCTACATCCCCTTCTAAGGACAAAATGAAATTTGGGGAGAGGTTTAGGTCATGAAAGTGGAGCCATTGTGAATGGTATCAATGGCCCCACCTCCTAATACCATATACATTCATATGTTAGAATTTCACCATCTGAATGTGGAGGGGACATAAGCTTTAAGTTCATAACATACCATCATCTGAGCCAGCCCCAGTGGGTACCCCAGGACCATCACAATGTAGGCTGTGATGAGCACTGCCCATACCCTCTCTCAGGAATCAATGATTCATTCACCCAGTTGCTAGGAATTCTTCCAGCACACAGCCTTCAGCTGTCAACCTTCTCTGAGAATCAACCTTGTGAGCCAGCCTATACCCAACAAGTGGGCCAGCAGGGGTTCTAAAGCCATTTCCTCTCCTCCACTAGGCACAGTTGTGGAGAGCCAGCTCGACTTCATCACCTCCCATGGTGGGGGACAGAGGCTTCATTAAAACTGTATCCCAGCCCAACCTTTTTCTCTGTTCAATCCTTCTTTCCTTCTCTTTCACATGTGTTGATCCCAACAGCTCTCCTTAACGAAAGTTTTGCATGCTAATTTCCATCTCAGAGCCTACTTCCTGGGTAAACCTACCTCTATCAACCAAGAACTAGAAGAACAGTTATACAGATTCATCCCATGAATTCATCTTATATCCTAGGCATTTACTGAGCACTGCTATGTGCCAGGCATTGTGTTCTTTCAAGAAGCTTCTATTTCTGATATACAGCTCAGTCTTTCTTTCGGTATATGTACATTAAACAATCATCTATAGAGGCTAATGTACTCATTATTACAAGGAGTTTGATCCTTAATATCCAAGGTAGTTGCAATGATCCAATGTGGACCATCTGTTGTTGTGCCAATCTGTTCAGGCAAGACAGTTGAAATCCTGGGAGAGTCTGAAATCACAAGTTTCTTGCATTCAAAAATAATGTGGCAGCATTTTCTGCCCAGCTGTGAAGTGCTACATGACTAAGAAAATACAAGTCCCCAAGGAGACGCTCTGTGCTACATGCTAATGAAATCAGGACCAGGACCCATCTAACTTTATGATCTAATTGGTCATCTGAGAGGCCAGTTTTTTAAAACTAGATCTTTAAGCAGTGATTTTCTTGCTATAAATACACTGTATTTTTAGGGCAGCTTAGTAGCTCCACAATTTTCCACCTTAGCTCTATTTTTTTTTAATAACTCCAACTTCCCCCTTCCCATGTCTTGTTTCGGGAGAAATGGTCCTGCTCCTGAAGGTTAATTTTGTAAAAATAACATAAAATGAGTATATTTATAGATTTCAGGACTGTTTCTATTGTTTTAGAACTTAATTACAAAGGAGGAAGCATGAAAGGCCATGGTTGACATTTATATCTGGTGAGGACTACGTCTAGACAAGGGAAACAAAATCAACATTAATCTTTGTCATGTGTGACTTAAAGGCAAAAGCCACAAGGCCCTGAAGATTAGTTAACACATCTCATTGGTGTAGTAACACTGCATAATCCTTCCTGCCTAAAGGCAATCCATTGACACAGTTGCCAGGCTGTCATTGAGATTTTCACTATGGCCTGTGTTTTCATTCCTTCACAAGGTTTAATAAGCCAGGTGTTTTCAAAATGCTTTTCCTTTTATTTTTTTCCCTCCTACCCTGTCCCACTCCAACTATAGGTACTGTGATCCTTGGGCCCTGGTCCAGATCTCTTGATTCAGAATGATTTTATAAAGATGCTCTGAAATCTGCATTTTTAGCAAGCACAACGTGATGATTATGTACAATAAAATTTTGGAACCCAATAGTCTTGACAAGTAAATTCATAATTGGAACCCCAAATACACATGGACTATGCCACATTCTGGTCTTTTCAGAGATGCATCCATTCTGACCACTTTAAATAGGGCTACCCACTTATGAAAATATCCACCATGACCTTCAGGTCTTAAGGCTTCACTTTCTTGGTTTCCTGGCCTGTTTGGTTCCATACTTTGGCTACTAATAGTAACCTGATGCCTTCTCTCCTGAGTGATCATTCTGGGACATGTTTTTCATCCTTCAGATGCGTGTACCATGGCATAGCTAAGAAACACACCGAAGTGTGTTTCCTACCTCTATGTAAGGGCAAAATGGTCTATGCTCTTCTTGTCTAGTATCACATTAACAGGAAAAAATGTATTCATCAAATCATTCATTTATTCCATATATATTTATTAAACACCATTACATGTCAGGCACTATACTATGCCCTGAAGATACAGTGATTTAAAAAAGACCGAGGGCCACCGTTATGTGGTTTATAGTCTAGCAAACAATAAGTCTATCAAACATTAAGCAACATTAACTGTTTAAACTTGTGAGTATTATGAAGAGCAACTCATTCATTCCTTTTGGAGTTTTACAAGGGTAAGTACCAATGGGTCTAGTCAAGTTTGGAAGACACAGAAAGTTCCCTGAGAAAACAATAGTAGGTGACGTGAACACTAAATGGATGGCAGGAATCAACAACTCAGCAGGGTAAGGGCGTGAGCTCTGGACAAACAAGGGGCCAGGACAATGATAAGATGCTTCTCTGAATAGGAGGCAGCCTTTGCAAAGACCCTGAAGTGCCAAAGGGCTTGGCCCAGTGACTAGAAAGCAAAGAAGATCCGGCAAGAAATGGGGCTGATAGGCTAGATCATGCCTGCATTTTAACTACATTCAAGATACTTTTTTTGCACAATCTCAGCTCACGGCAATCTCCACCTCCCAGGTTCAAGTGATTCTCCTACCTTAACCTCCTGAGTAGCTGGAATTACAGGTACACATTACCATGCCTGGCTCATTTTTGTATTTTTAATACAGGCAGGGTTGCACCATACTGGTCAGGCTGGTCTCAAATTCCTGACCTCATGATCTGCTTGCCTCAGCCTGCCAAAGTGCTGGGATTACAAGCATGAACCACCGTGTGCCCGGCAGATATTCTTCTTATTCTAAAAGCTGTGAAGCCCCAGGGGAGGGGAGTTAGGGGATCCAATATGCATTTCAATCAGTCTTATGGGGTCTAGAAAATGACTAGGAGAAGGCAAAACCTGCAACAATGAAAGACAAACGTAACTCAGATGGTAACACAGCAGTTGCAGGCTTGGAGAGAAGTGGGCAGCTGGAGGGTTCAGGAGGATTTCATTATTGATGAAAATGTGGCACAAGGTAAAATGCTGTGTCCAGGATGATACCTGGAGCCTGGACACACCCATTGCTTTTCACTTGGTCCTTGTGAATCCTAATTCATGATCGCTCCTCTGAGGAGGAGGAACAAACGGAACTAAGTGAACAAATTCCAAACAACACACACTTTCCCTGTGCCTCAGTGTCTTCATCTGTAACATGAAGAAAACAAGAGTACTTACTTGGTGAGATAATGTGAAAGGCTCCAGGAGTGAATATGTGTCAGCTACTGAGTACGGTGCCTGGCATGCCATGAGCCTGATACTCTCATGATATGCTGGTTAAGAGCTTGGGTTCTGGGGAGAGTTATACATAACTTGGAATCCTGGATCTGGCATTTAGTTACTATTTAGGATTTAGCCATTTATATCATTTTAGCTCTAGAATTTTGTTATTGTGTCTCTTTTTCTAAATATGAACTATTTCAAACATTCAAAATATGTGAAATAATGTAACAGGTACCCTGTACATTTCCCCCATATTTAGCAAACACTTACTTTGTTCTTCAGACCTATTTTTAGGGAGATAAAATGGTACAAGACCCTTTAAAAGAGTCTTTCCTAGTGATTTCCAGTTCTTTCTTTCTCAGAGGTAACCATTATTCTGAAATCTGTGTGAGTTTGTCTTATAGCTTATCTTTTTTTACATTTTTACTGCATATAGACATGTTCATAATAATATACAGTATTGTTTTGTATGTTTAAAATTTCCCTATAAATGGTATCATACTGTGACTAAGGAGAATTTACTCCAGGAATAAAAGAATGATTTTAGCATTTGAAACCCTATTACTAGAACCTATAACATAAACAGAATTAAAAAATAACACATGGCTGGGTGCAGTGGCTCACGCCTGTAATCCCAGCACTTTGGGAGGCCGAGGCAGGTGGATCACCTGAGTTCAGGAGTTCAAGACCAGCCTGGCCAACATGGCAAAACCCCGTCTCTACTAAAATACAAAAATTAGCCAGGCGTGGTGGTGGGCACCTGTAACCCCAGCTACTCAGGAGACCGAGGCAGGAGAATCTCATGAACCCAGGAGGCAGAGGCTACAGTGAGCTGACATCCCACCATTGCACTCCAGCCTAGGCAACAAGGGCGAAACTCCGTCTCAAAAAACAAACAAACCAACAAACAAAAACACATGATTATCTGAATATAGCAAATGCATTTGAGAAAACTTCAACACCCATTCATGATAAGAACAAACAAGCAAACTCTTCAACTTGTAAATGTATCTTGCCAGGCGAGAGTCTCTCCACATCAGCACTATTGACATTTTGGGCAAGATAATTCTTTGCTTGGGGGACTGTCCTGTGCACTGTTGAATGTATAACCCAGTAGCACCCTCCTGTTCATGAAAATCAAAAAGTCTCCAGACACTGCCAAATGTCTCCTGGGCACATAATAGTCCTTGATTGAGAACCACTGTGTTAAGCAAGTTATTTAATCACCCTAACTGTCGATAGGACCAACCTTACAGGAAATCTCTTAAATAAAATGATATAAGGTGCTTGCGATATTTGCTGGCATTTCCCCCAATAAGCCCTCAATAAATGCACTTGTGTGATGGTAATGATGGTGCAGATTGTGATAACGGTGATGATGATGACATGGATGTTGATGAGGGCAGGGTAATACTGAAATATCCACAAACATGTTTTTGTTCTCAGGGTTTCCCTCTCTCTCCCGGCTCTTCTTCATTCACCATCAAGGCATTCTGCTTCTGCTTCTGCCATCGTTTTCTCCAGGAGGGATGACATAGAAGAAATGACAGAAACTATGGGGAGGGGGAGTTTTCCAGTCCCAGAGAATGGATGGTCTTTTGGGCACAGAAAATAGATTTGGGAGAGGATGGGCAGAGAGGAAAAGAGGTAAGAGGAATACTGCCAGGAGGATGGGGAGTTGGAGAGGTCCAGGATAGAAGAACCACACATAGTGGGGCTGTGCCAAGAGGAGATGAGGCCTCCCATCCTACATGGGGATATCCCTTCAAGGATCCACTGTCCACCCTACACCCTTGGGAACCAGGCAAGCTCTGACATGCCATCTATACTGTTTAAAGGAGTGGTGCAAACCATCTGCCCCGAAGCCTCCAAAATAGCTGATGTTCCAGCCAATGTCCAGCAGGAGAGTCCCCACCTACAGTCAGCATGCTACAGGTTCACTGCTATTGGCCGTCTAGTGGGAGCTGGACCTACCCAGCCATTGTTGGACCTCGTGTATTGTGACCTGTGGGAATACCCTTCCTGGACATCTAGATGGCCCAAGATACCCTGGGGAAAGAGAGTGTGTGAAAAAGTAACTCACCTTGCTCCCATATTTAACTCTTAGATGGGATACAACAGAACCAGCCCAAGACCTTCTTGTTGCCTAACAATTTTGTAGTGGTTGTATTTTATTATTATTACTAATATTTGATGCCAGCAAGTCATGTAACTTGCCTGGGTCTCAATTTCCTCTACTGTACATGAGCCCACGAGTCACTCAGCTGTAAAATTTTATGATTTTTTTCTCTTTCCTTTTCCACAGATTAACTGTTCTTCATAAATATGTAGTAACTGCTTGGAAAATATTCAGATGTCATCAGTTTTAAGTCACAAAACATTGAGATGTAAAACATAAAATAAAAATGAAAAGTGAGGCTACTTTAACAGACAACATGAATTGACTGCCAGAGAGAACTTGCTTATAAAATGCTAAATTAATGGCAGTTTTACTCAGTTTTTATTCACTTCCCTTACTTTCATCTGCTATGATTTTTAAATAGTGCCCACATTGGAGGCCAGAGCATGCTGGAATTAAAACAGATCACTCAGATTTGTACAACTTTATAAGGTTTTGGTTTAGATGAACATAAGAAATAACAAAATGAGTGATTTTTAGGTGATGGCAATTGCAAATACTCTCCCCATTTTAGAGAGAAAGAAAATGAGGCTTTGCAAAGTTAAATAATTTGTCTCATTTAAATATTAACTGGAGAAGCTGGAATTCAAGGCCAAGTGTGTAGGATTTCAAAGTCTACTGGGATAATTGGAGAATTCATGAGTATAGATTCTGTACATTTTATTCTGTGTGCCATTTATATTCATATGGCCAAACACCAAAGCATTTCTTTTTCTTAACCACCTGATCATTTTCATTCCAATCCCCTTCATTTAGAAAACCCATCACCATTGACAAGCTTGAGTTGAAGCTTAAATTTCATTCAATAAAGTATTTGGGCAAAACAGAAGCATGAAACTTTCTAAGAAGTTAACACTTGTGCTGGCACAACTTAGCCACAGATTCTCCTTAAAAACCTTCTCAGAGTAGAACTAAATTCGAAGGGAATATGTTTAACAATGAGTCATTCATCTTTCAGTACTAATTTTAAATGGTTAGGAAATGAGAAAGTCTGTGCAAATATGCTATGGGTTATTAAATCCTGGTTTGGACTTCACTGCAAATGGGCGTGGGTAAATATCAGATGCAGAATGATAATTACTCAAGTCTGACTGGCTTCCATATTGCAAAGTTCCACTCGGAGTGAATTTCCAACCTGAAATATTATAAAATCAGACTGTTTCTGACTTTTCTTTGCATTGCAGTAAAGCCAGAAACCAAACAAAAGACTGACACATTTGTATATATAACAATTTTAAAATTGGTATGGCACAAGATATCATAAAAAAGGATTAACATACAAAGGACAAAATAAGGGGAAAAAGATTAACAACATACGTGACATATCTAGGATTAATATCTAAAGAGTTTCATCCGAAGAGAAACAACCTGATTGAAAAATGGGCAAGGAGCGTAAAGACATAATTGATAAAAGAAAAGGTGACCCACAATCATATGAAAAGATTTCTGAAATCGCTGTTAATCCAAGAAATAAAATCGATACATAAAAATTGTTTTGTCTTTCAGATTAACGAGGACTAAAACGGCCTAATACCCGGTGCTGGTGTGGAGTGCAGAGAAAACAGACACTCTCAAATACTACTGATGGAGTTACCCTCTGTAATTTTTATAAAATTGTAAATCCACCCACCATATAATTAATCAATACCACTTCAGAAGTTTTTCCTGTGGAAATAGTAAACATAGGATTAAATATACACATCATGGACATGTACTACACACATTAAACATTCAGAAAATCTAAATGGCTATTATTAAGGGTTTGGCTACAAGAGCAATAACTCATGGTATTTCAAAGAAAATGCCATGTAGACATTAAAAATAATTAGTTAGATGTAGAGATACCAGTATTGAAAATGTTCGCAACACACTATTAGGCAACAAAAATCACAAAAACAGTATCACATCTGTTAACGATGGTAACAAATAATTATTATTCCAAAAATAAAAATGACATTTAAAAACACCAGAAAGAATGTAAACTAATCTATTAATGCTGATTGTCTTCTGAAGTGTGACTAAAGAAAAAATTTACTGTGTAGTGTACATTTTTCTGTACTATTTGACTTTTTGGCAATTAGCATGTATTATTCCTGTCTTCAATTAGAAATGGCCAGAAAATATTTTTAAAAGACTTGATGACCTAATTTTTTCTCTTTAAAAGGCTTTTAGCATATGCTAGAGCAAGTAAATAGATGTATATTTTAAGACTGATCATTCTATTCCTAACCAATAGCAGTTCTGAATTTCTACATGAGAGGGAACTTGGGGCAGTCATTTGTTTGAAGGAGAGTAATTGAATCTGCTTTAGCAAAGCGTTTTTTAAATAAAATTGAGGAACCCATGATTAGAAAAGACAGAATGTGTTTTAGTATTTTGTTGTTTAGTTTTTTCTAGGCATCAGTTTACCTGTAAGCAAAATTTGTCCACAAGTAAAATGGCACTAATGATTCCTGCCCTATTTCCCAGGACAGCCATGCAAAGTGAATGAGTCAATGCAGGTAAAAACAGTTGTAAACTGTAGGACACTCAACAGGTATGAAGGATTCTGTGACTTTGGACAACTCCCAGGTAATATTATATCAGTATTTCTTCCAAAGATAGATCATTTACTTCAATATTTTCCCCATGACCCCATATCTAAATTGCATCTGCAGGCAGGTTTGTGGTCTCTGGATTTGCAACAAATAATATATCAATTGCCTGACAATCTGATGAAACAATAGGCTAATCAGAGAAAAAATTGGCCAGACAAGTGTCAATTCCTGGAAGTTATACTTAAAAGAATAGGGAGTGACATGATCAGTATCAGCTATATGGCAACAAAAACTTTATTATAACCTCCTAGGTGGTACTGCTGTTAGTATTTTAGTAGGAGCTGTCACTGACATTAGTCACCTCCTCTGGATTCCATAAAAGACAATGACCATTCCAAATGAATCAGATAAAGATAGATTAGAGAGGAACTTTGCTGCCAGACATACTTGGCCTACTAGGTATGTCGAGCATGTAATTTATGCAATGCAAATATTAACCCAACACTTACTTCCAACGCTTCTCCCTTACTTTCTTTCACCATAGAAATTATAAAAACTAAATACTTCCTCAGTCTTCCTTTCTTGCAGCCAGGGGTGACCACAGACAATGTTCTTCCCAAAAAGTCTAAAGAAGAAATTCATAAGCTCTGCTATCTTTCCTAATAAAAGAGTCAGATGAAACAGGTGTATCTCCTTGCTTGCTCTTACCTAGAATGCAGACATGCTTTCTGGATCTGTGGAAGTCACCCTGAGACCATGAGGAAAAGGGTGAAAAAAATCACAGACATGCCAGCCTTGACATCACTGAATTGCCTAAGCAGAGCTCCTGTCAAATTAGAAAAATAAAATCCTATTTGGTGAAATCACTGTTAGATAGATGTTCCGACACTTGCTACTGAAACACCTCCCTAACATATTATTTAGCCTTAAGCATCAAGTTGCTATCTGTAGAATGAAAACAATAACGCCTGCTTTGCCGTGAGGTGGACACAGACATGCAGCATACATGTATACACATTATATATAATACGTAAAACCTATGACATAGTCACATTACTCATATCACTACTCAAATGACAATCCTCAGGGTGTCCTACCTGACAATCTATATAATTAACATTCCCCATCACTCTGTAGCCACTTTATTTCTTCACACTGATTTGTATTAAGAATAAAATACAATGGCAGTTATTTGTTTATCTAGGTTGTCTGGGACTCTTCACTGAAGCTAATCCTTCACAATGCCAGATACTTTATTGTGTTTATTTTTGTACCTTCAGCACCATAGAATTGTTTTTAACACATAACTCACATTGGATATTTATTAACATATGAATAAGCAAAACTATACGTAAAATGCTTAATATATAAATGCCCTAATAAACATAAGTTTTTGCCATAAAGTAGAGAGTGATAGTTATTGCACAAGCAATACCCACTGGAAGAGACAAAGCTAGAGGGCAGGAGGAGAAATGTGGTCATCTGGACAGAGCATGAGTAAGCTGATGGGTGAAATGGAATGGAGGCTGGAAGAGAAGAATGGAAAGGCTCTTTTTGTGAATTACCTATTGTCCTCAGTAAAGGGGATCTCTCACACCCAATCCCTCTAGATTGGGACTATCGCTCTTTGACTGTTTTGCAGAGGCTCTTAGAAGGGCCTGAGGCTTAGATATCATCAGCCTAACTTACATTGTATGTGTGTGAGTGTGTGTGTGTGTGTTTGTCCCTGTTGATTAAACGCTTACAAAGACAATGAGCTAAAACTTTCATTTTCAAAAGGAAAAGTCACTTGTCAAGGTGAAAAAAAAAAAAAAAACTAAAGGGTTTTAGAAATTATCCAATTCTGCTTCCTCTTTTATCAAATGATTAGCAGATCTATTGAGGTTAACTTGACCGATGTCATGAAGACCATGAATGACAGTGTACATAGCAGCAAGATTTTCTAAACAATATTGATGACCTACTGGGTGGCAGGTGCTGTGCTAGGCATTTTCCACACACTCGCCCACGTCATGCTCAGGACAACTGCAAAAGGGAATTTATGATTAACTGTTTTAAAGAAGCTTAGTAACAGTGAGCTATTACAGGTCTCAAAGCTACCTATGTCAGAGACACAGGGCTCACTCATAGGCTGCTCTGACTCCAAATATTCCTTCACATCCTGTGCGTTATTCTCGCACCACATGTCTTCTGCCTCATGTGCTAAAATAATTCAAACTCAATGTCCCTGGGCCATTCTTCAACATACACTCATTTTCATGTTTTGTGGGAGATGATCCAAAGGTTGATTACTATGAATTCTTTGATTTATTTATTTTTTAATGTTTGCAGTTCTCTCGCATCTTGAAGTGTGCATGTTTGGCTCTGCAGGATTTCTCACAGGCAAACAAACAAATCTAAATCACCATTATGTTTGAATTCTACTTGAACACCTTTGCCCAACATTACCCCATGGACCAGAACTCTTATGCTGTTGCATATTTGTATCAGTTAGCACTGTCAGTCTCCCACGAGTATGACCAGTCCACAGATTCCAGCAATGTAGCAGTGCCAATAAAACCTAGATGCGCACCTTAGAGGTCTAACACACGCATGCATACAGAGACATATACACAGATGTTCACAGCAGTACCTTTCTTTGCTAGAGTAAACTAATGTAACTTAAATGTCCATTAATATTAATTGTGGTATATACATAACAGAAGAATAATCAACCCTGAAAAAGAATGACCTACATGTATATGTATTCACATGGATAGATCTACAAAATGTAGTATTTAGTGAATAAAAACAAGCTATAGGAGAAATAAAATATAATCCCACTTCCTTAAAACAACCACAAAACAAAACTATATATTGCTGCATGCACCAGTTAATGTATGTTCATTCATGCAAAAATATCTGGAAGACACATCCGCTTAACTAGTGATATAGAGCAGGGAATATATTGTGGGATGAGGATGCAAGTATAAAATTCTTCTGTTCTTCTTGGTTATGGGAGTTTTACAAGAAGAATGTGCAGCAGTCCCCCTTATCTGAGGGGGATACGTTCCAAGATCCCCAGTAGATGTCTGAAACCATAGATGGTACTGAACTCTACATAGACTATGTTTTTTCCTATATGTACATACTTTTGATAAAGCATAATTTTGAAATTTCGCACACTAAGAGATTAACAACAATAATTAATAATAAAAGAATAATTGTACAAATAGACTGTAATAAAAGTTATATGAATAAGGTGGTCCTTCTCTCTCAAAATATTTTATTGTACTCCACTCACCTATTTTTGGACCATGACTGACTGTGTGTAACTGAAAATGTGGAAAGAGAAACTGCAGATAAGAGGAGATGACTGTATTTATAAATACTCATACAGTAAATAAAAATGACTAAAACCATAAGTTTCTCAAGAACAGAGTCCAAAAGCACCCACGTGCCATGTGTAACTTCAGCAAATTTCCTACCAAATTCTAAGATTCATTTCAAGAGAAATGTCTCAAGTACTGTTGACAGGCAGTTATCATTTAGAAAACTCAACAATTTTAAAGATCCATTTTTTAACAATTTTAAAATTTTCTCAACAATTTTAAAATTGTGAAGAGTATGGGGGAAGAAATCCAAACTTCATAATAATTATGCACATTTCTTCTTGAAAAGGAAACAGCTGTGTTCCTTGGAAAGCTGAAATGTACTGACGGAAGAAGGCGAGACACAGAAATCACTCCCAACAATGTTCAATTATGAGGAAGGAAAAAAAGGTGTCTCAGAGCTTTCCTCCTTAAGGCATCTCTGTGGCTTCTGGTTCCAGAGCTCCACACTATCTCTACCAAATTAAGAGGAAATGGGTTGAGGAGATCCAGGCAGTAAAAGCAAATTGTCCATTCACTCCTGGCTGCCTCAGAAGTCATTACTGAACGTTTTCCATAGCATAATAAATAAAACTGATTGGGTGTGTGGTTAAGAACATTAAAGAAACCTGGAGTGCCTTTAAAGAGCATTGTGCTGAGAGAGGAGTATTAAAAAGTAAGGCATTTCCTTTCTTCACATTTAAATGTGGTGGCTTAGGGGAGAAACCACACTTGAAATGGATAGGAGTAATTTTCCATCATTATGGAAACCTTAAACAACCTCTGACTGCTTATACCCTCATCTCTTAGCATCCTAGTGAATTGCAGTTATTTGTTCCAAACAGAAAGGCCCATGCAATAATGGAGCAATTTAAGGCTGGAAGAATGCAACACCTGTAATTTAATTTCATGGCAGCTGGTTTCACAACATGCTCCTCTACCTTCGCTTACGACCTGGAGAACTTCCCCCCAAGTGTAACAACACTCCCCTTACTAAGCTGAGGGCTAAGATGTTGAGTGGACCTTAAATGAACAGAGACACCCATCATAGGTGAGGTGTAAGTCAGCTTCAATTTTGCAGGCAGCTCAATGTCTCAAGTACTGTTGATAGACAGTTATCATTTAGAAAACTCAACAATTTTCAAAATCAGAACATCCACAAAACACACATTTTTATCAACTTCCTACACTGCATTTGCTTAATTCTGAGATAGTGATGATCACTTTAAGGCCTATTTCCTATAGGTGCTCAGGCGAGCACGGAATTAAACTCTCCCAACTCTGAGGGTGAAACAATGAGGGATTCTACAAGAAAGATAAGCATCAGAAAAAAAAAAATGCCTGCTATTTACCATAGTTTGATCTCCAATATGCAAGACAATAAAGGGGGAGATACATACACAATCCGCATACGTACACACACACACACACACACACACACACACACACGAAAAAAACTGCCCTTTGTAAAAGAACTGAAAATAAAGCACAACACTGCTAATATCAACAGCTGCTTAAAATCTGATCAGTGAAATGGAACCATACAGAGTTTATTAACATTTGCCGATCATCTGCTATCTGACACAAGCCAGTATTAATATTAATATTAGGCAACATAGTTGCCTTACCCCTGTGGTAACCAACTTCAGTGAATTCTCACGACTCCAAGAATTTAAGATCATTATTATCACTTCCATTTTGGAAATGGGAGAAATTAGGCTCAGAGAGGTTACATCACTCACCCAAGGTCACGCAGCTGGTAAAAGAAAGGTTAAAGCCAGAGCAGGTGATTCATAGCTTGTGCATTCCCTGGTCTCCTGCAGCTTGTTGATGTGCCTCAAGAGAAATGCTGCCAAAATGCCGTCATGAAAATAATTTGACTTTTGCCTAGCATTTATGAAGGGCTATGTCACATATGTTTTTATTAATTTCTCGCATCAACCCTTTCAGGAAAAATTGGTATTAACCTCATTTTATAGATGAGGACAGTGTGACTCAGATAAGCCAAGGGACATGCCTAAAGTTTCACAATTGTTAAAGGAAGACACAAATCCTTTACCAGCACATGAATTCAAAATTTGCTTCCTCTGTAGTTCTGACATTAGAGTATATGTTGACATTCAGAATGCTGAAGTCAAGGTGATGTGGTCTCATGTTAGCTGGGCAGGCATATATTAAAAGGTGTTGGTTCTATTGGATTTGAAAAGAGTGCAGAGAATGTGGGATTTCCAGACATATCTCTCGACATCGAGACACCCCTAGAGGTCTGTGTTTTAATGAGTGCATTCTATTTTAAGAGGTTCATAGGATTTGTAAACTTTTAATGATTATTTTTAACGATCTCACTCTGTTGCCCAGGCTGGGTGCAGTGGCCCGATCTTGGCTCACTGCAACCTCTGCCTCCTGGGTTCAAGCGATTCTCCTGCCTCAGCCTCCCAAGTAGCTGGGACTACAGGCCCATGCCACCATACCCGGCTAATTTTTTTAGTAGAGACGGGGTTTCACCACATTGGCCAGGCTGGTCTTGAACTCCTAGCCTTGTGATCCACCCATCTAGGCCTCTAAAAGTGCTGAGATTACAGGCGTCAGCCACCGCGCGCAGCCTTAATGATGATTTTTAAAATGGTTTAACTCAAAGAAGCAAATTCATGAAGGGAGCATCAGGCAGGGGAATACTTTTTCCTCAAGTCCTACAACCCATATTATCAAACTCAGCTAAAAGATGTAGCAATGGAAAGAATTAAAGTGAGACATAAAAAAGAATCTCCCTTTTTAAAGGCCGCAGGCAGGACCTGAACTATGCTTGACATAAGAGGCAAAGACAATACTTAGAAAAGAACTAGGGGAGGATCAGGATCACAGATCAAGTGCCTCTGATACTGCTGATGTGGGCTGAAGGCTAGGATGCATCAGAGGAGGCAGCTTTGAGATGTATGGTTGACGGCAGCATCGTGTGCTATGGATGTCTACTGAAGGCAAAGTGAAGGACTCTGAAGCAAGGTCAAACTTCAGGTATACAAAAATTAGGGAGAATGTTTAGGAACACCACACCTCCAACTCTCCTTGTGTACAGGGCAGCTGTGCACCAAATAGACTGTCTGAAACTTGCAAGAGTAGGTAAGGAGGCTGCCTTCTTTAGTCTTCATCCCCCCTGCACTCAGGAAGCCACAAACAATTCCAAAACCTACTTGTCTGGCCAGACAGGGTGCTACAATGCCCCAGGGTTGAGTAATGCTAAATCTACCTTGGCATCCATTTGTACAAACAGCTGGGGCAAATAGAGAATGCATGCAGGAGTTGAGTGACCTTTATGTAGCAGATGTGGGAAAATACCCTAGCTACAGGCACATAAGCAAAGATGCACTTGTTCTGGCCACACAATGTAGGGTAATTGCCTGGGCTCTGGAGGCATAGCCCTGGTAGCCCATCTTAGCTCTGTCATGCATTCCCTGTGTACTCTTGGTCTTCCTTGATGCCCAGGATCCTCATCTATGCAATGAGGAACCTTAATAGCGTTTCCATTCAGATTAAAACTTAGGACCCGGTGTGGTGGCTCATGCCTGTAATCCTAGCACTTTGGGAGGCCGAGGCTTGAGGTCAGGAGTTTGAGACCAGCCTGGCCAACATGGTGAAACCCTGTCTCTAAAAAAAAAATACAAAAATTAGCCTGGCATGGTGGCAGGTGCTTGTAATCCCAGCTATTTAGGAGGCTGAGGCAGGAGATTTGCTGAAACCCAAAAGGCAGAGGTTGCAGTGAGCCGAGATCATGCTACTGCACTCCAACCTGAGTGACAGAGAGTCTGACCTCCCCAAAAAATTAGTATGCTAAAGAATCATATAGTATAATATAAAGTATAGAGCAAAATAGTATGTTAGATTATATTACCAAATTGTAATATTTGCTAAACACAAAAGTTAGCCCAACATAGATATCTTAAAAAGTGTTTTTCTCATCTTTCCTTTTCTTCCTACCTTCATGATATAAAAGACGATGAAGCATGTTTAAGTCAAAGAAAAGTATTCAATTGTTTTAAGGGGAAATGCCACTCTAGTCACAAGATCATGGCAAAGCAAAACAGATCTGGAATATGTGCATATGTTTTTCTAGCTATAGCAACAGGTAACTAAGACAAAGTAGCCATTGACTTTTGCAGCCATCTTCACAAACAGCTTCTAAGGAAATCAGGTTAGGAACAATAAGTGTTGTCGAGGCATGAAATATGAACAAAAACTCAACATCCGCAGTGATGTGCGCCAAAGCATCAACTTCTTGATGCTTCAATTTCAGGTGATTTTCATTTTCCTGATTCTGGAAGGGGGTTCATTTTTAATACAAAAAAAGATAAATTATAAAAAAGTAAAATGCTAAACTTTTAAAATAAGCCCCTACACTAAATGCATCATGACAATAGCAAAGAGGTGAATAAGGAAGACGGGTTCTTTCGAGTAATAAATCACCTTTATCAGTCATGGAATTTTGTGAAGTCCACTCCACTCCCTGAGTCTCAGTTTTTTTGTCTCTATAATGGGAAGATAAAATAATTTTTTCCTTATGGGGTGTTCGTAAGGATGAAATAAGCCAATACATAAAATTACGATAATACCTACTATGCAGTGACTGCTCAAGAAATACCATCATCATCACTGCTGTTATTGTCCTAGATCAATTTGTGGGCCAGTGAGAGCAACTCTCACACAAAATATAAAGACTGAGAGAGACTCATTTTTGGCTGTAGTGACTTTTTGACTCGTTTGAATCCTGCAGTTATAAATAGATAAGTGATATGAAGAGATAGCAAATAATTGCTTTGATAAAATTATAAATATTAATTTCAGAACATGTTGATGAAAAGATACTACAATATTCCACATATGCTGCCAATGTTTGGAGTATATTTTTTGTTTCTTTTTTTCTTAATTCAAGTTAAAAAAAAAACCTTTTTATTGAACACGTATGATGGGTTGGCTGAAGAGCTGGGCACAGTGGATATAAGGATAAGCTTAGGAACCGCTTTGATGGTGCATAAAGCACTCTTGTCAATACCCATGGTGACAGAAAACTTTTGTTCCTGAATATTAGCATTGATTATTGGAAAGAGTTCAACTTAGTTCAGAACCTAATTCAGGTGACTGAACTGCATAACCAAACTGAGGCCTGCTTTGAATGGAGTCAGATTTTCTAATGTGCCTCAAAAGAATTCTGAAAGTAAATTTCAAAGGGCTTTTGCAAATGAGCACTAGCAGAGTTGCTGAAATGAGGGCATGGATTGCTAAGGTGACTGCTTTGAAGAGGACAGCTTATGATTTCAACACATAAATCCTGGTGGTTTTATCGGAAATCAGTGTCTTAAAACATTGCCTTGCAGCAGAGACCACATTTTCTGTTCCTTTTATGTCTTCTCATGCCACTTAGTATAGCTCAATCAGGTGCCTATTCTACCGACTGTGAAAGATCCTCCCAGGTGGTGACCCATGCCTTAGCCCCCCTAATTTCTCTGGATGATATAGGACCTTTTCTTATTTCAGTCTTGCCACACTCAACTGAAGCACAGCCCATTGCTTTCTGCTGATATTTTATTTCCTGCTATTCCCGCTACTACCTCTGAATGCTTCCTTTGATGCAAAAACTTGCAGAACTCCTAGGAGAAGCAGTAGCTACAGAGAAACCACTGGAGAGTATCCAAATGAGGGCAGTGTGAGTCTTCACCATGATGCAGGTTGGTGGATAGGCAGGAAAAATCCAGTCAGTGCCATTTAAATGCAAAATCCCAAATATACCCTGGACTAGTAATAAAGATAGGGATTCTGGGAGGAATGACTCAGAACTACTTCCAAAGGTAAATACGAACTTCAGAGTTTCTGACAGACACCTGATAGAATGATTGCCTAAGCTCAGAAAGGCGTCCTAGGCTTATAGTGAGTAAAACATGATGATTAAGAAAGAAAATAAGCTCTTAAACAGATTTGGGTTCAAATTCTGACTCTATCCCCTGATTGCTATGTGACTATGCATAGATCATACAATCCATTGAAGCCTCAGTTTTTCTCATCTGTAATATAGGAAATTTAATAATTCGTAACTCATTAGATGTTGTAATGATTAAATCCAATAAAGCATTTGATGCATAGCACTCAATAATTATTCATAGTTATCACTAGTATTATTAATTAGAAAGTCTTCAGACCATAACTATTTGCTTAATCTCCTCTACTAACCCGCATGAGTTTTTTCATATGTACTTACCAAACACATATGTAGAAAACTTTTTTCTATACCAAGTACTATTCGATTTTCATGCATTTTTTAAAAATTACTTTTCTCAATGGGAATATGCATTACTCTGTAAGGATTTTGATTAAAGTAAGGATTTAAAAAGTGATTCTGTAGCAAACCAAAAAGTAAAAAGAATCCACATTTGGTTTCGTAAATGCCTTACTTCCTTACTTACTGAAGTAGCTGATAATTCTGGCTCTTAATTTCTATCCACTGGAGATTAAGCCTTGCCATGTGATGGTAGGAGAGCAACATAGAGCATGGCTAATTGGATTTTTAATCTTCACTCGTCCTTAGCAACAAATACACACTGTTTATTTGTTGGCTGAAATGTGAAATTGCCAGCCAATTAAATGCCAAAGGGAGCAACTGGTTACCTGGATAGTTACAGTGATTCATACTTCATTTTCATGAAACATGTAAATTTACTTAAAACTTAAAATTATTTCCCAACTAAAATATACAAATTAAAGCTACAGTTGAATTAAAATGAGAAATGTAAATACTCATCAGTCAAGGAAGATTATTTTTAAAGACTAATTTAAATGTAATTGCTCAAAAATTAAAATATACAGAATAATAAAATCTAAAACTAAGATAAATTTTAAAGCAAATAGAGGAGAGCATATCTATTTTTGTTTTTTTATGCAGGGTATAATTCTACAGATAGTAACTATTTAACAGCAGAAGTACATTAGAGGGAGTAGTCTAAAGCAAGTAAAAGGTGATATTTGATATTCCTGATATGTTGACGAGACATCAGAAACTTCAGTGAAGAAAACTGAGAGAAAAAAAGTTGTAACAAAAAAAAGTGCTTCTGAAAGTTCTAGTTATTGAGTTCGTATTTCTCTCCTCTTGCAAACCATTCATAGTCCCCACAATTCTGCCATGATCAGGTAATCAAAATGCTTGAGTTCTTGAAAATGAGCTGTAGGATTTCAAGTTATAGTAGTGACGGGGAACCTGGCCTCAAGTGGAAGTTGAAAATTACTACTTACTATGTATGTGTCAGTTTCAGCATGCTAGCAGAGAAGCTGGAGTTTGTCCTTGAGTGAATTATAGCATTTTCCCATAAGGAATTTCTTACGTAAACTCATTGAGCTATGCAGATACAAAGCAGATGTTTACAATCCTTATAAAAATCTTAGATCTGTGAAACAACCAAGGAAGAAGGTGCTTCTAAAATGTTAGGCTTTCAGCTTAACAAGGTCATCTTTGAATGGACTCTCCTTTCTTAGGTACATTTAATTTTTTTCTAAATATGAATTTATCTGGACTTTCTTGAAAACAATTGCTTAGTAGGTAGGGGTATGGGTTTAGGCTTTTACTGTTTTTGTCAAAGGATTTGCTCAGAGGAGACCATGAGGCTGGACCAAGCTAAGAGAAAGATGCAGGCCTGAGCTCTCTTCACCTCTGCAGAAGACTGGCCTGGGCTTGGCACTGGGCTAGGGAAAGTACTATTGTCGTCCTCCTACCCATGAAGTGTGTGTGCAACCCAGACGTGGATAAATGTTCTATCAGCTCCTTTGAGTGCCTCCCCTGGTCCTTGGCGAGCCAGGACAACAAAGTAGCAGGGCCTGGGTTTCCTCTCAGAAAAACAGATGTTCTTGTTGCCATTTATCACAGAGCAAGAAAATAGTGGTCGAAAGAAAAGGAGCGGGAGAGGTGGAAATGAGGAGGAGAGGGATGATGGAGGGTGAGAGGGAGAGGGAGAAGGAAAAGGAGGGAGGAGAAGAAAAAGTCAGGTATTTTGTATCATGCCCTGGAAAACGCTATGAGCCACAGAAATCACTGTTTTGCATCTGTTGCTGGTAACTTTTGTCTGTTTCATACTAAAAAACATTTTTCTCTTTCTAGCCCTGGGGTGACGACAAGGGCTTTAGAGCCAGATGCCATGGTATGAAAGCTCAGAGGACTTCTGAAAGCCTTCTGAAATCGACTAGCATGTAACCTTGAGAAAAACAGTTAACATCTATGAGTTTCAGTTTCCTCAAGTTGAAAAAATGTGAGCTAATAAATTCACCTTTCCAAGAGATATTATGAGAATTAAATAGGAATGGTACTTAGCATATTGGCTAATATATAGTACACACTTATTGCTAAATTTATTGCTAACGTAGTTACAAGAGTACTGCTAAAACTTTCCAGTGATATCTTTAAAAAATTCTAAAATATTGATTATATGTACAAAATGTTATTTAGCATTTAATTAAATTCTAGCTACTCAGTTATTTTAAAAGCATCTCAACAAAATCCTCTCAAAAAACAAAAAGCGAGAAAACATAATATGATGCTTTCCAAACCAATTTGGGGGTGGGGGATGTCTTAGGATAACTGGCTAAAGACTATTCAAAGAGAAAGATTCCCCAAAGAGAAGCTAGTACCCAGGCCCCTCTATAATATGCTGTAGAAAATTTGAGACATAGGGGAAAATGTCTCTTGGCAGGTTCTCCAGCTGAACTCAGGCTGCAGACTTGGAGAAAACATAAGGAAGGAACCTGAAGACAGGGATGAAAGAGACAGCTCAGTACTGGCCCAGGCCTCCTGGTCCAGGGTCTGGCTCATAAATATATATGTGAGATAAATGAATGAATGAAGATATAGGAAGAAAACTGCAGGTGACTGTGAACAGCTATTAATAGGCTAAGCTATGTCATGTTAAACTGAGAAATGAGGCCAGGTACCTATAAATGACCTCACTGTAGCTAAGCGGTACCACAAGATTTCCAGTTTGTATTAAACTTGTGTTTTGCATGATCTCAAATTATATTAGTGGAAGTCCTAATGTGGAAAGGAAATAAGGCATAGAGAGAAGGAAAGGGGTGATGGGTGTGGTCTTTGGACAATAAACTCCCAAATTTGGGTGCCACTGGGGACAGCAGGTCCCAGGTATGGGATTATGTGAAGAATTTTGCTTGGGGTTAGGTTCAAAAATCACCCCTACTGCCTGCCCTCAACACAGCAACTATTAACCAAAATAGCCAGTCACACTTACTATGTGCCTTTTAAGTGACAGACAAAGGGATTCCTGCATGCGTAACTTCAGTTCATCCTCATAGCAAACCTTTGAGGTAGGCATTATTGTTATCCCCATCTCACAGATGAAGAAAGTGAGGCTTATACTTTCTAAATGTCACAATACTTCTAGTTAAATGGTTAAACTAGGATTCAAAGTGTTTTGACCCCAAGATTTATCTATTTTTTAATTGTTACCATGTTTATATTCACTCAATGGATGCTCACTGTCTGCCTAAATTAGGTGCAATGAGTGACATTCTTTTTCTTTTAAGTAGAAGGCACTGATTTCACTCCCTATGGAACACATAATCTGGTTGAGAAGTGAATACATGAAGTAGACAAGAGAATAGATTGGTGATAAAGAGTATAATCTCTCAGTTCAGATTGCCTGGGTTCACATCCCATCTCTGCCAGTGCCTAGCTGAGGAACCTTGGGCATGTCACCTCTTCAGGTCTCAATTTCTTCATCTGTCCAGTGGAGATAACAATAATGATATCTACCTCCTACTCTTGTGAGAATTAGTTTAGTTCATACACGTACAAACATAGAACAGAAACTATCGCAAGGTATGCAATCAATGAAAGTTAACTAATTTTCATTAATACAGTGCTTCAGAGTTTAAAAACTACTTTTATAGGAATCATCCATGGCAACCCTGCAGTAAGTAGGACAGACGAGAGCCTTGAGTACTGCTGAGCCATGCTGTTATATTGTTGTGGTAAACTCATCCCTTATTCTCTTAGAGGACATTTCATAACATTTTCTCTCTTTTCAAGCTCTTGGCACTTCCCAGTTGTTGACTTTCCTTCTTCCCTTACTGAGCAAAGTAATCAGAAAAGAACTTCAGTTCCCAGCAGTACCTACCTACCACTCTGCACCTGTGCCCACTCTGCCTTCTATGTAACTGTGGATGATGTGCTCATGTTCCCATCTGTGGGAGGCAGAATATTCACATCCCAAAGATGTCCATGTCCTAACCTGCAGAACCTGTGAATAGGTTATATTATATGCATAGCAAAGGAGAACTAAGGGAGCAGATGGAATTAAGGTTGCTGTTCAGTTGACCTTAAAACAGGGAGATTATTCTGGTTTATCCACATGGGCCCAATGTAATGACAAGGGTGCTTAGCATGCAAGATGGTGGCAGAAGGGTCAAGTCAGAGTGATACAATCTAAAGAGGACTTGGCCCACTGTTGCTGTCTTTGAAGCTGAAAGAAGAGGGCCATGAGCCTAAACCTGAGAATAGCCATTAGAAACTGGAACAGGGAGGATATAGCTTCTCCCCTAGAGCTTCTGAAAGAAATGGAGCCTTGCTGACACCTTGATTTTAGCCCAGTGAAACCCATTTTAGATGGCTGACCTTCAGAACTGTAATCCTGCCTTGAGGAATGGGAACCAGGCTTTATACCTCCATAGGGATGGCACTAGTCATTCTGTATCGGCTGCTACTAAGGAGAGAGTGTGACCTTGGTGGGGGCAGCTCTCTTCAGGTGAGAGTAATTCCCAGAGAAATATTCAGTGGAACATCATCACTTGCCCATGCTCCCAGCAGCCTCAGTACTGATGGGGGATTTGAGCAGCACACTACAGCATCCACTACACAGATGTCCCAACTTCTCTTTCCTCCACCCAAAATGCTCCTCCCTGAGACACATGCAAGGCTCTTTCTTTTCCATCTCCTTCAGATCTTTATCAAATGTCACTTCTCAGGGAGGCCTTCCTTGAGACCTTATTCAAAACTGCATAACTTCTGCACTCCTATCACTCTCTGTCACCTTTCTTGATCTATTTTCTCCATAGTACTTACCTAATACACTTTAGGATTTTATTTGAGTATTTATAGTATTTTTCCTTACATTAGCTTGAAATCTCCTAGGGTGACAGTGCTTTGCATTGTTCACTGCTTTGTGTTCAGCACTTTGAACAGCACCAGGCCTCTAGCAGATACTCAGTAAACGTTTGTCAAATGGACAAGTGTATGAGAACCCAAAAGATTAGAAACTCTGAGTCCTTGCCCAAGGCAACAGAACAAGTGTGAAATACTAGTAAGATTCTGAATATAAGCTTAAATTTTTGGACTCCAAGTCCAGTGCTCCAAGATTTTCTTAAACAATAGGGTTATCCTTGCTGACCTTTCTCATCATCACATTATAATTATAGAATAAAACTAAATATGAGGTAGTGATCAAAATGGTACTGTTTGATCTTTTGATCCTCAAAGGAAGAAATAATGGTGGGGTGGACAATACTGGGGGATAATCAGCAATAAGTGGCTATGTTTTGACTTAAAATATATCATTTATTCCACTAAAAATATGATCTTCACAGAACATTATTCATTCGACAATGGTACACTGTATCTACTATACACCAGGGACTGTAATGAGTTCTGAAGATGAAGTTAAAACAAGGTAGACACATCTGTTACCTCCTGGATTTCTGATAGCTATCCCGCAGGCTATATTTAGGCAATAAGATACATGTGTGTATCCTGCATGTTCTCACTCAGAAGTGGGAGTTGAACAATGAGAACACATGGACACAGGGAGGGGAACATCACACACCAGGACCTGTCGGGGGATGGGAGCAAGGGAAGGGAGAGCATTAGGACAAATACCTAATGCATGTTGGGCTTAAAACCTAGATGACGGGTTGATAGGTGCAGCAAACCACCATGGCACATGTATACCTATGTGACAAACTAACAAACCTACATGTTCTGCAAATATATCCAAAAACCTAAAGTAAAATAATAAGAAAAATGTGTGTATCAAAATGGAAAAATGCCATGCATCTAAAAATCTAACTTCCTCTTAAAGCTTGATATTTGATGGAGAAAAAAGTATGTTTCACAACTCATGTTCTAGATGGTATCTGAAACAATGAAGAGAACTAGCATTTTGGAGAAAGTAAAAAATCACTGACTATCTTGATAAAATGTTAATTTAACAGAAGTAATTTCAATTATAAAGACAGGGAAATGATGATGCTTCTCTTGTTCCAGGCAGTCCTCATGTGGAAGCCTCCCCAGCAATGAAGGAGTAACTAATAATATAAAACTGTCAAAATATATTCTGAAAATTACTCAGGTCACTCGCAGTTCCTCCCAAATATGCTCTTTACCTTTGGGTCTCAGCAATGCTGTGCTAGCAACGTTGCAGCTCCTTCCCAGGGTCTGAATGGACCGAGAGACAGGGAAGGTAAATGAAGTGGGTTGAATCATAAGCCCCAAAAGATATATCCCAGTTCCAACCCTCTGTACCTGTAAATGTGACCTTCTTGGGAAAAATGATCTTTGTGGACATAACAAAGTGAAGAATCTTGAGATGAGATCATCCTGGTTAATCCAGGAGTCCAGTGAAAAGGTCCTTATGAAAAGAGGAGAAGACACACGCAGAGGAAGAAAAACACAGGAACATGCAGTGAAGGCCATATGGGGGTGGAAGCAGAGACTGGAGTGATGCCGCCACAAGCAAAGGAATGCCTGGTGCCACCATAAGCTGAAAGAGCCAAGCATGGATTCTCTAAAGGCTTCAGAAGAAGCATGGCCCTGCTGACACCTTGACTTTTGAGTTCTGGACTCCAGAACTATGGAAGAATACATTTGTGTTGTTTGAAAACACCAAGTTTGCAGTAATTTGTTATGGCAGCCCTATGAGAATCATAGAGTAAGTATCCTCAGGACGATGAAAATAAACACCAGCACCTACGTTATCATCTATCCAAGCTCAAGGTATGAGCAGCCATCATCTGTCACAGAAGAATCTCCATGCCTTTGTAATTTTGATTTCTTCTCCTCAGAGTTGATTACATTTATTCTGAGTCTCTGAAACTCAGTGTTCCATTGGTCACAAACACTCGTAATTTCAAAACTAATCTAGTTTTAAACAAGCCAGCTGCCAAGTCAATAAAATCACCCCTTGCAAGCTAGTAATATCTTTGATTTACTAGAAACAGCAAGAAGGGTCTGAATCATGAGCACAAGAACTCCAGCCAGAGGCATGCCCACCCTAGACGAACCAGAGAGAATCTGGAGGATAGGACAGGTGGGAGAAGTGGAAAAAAACAACAGCAAGGAAGCAATTTCACTGGGATACTGAAAAAAGCAATCTAAATTTTTAGAGTGGAAATGCAATTATTCCAATGTCTGCCTCCTCCACCTATTACAAGTAACACTGACTCCTTCTCCTTTGAATTACGTTTGTGCTCACCGCCAGCCTTACATACGTTACATTTAATTCCCTATAGTCTTACTTTATAGCTAACTTAGTAAGCTGTTTGAGGGTAGGGACTATGTCAGATTTTCTTTTCTCAGGCCCTC
The DNA here is from genome assembly GCF_030222135.1 of Aotus nancymaae. Lineage (NCBI taxonomy): Eukaryota > Metazoa > Chordata > Mammalia > Primates > Aotidae > Aotus > Aotus nancymaae. The sequence continues at coordinate 946,499 of NW_026988682.1, forward strand.
AGTTTCTTTACAGGGTTAAGTAAATAGTGAATCATTAAGAGGCAACTATTAGTTGACTTATCTTTTTCTGTTCATAATCTGTTACTCTAATATAACAACTGTTTTGACTAACAAATACCAAAGTATTGATAGATCAGAGTAATAACAGATCTATAAAATGTACAGGCATCATGCTCATATGTGTGTCCACACAACGCACACACAAACATGCAACAGAAATACTTGACTGTAAATCAATGTGGGCATCAACTAATATCACATATGAGAGCTCTAATAAGAAGTTAGGTAATTATTTTTCACAAAGAACTAGAAAGATAAAAGAATCCTCAATATAGCCTGCAATGAAGTGTTTGCACAGATAGCATTAGAACTGAAAGGCTCCTGTCAAATGCCTGAATCTGAAATATTTCATGCTGTGTTGTATATGATTAACTACAAGCCAACCCTAGTTCCAGACTACTTCAAATGGCTTTGGGAAAATGCATAATATTTATTTAGCACTTACTGTAGTTCAGCCACTATTCCAAATACTTCAAATTTATTGAATTCATTTACTTACCAAATCATCAAATACTTATGGAGTGTGCCAAGGTTAATTTTGTGTGTCAATTTGACTGGGCCACATGATGCCTGGACATTTGATCAAACATTCTTCTAAGGGCGTCTGTGAGGTATGCCTGAATAAGATTAACTTCTGAGTCAGTAGACTGAGAAAAGCAGACCACACTCCCTGACACAAGTAGGCTTTATACAATCAACTGAATACCTGAACAGAACAAAAAGGCTGACCTTCCTGCAAGTAGAATGGAACTCCTCTTTCCTGGCAGCTTGAGCACGGATGCTGGTCTTTGCCAGTTATCAGACTCAAGGTAAAACACTGGCTTTGCTTGGATCTCAAGCCTGTCTGCTTTCAGCTGCAACTTGCATCATTGGCTCTTCTGGTTCTCAGGCCCTTGCACTTATACCGGAACTACACATGAACTCTCTCATGGGCTAGCAGCCTGCTGACTGCAGATCTTGGAGTCTGTCAGTGTGCATAATCGTATGAGCCAATTCTTCATAGTAAGGCTCTTCCTGGATATACATATATCCTGTTAGTTCTCTTTCTCTAGAAAGCACATCCTGTTAGTTCTCTTTCTCTGGAAAGCCTTTACTAATAGTATGAAGTTAGTAAAGACACCACTAGGTCCTGGGGCTACCTCTATCAATAGAACAGACAAAAAAGCCATGCCTTGCAAGTTTTATGTTCTAGTCATTTAACCTGAATAAAAAAAGAACCCTATAAGCTGCCCATAATGATAGCTTTTTATCCTTGTTGTACAGATGGGGTGCTAAGAATTGCTTTAACCCCAGGCCCAGATCGCTAATCACAAGGATTTAAGTTGCTATTGCAGTATTAGTTTTATTTTTGTTTTCATTGATTCATGTCTCATCAGTTAAGCTACTACACTCTGTGTGTGTCTGCTGCTTTGTGTGAAGTGTGCATACTCCTGCAATTACATCAGTTGAACACTAATTTATGACCTGAGAAGCAAAAGTGTGCCTTTTCTTCAGAAGTCAAAGTTCAAGAAGAAGTAGGGAAACTTACACAGAAACCTGTCTATAATTACCGATGAAACAAGTATACTTTCAAAATCTCTTTGAAATAATGTTTTGTTTTCTTTTACAAATAGAAAAACAGTACAAAAGGTCTTTAGTTCATATGATAGAGAAGAGTCAAGTTTTAGAAGTCAATAGACATGATTTTAGGTCTTAGATTGCCAGGACTTGTGAAATTGGTCTATTTGCTTGGCCTAACTATGCCTCCATTTCTGCTATGAAATAACAAAAGTATCTGTCTCCAAATGGAGGCACCAGCTAGTCAAAGAGGCCATGGATGTAAAGCTCTGAGCACACTGAGTGGGACACATTAAGTTCTCAGTAGGTATTAGGTAAAAATAATGAGTAGAGATCTTTAGGTTAAACTTAGGATCAATTTGATATTTTAATGCACAAGAAAAATTGATATTAAGTCTGGCAGACACAAAGAAAATGAATTTGTTGGAGGAAATACAAGATGATCTAGTTGCCTAGATCTGATGGAAAGAACTCTGAGATTTTTTAGTGAAAGCAAACAAGTTTTCACTAAGTGCTGAGTTTGTACGAAACACTTAACAGACATCACAGCGCCGTCAGCTCACTGAATTCTCACAACTGCAATATGCAGTGGGTAGTTTCTAAGTAGCTTCTGTGTATCAGGCTTGTGTTTGATGCTAGTGAGTCAGTGGGTGAGTAAAATCAAAAGTTACTGGCCTCGTGGAGCTTGCAGGCACCAGCAGGTGATGACTGACTGAATGAACAGCTTATCTGCCACAACTTTTCCAGGCTTTGCAGGCCATGGTTTCTGTTGCAGCTACTCAACTGCGCCATAATAAAGCAAAAGCAGAGATAGACAATGTGTAAATGAATAAGTACAACCATGCTCCACTCACTCATGTTCCAGTAAGACTTTACTTACAAAAACAGGAGACAGACAGGCTGTAGTTTGCAGGTCTCTGGATATTAGAGAGCACAGCTAGTTCCCGGTTGAGGGAAATTAAGAACTTCAATAAATGAAGGAGGGCATTAAGAGAATTGCGCTTTAAAGAAATAATAAGGATCCCTAAAAAGGCAAGAAGTAAAAAGGGAACTCCAGGCAGAAGGAACAGACGGCTAAAATCATGGAAGCATTAAAGAACACAGCTTGCTCAGGAAGAGTAAGCATGAGGAGCCTTGATAACTGGGAGAGTGAGGTCAGAGAAAAATGAACAGAGAATTAGAAAAAGCTTTTCTCTGCATATTTCTGTGGTGGTTGAAAGCAAAGTTCATATTATCTTTCAGTATTTCTAAAGGTCGAGCTGCATTCCCCCTCCCAAAGCTAAATGATAACATGATGCAGTTCAAAAGCTGGTCATATCAAATTGCCATCTAATCATTTAATTAAAGCCCCATGCTGGCACCAGCCATCCTCAGGGCCCATTTTTCATTTGGGCACATTTCATTACACTTTTCAAAGCAAATTTGCCTTTTCAAAGGCAAAAAATGCAAATGACTAGGTTTGAAAGGAAATGCATAACATTCTGCATAATGACAGGGATTTTCTTGGAAAGCAGTAATACACAGGCAGAGCTATCTTTAGGGGCTGAGGGTGGCTTATCAGCCCTATGGGAATTCGACATGATATTTCATTACAGCACCAGGATGCAAACGGAAGTGAAATACCAAACACTAGAATGCAAACAGCCCTCCCTATCTCTGTTTTCAGCATTACAGCAGCCACATTTTCAAACAGGGTATGTTCTTTGGACCAGCAAGACCGAGGCAGACATTGACAAGTGGAGGGCATTTTTAATGTGATCAAGAAAATGAAAAGCTAGGAAGAACTGACCTGTTCAAAGACAGGAACAGGAATACCACACCTAAAGGCCAATTAACACAATGCATTAATAGGCAAATTTAGTCACATTAAAACAAATTCCTCAGGAGTAAGCAAACCTCCACTTTGAGGTAGTATAATGCATGTCGGTAGTATTCACAACAAGGCAATGAAAGTGACCTTAACAATATAAGTCAGCATCTTCCTCCTTGAGGTTTTTGAAAACTCTCAGAAGCACTGCTCCCCAATTACTTGTGTCTTTCTCTTTGAAAATGAAACTCCAGCACAAATTTTATGAATCTACAGACCCCAAGGTCAGAGGCAATTAGCTCAAAAAAGAAGGAGTGGTACACAATGAATACCTGTTTATTCCTTCTTTACCATCAAGGAGAGAAGAAAAGATTAACTTTAGGATATGAGATAAGCCCTTTCATCCTGTGAAAGAACCTCTAGCAGCTAAAATAGCAGCACCAGGGTGAGGCTGAGAACCCGGGCAAAATTCAAGTCACAGACTGTTCTGATTTGTTGTCAGAGGACATGTGGGCACTTCAAGCAGAAGCTTTTGACCAAGAAAGTTCATTAGTACGCTAACCATTGCTGATTAGCTCAACTAAGGTCTCTGCCGTGGGTAAGCTGAAGACCTCATTCTATTCCCTACACAGAAAGGATCCCACTCCATGCTATAACCAGGCAGGTCAGACCCTAACCTAAATGTATCATTCAGTTCAGAGTACCACCCCACCTCAGAGATACGCAGAAAAGCAAGAGCACAGTTGGGCATATGACATAGCCTATCTCCACTTTGTTTTTTCTTCAATTTCAATATTATATCAAAATATGCATACAGAAAAGTGCACATATTATGAATTTATATCTTGATGAATTTTCACAGGAGCACACCTATGTAACCAGTCATTAGGCACACACACAAAAATAACATTACCAGCATTCTAAAGTTTCCTTCCTACCCTTTTAGGATAACCACTGTCTTGACTCCTAACATGACAGGGTAGTCTTTTTATTTTGTATATCTGGAATCACCTAATACTTTCTACTGTCTGAATTCTTTGGGCCGACATCATATTTTTTGAGATTTAACCATATCATTGCGTCTAGTTACAGATCGTCACTTCTCATGGATTTACAGAGTTCCATAATGTGAATGTACCATAGTTTATCCACTCACTCTTGATGGTTGCCTGTGATAGCTCCAGCTTTGGGCTATCAGGAAGATTGTAGCTGTAAGGATCCTGTACATGTCTTTCAGTGAACATGGCAAATATTTTGATCTTGTGACTTTAGTGTGAGAAAAAATCATGGTGCAGCATTTGACACAGCTGTGTCAAAATCGTCACGCTAAAATGTGAAATCCCCATTTTGTTTGGAGGATGAAAGAGATGTTCCTGATTTCTCCTCTGCCTCTGACCCACTCACTGCCCTCAACTCTGCTCCTGGCCCTGACCATCCTATGTAGTTCAAAGACTTTGTGTGGGAGAAGTGAGCAGCACATTAAAGGAGCCTTGCAGCTCACATGCAATATTAATAGCCCTTCTAAAAAGGACAACAAAATATGCTTTTAAAATCACATCAGGATTCTTTAAAGGAGGATTTTCAGGTGAGAGGGTTTCCAGCCTTCAGCACAGCAATCAATAATTACGACAGACTCTGACTATTTGAAGAGTATCAAGCGGTAGCAGTTGTTGAGAGAGGGAATATAGACAACTGCTATAGTTCAAGCCATCAAGTGAGAAAGGCTGGGGCAGCACAGAGTAAAGGAAGATAAATTCTGCCAGGAGCAAGCTCAGGTATACAGAGGCCTGGAGGTCCTTGAGGAATAGAGATGTACGGACAATCCTCTCATGCTTTCTTCTTAATCATATCTGAAATTTCCCAGCCATATGACTGGTATGGTGCTCATCCAACCCCTAACTTTAGGGGTAGATATTAATGGACTTAAACTAACCAAGGAACCCCATCTCTTTAGCCATAGTGAAACTTCAGGGATGGGTTTTACCACTTCTGAGCCAGTCAATGTAATTCCTTCTCCTTGCCATAGATATTAGGTTGAGGACCTCAGGACACAGGACCTGAGACAGTTCAATCACTGTGAGACTGTCTTTTTGTGAAGGCTGAGACAGAGACTCTCTTGTCTATTTCTAGGCTAGGTGGTATGAAGCAGGAGGTCTGGAGAGAAACATGGGACAAAGCAGGAGGGGCATGAATTATACAGACATTGAGAACTGGATTAATTCAAAGGACAGAGTAGAGACAGGTTCTAATAATATTGTTTATGTCCTCAATGAAGCCTTGTCTTATCTAGATAACTTATCTAGATAAACTCCTAGATGTTTCCTACACAAGCTAATAGATTCTCTTTTTACAAACGTCCAATTTGAGTCTAGTTTTCTATTGCTTGCAATAAAAACTTTCAAAATGAAACTGAATGATATCAGACCTGGGCTTAGAAAGTATGAGATATTCCACAGGTTGAGTTGGCATTACATTTTATTCCAGGAGCATGCATAGTAGGAAGGAAGGATATAAAGAAAGATATGCGGACATGCCTTCAAATTAGAAAGGCTGTAACATGCTGTGAGGTGGTATTATATGCAGGTTATGATCGATCAGTAATCAGCAAACATTCTGTCAAGGGCCAGGCTGTAAATACTTTCAGCATTGTGGGCCAGGAGATTTCTGTCACAACTACCCAGCTATGCCACTGTAACATGAAATCAACCATAGACAATACAAAAACAAACGAGTGTGGCCGTGTTCCAATAAAACTGTTCTGATGGACACTGAAGTCTGAGTTTCATATAATTTCTACATACCATAAAATATTGTTGCCAATTTGACTTTTCCAATTATTTAAACATGTAAAATCTATCTTAGCTTATGGGCCATTCATTTGCTGACCTCTGAGATAGAGTGAACACAAAATTTCTAGATTTAACTTCTTCCTCCACCATATACTAGCTACATAACACTGAACAAACAACTTAATCTCACTAAACCTCAGTTGCCTCAAAGGTAGAACAGGGAACATTATAATGCCTAACTCACAGTTTTGTTCCAAGAATTAAATGATTTAATTCACATGAAAACATTGAGCAAAGTATCTGACACACCTCACTCAATACAGGCTAGCAATCTTTCTTGTGATTGATTATGAAGGTACTTTGACACTAGGCTATGTATCTTAATAAGAGAAAGCCATCTATATTTTCTGAGCAGAAAATTTACTCAGATCTGAGCCTTGGAGAGTTTACAAAGGCGTCCATTGGAAGAACACATTGGAAATGGGGTACTGGTTTAAATTGACCTAATGTGACACCCATTTGGCTTAGGAAACTTAGATGTCTCTGTATCTTGCTTTTCATTTCAATGCAGCAATCAGTGTTTAGGAGGAGAAGGAGAGTTTTGTTTTTTGGTGGAGAGGAGGGGCATGTACCCAGTCCTGTGGTATGCATTTCTTTAGAAATGAATTTTTTCTTAGAGACTCAGCTGAGCTGATAAAAGTTTTAAAACTCATGGTCACTTCTGGTTTGAACTGCATTTGTCGGTTTTGATAATTTATTCACTGACTAATTAGTTCAGCCAAATCTTACAGATTATGTCTTTTTCTCTGAGCCCAGATGGTATCCCATCACACAGATGATAGGGAATAAGACCCCATACTGTATTTGTCAGACATCCCACTGGGTAACTGATAACCAAAAAACGGTTCAGTAAAGATTTGCATTTAAGGTCTCTTAAGGTCCTCTGATTTTCTCCACTACTCCCTTCTTCAACACATACTAAAGATCCTAACCCCATTTAAGGTCATTAGCAAATCCCAGGCTTCATAAATATCACAGGGGAGCTAATAAGATGACTTACAGAAGGATTGCTGCTTATTGTAGAAGAGCGCACCAAGCTGGTTTGATTTTTCTGGTCTATGCTACGGGGAAACCAATTAGAGTTTGCTTTTGCCTGAATGTTGCAAATGAAAACCAGCATAATTTAGATGAATAAATCTGTTAAATCAAGAAATTTGAGTCCATATTAATAACCATAAACATAGGCAACAGGAGATGCGGATTTTTCTCAAATACCTGCTTCTGACTTGGCCAGCCACCCAATAAGCAAAATGTATTAGTTGGGTACCTACTGCAAGTAAGGCACTACACCAAGAACTTTATTTTTTGTTTATTATTATTTATTAGTATTATTTTTGAGACAGTGTCTCACTCTGTTGCCCAGGCTGGAGTGCAGGGGCACCACTTCAGTTCAATGCAACCTCTGTTTTCTGGTTTCAAGCAATTCTCCTGCCTCAGCCTTCCAAGCAGCTGGGATTACAGGTGCGTGCCACCATGCCTGGCTAATTTTTTTTCATATTTTTAGTAGAGTTGGAGTTTCACCACGTTGGTCAGGCTGGTCTCAAACTCCTGACCTCAAGTGATCCACCTGCCTCAGCCTCCCAAAGTGCTGGGATTACAGGAGTGAGCCACTGTGCCAGGCCAGAACTTTAAACATATGATCTTTATAACACCCTATGAAGCAAGTCCCCCTTTTTTTTTTATCACTTTTATAGGTGAAAAAATTAAGACCTTGACAGATCTTGTGTCTTACTCAAATTCATAGAACTTATAAGCTTGTAAGCCCTGAACCCTTAACACCTCTCTCCTCGGTCTCTCTGCTGAGTCACTGAGTCAGAATGACCGCAGGAGCTCTCTCTGCTCAGCACCAACATGTGTCTGCCGGTGTTAGAGGACAGAGTTGAATATGGGTCCCACCTTCATCTCTGCCATGCTTGTTCTTTAACATACCTTGACTGCAATCATTTCCAAAATTACTTCTTTAGGATGTTTTTCTCCCTCTGGCAGATGGATACTTTAATGCTCATTTTACAGATAAAGAAACTGAGCTTGTGAGAAGTCAAGTAACTTAGTCAGGATAAGAAATGAGTGGGTGAATGAGCCTTATTCTTATTCAGGTCTCAGCCCAAAAACCATGGTATTTCTATGACTTTGAGGAAACTCATTAAGGTTTCCTTTATAATCTCATTCTTCACCAAGAAAGCTCCATCTTTTCTTAGGAAAACTGTATAGACATTAACATAACTGTTAAGTAGTTTCCAAAATCTTTAAAAAAAAACCATTACACACACACACACACACACACACACACACACACACACGAGTATTTAATGATAATACCAAGCTAACAATGTGAGCCTCAATTTCCTTGTCTGCTAAATGGGGCTAATGATACCTCTATCACTAGATTGTTGCAAGAATTAGATGAAAAAAAATACAAGTAAAGCATCAATGCCATAGTAACTAAAGGGAAGACACTTGCCATCTATCTTTCCTCGAATGTCCATCCATGCCTCCACATATTTCCCTCCCCATCTCTCTGTCTGTGAATCACAGAAGTTTGCTGCCAGAACAGGAAGAGTCACAGACTAGAAACCTGGGTTCCTGGCCCAAATCTATTGCCAGTCCTACATGGCTTTGGTCATCTTTCCTGCCAGGTTCTATGACCCTTGTCCATAAAATAAGGGGCTTTGCTGGACTGCCTTTACAATGTCTAATATTCTCTGAGTCCTTATGACCTCATCATTGTTATAGTGCATCGTTACCCTATGTGATGGCTACATTCAGTTTCCCAGAGCTCCTGGCCAAAGGAGGAAAATTATATGCACTTCTATCTCAATGATCCAGCTGGCTTGGCCAGCCACACATTTTGGAGATATGCTATAACTAGTCTGTTTAGTGGTTGATGAATTTCACAAGGTATTTTATTATGGTTATATAAACAGTAACTTTCGAACTACTGAGACTATGCTGTTTTTGGCATGAAAACTTACTTTGATTAAGATAGAAGTATTAATCTCTGACTATTTAAATCTCTAGGAAGATTGAGAAGGAGATCGGAGAGAGCACAACCCTATTTGCATTAATGTTTTTTTTTAATGATTCAGAATGCCATTGGGAAAAAAGTCTTCACATTTATCAACCATATAACTACTTGGCAAACATTTAATTAAACTCTCATCAAGAAAAGTCTAGTAGAAACAGAAAAGACTTAGGAAATCAGCTAGATCTGGTTTCAAATCTGGTCTCTGCCCTAACTAGTTATATGACTTTGGGCCATTAACATCACTTCTATGTACCTCAATATCCGCAACTATAATATGAGAAAAATGGTGTCTAACTTGCAAGATGGTTATGATAATTAAATAAAATACGCACAGCATCTAACACAATGCCTATGACTCAAAGTGCCTGAAAATCAACACGATGCTAAGAGGAATCGGGAGTTTTTTTCCACAGACCGGCTGCTTGCAATCCAACCTTTCCGACCCCAGTGACCACCACCAGCCACCAAACTGCCCCAGCTGGAAACATGAGTCACTCTTGACATCTTCCAACTGCATGTACCCTCAGTTTCCCAGCCATGTGTCATCACAATGCTCTGCCCATTTTACCTCGTATATCTCTCCAATCCATCTACCTCCCTTCATCTCATTGTCACCAGCTCCCTTCATGTTCCCACCCTGTCACATCTGAACTGTACTGTCCCATTTGCACTGGTGTCCTCACATCCACCCTTCCAGGTGACTCTCTACAAAGCAGCCACAGTGATATTTTCAAAAGCAAATCAGAGCAAGTCGCTCCTGCTTTTAAATACTCAGGGCTCCCTAATCCTCCTATGGTGAAAACTTCCTTACTGTGGTCTTCAAGGCTCTGCCTGCTGCTCCCTGGCTCCTTCGCCAGCCCCATCTTAGCTCACCATCCTACTACCTCCTCTGGGCCTCAGTAGCACTGGTCTTTCTTGTATTCCTTGAGGGTCTCTGGCACAACCCTCCAGACACACAATCTCCACTTATGCTTGGACACTCCACTTGCCGGCTCAGCAGAAGCCTTAAATCGTGAGAGAAGACATTCCTGATGCCTCCAGTTAGTTCCACCCTCTGCATATGCTTTTCCCTTCCAGAACCTACCATCATCGTTTGTAGTTGCAAGTTGGTGTGATTTTTTTACTTGGTGTTTCTCTTCCCCATTACACTGTAAATCCTATGAGTGAAAGGGATCCTCTCTATCGCTCTCACCATTGTTTTCCTGGTGAGAGATAGGCACAGAGTTGATGTTGAATAAACATTTTTGAATGAATGAATGAAATTTCTCTCTCCCTTCCCTCTTATCCCTTTGTCCTTTGTCCTCTCCCTTCTCTCTCTCCATCCCTTCCACAAATATTTCCTGAATGTCTACTCCACGCCAGTTACTCCATTTGGCAGTATTAACATTGTTTTGCAAACACTGCTTGAATGTATCCAGTAACACAGATCTCATTGGTTCCTAAAATCTTCATTTTAGACAGTTCTAACTGATATTAATTCTTCTTCAGAACAAGTGGAAATTTATCTGTAAACTTAACTTCCACCTATTTTTTGATGTGGTTTATTTTTTATACTCAAAATCAGAAACAAATAAAACCAGTGGTATCTAGAAAAACTCTCAGTATGTGTTTGTTCACTTGGGCCACCATCAATATGGTGAGATTTACACTCACCTTTTTTTTTTTTTGCATGACTCTTACATCTTCAAAGGCATGTCTTTGGGAAGACAAAAGATCATGTATTTAAACATTAGCCTAACTTCAGAAAGATATGCTAAAGATTAATTTACAAAGACAAGAAAAGGAGAAGAAAATATGACCAAAAGTTGGAGGCCAATTCAGTGCAATCAGATTTATCACACTGTCTTATAATTTTTTGTCAGATTATCTGTCTTTGCCACTAGATGAGTTTCTTGAGGGTAAGGTTCATATCTTCATGGTGTACCGTAGCACTGACACAGTATGTGTCATACATATTTGTTTCAGAGCAAGTCGCTCCTGCTTTTAAATACTCATACATACATACACTTTCATACATATTTGTTGAACAAATAAAGCAATTATGACGATAACAACAACCCTAACTCTGAATTAAATAATTAGAATGTTGTGTTCTATTCTCGACTCTATGCTTTCAATGCCACAGGACCCAATGAGGTAATCTATAGCTTAAGGTAAAAACAATGTCTATCATACATTAAGCTTTTAAAAGTTAGAGAATAGTGCAATTTGAGTAGAAAAAAAAAGCATGTGTGTATACAGATAAATGCACAGCCTATGCCTAATCTTTGTCTGGTATGGCATCTGCAAACCCTTAACAACCATCTTTCATAAGAATGTGATTTGCCTAATAATGCACATAGACCTATTTACTTTCTCTTCCCCCAAACAAAACCATATAACTTTTCCTTTGTTTGGGTTCTAGTTTGGTTTTATCTTAATTGACAATAAGTATATATTACTGTGTGACTAAAGGAAGCAACTCACAGAGCTAGTGCACAAGTAGAGGAAGGCAATCAGGCTGATAAAGGGTCTGGATTCCATGAGAAATGAACAACCATGGAAAGAAATGGAGACATTCAGCCCAGCGAAGGCCAAGGCAGAACACTGTCTTCAAATACTTGCAGGGCTGTGGTCACGCAGAATGGTGCAGGCTGCCCTCTGCAGGACAGAAGGAGGACCACTGAACAGGTGGAAGGTTCAATGATGCAAATTTCAGCTCTGAGGAAGTTTTTTCTCACCTTTGAGCTATTCAACAATAAAGGAGCCGCTTTATAGCAAAGTGGGTTCCTTTGAAGGAGCCTGTTTTACATCATTTAAAGCAGAGGTGCCTGCAATGGAGAGTATGTAAATAGAGTTTGGGAGTCAGTAAATCCCTACCTTTGAGTTCAAAATTGTGTTAGTGTGTACATGTTTTCAGAGGAGTGGCCCTATACCTTGCTTCCACTTCCTGTAGGGTTCAGCAACCCCCAAAGAGGAACTGGATGACTACTTGTTACTGACATTAAGGAGATTATTACACCTGTGAAACTTTAATCATGTTATCCATACCAAATATAAAAAAAATTAGAAAAATATAGTTCTGCAGTTTATTGGTTCCCCTTCTATGCAAATTATTTAATTTTTAAAATTAGTTATTACAGTTCATTGATAACAACCATCATGTCTTATATATGTCTATGTTTCTCCTAGATCAAGCACAGCTTTTTGTACAAAGTAGGTGCTTACTAAATTTTGAATAAATACATGAAGAAATAGACTCCCAGTGTACATTCTTCCCTTTTCACTAATTAATGTAAGTAATTAAACTTCACCAAGAAAGCAGAATTCCATATATGAATATATGATGGCTTGATAATGATGATGATGACAGTGATTGTAACAAAAACGTTATTGGGCACTCACTATGTGTCAAACACTTCTGTCAAGCATTTTATATGCAGTGGCATGTGTAATTCTCATATCAATTATTGAAGGAAAAGGAGGCTTAGATTAATTAAATGTATTAATACAGCTAGTAAGTTATTCAAGCCAAGACACATATACTATAGCATCTGAGCTCCTAACCTCTACAGAAAATCTGCTTAGGGAGTAAGATTACCTGGACTTTGTCCTCAACTTTATCATAGCTGTACAAAGAATTCAGGCAAAACATTTTTCTATCCTTTGCTTTTTAAATCTGTTATGTGGAAAACACTCTAAGAAAAATCTAGGAGGGATTATGGAATGTTCATGAAGAACATAGACTGTGATGATTCATTATGAACACATTGTACCCTACATGGTTGAATATAATTATAACACTTACTCTAAAATTCTTGTCTGCTAATTCCAACATTTAGATCATCTTAGGGTTGCCTTGGTTTATTACCTTAAGTATCTTCACATTTTCCTATTTGTTCATGTGTCTGTGTCTAGTAATTTTGGTACATGTCCTACATATGGTACATCATAGTTTCTATCTGTGTTCTGTTCTGTTCCTCTGAAATTTGTTTCTGTCATTGCTTTTTGTTTATTTTAGCAGACACTTGACTTTATTGAAACTCCAAATTCTGCCTTCACTGCATTGGGCAGCCACTGAAATCTCTGTTCAACTCTTTTAGCCTACATACTTGCATAGTTTAGGGGTCAGCCAGAGATTTGAGAAGAGTTTATATGAAGAATTTGGGGCTTACACTATTGTGCTATCCCTTCTAGAATTCCCTCTCTTCTACTTTTCAACTTCTCAAGTTGCCTCAAATTCTGTTTTCCAATTCCTCATGCCAGAAAGATTGAGGGTTTTAGCCCACATGACTAATTGATCAGGTAGGTAGGTAGGTAGATGACTGATTGATTGATAGACAGGCAGAGAGAGAGAGAGAGAAAGAGAGAAAGAGAGAGAGAGAGAGGGAGAGAGAGAGAGAGACGTATCTAGATGATTGATAAATGCTATAAAAACAGAACACTCACCCACTACCATACACCTCTTTCAAGTATTGACTCTTGACTCCCCTCCAATTTCTGTTTGCTTTTGTTCAGTCTCCATTATTGCCACATAGTTCATGTGAAAGTGTGTGTGTGTATATAATACTATATTACATATATAATATTTTATGCAGAATTTTCATTGCTATCTGTGGAAAGGTTGGTCCAATAGGAGCTACCCACCAAGAACACGGACTTTGACGTCAGACAGACTTGAATCTCCGCCATAACTCTACATTAGATCTGAGCATTTTTGCCATTGTGCTAATAATGGGTGAACTTCTCCGCCTTTGGAAGCCTTTTACTTCTACTACATTTTACCCCAGTGTACAATACATATTTTTTCATATTCTAAGTATGCTATAGTATAAAATAGATTGTGAAACATTGTCTTAAACAAAGCTTCTTCGCCTCCTATAGTACACCTTCACTTTTTTCATCAATTAATTGGATTATTATAAGGATTAAATGAGATAATGTGGGTAATGATAGGTAATGTATGACACATTGAACATAAAGACATTCAGAAAAACCTTAGTACTATACTAATGTCATTAAATTTTTAATTATCAATAATTGTGAATAGCAATGTAATTATAATTATTTAAATAATATCAATGATTATTAATAGCAATGTAATTATAACTGTGACAGACATTCCCACAAAATTACATGTAACTAACCATATTTTCCTGTCCCTTTACCTTGCAAAGAAAATGTGTCTACTTGCTAGGTTCCTGCACATGGCTCCTTGCCATGGTTTAAATGTATCTCCAAAAGTTCATGCATTGGAAACTTAATCTCCAATATAACGGTGGGGTAAATGAGGAATAATAAGATGTGGTTAGGTTATGAGGGCTATGCCCTTAGGAACTGCTTAATGTCATTATCATCATGGGAGTACGTTAGTAATCTGGAGAGTGGGTTTGTTATAAAAGTCAGTTCATCTCTCTCTTGTTATCTTGCTTTCTTGTACTTTTTTGCTCTTCTGTCTTCTGACATGGAATGATGCCACACAAAGGCCTTCATCAGCTGCAGTTACTTGATCTTGGACTTCTCAGCCTCCAAATCGTGAGCCAAAAAATGTCTCTTTTTTATAAATTACCAGTCTCTGGTATTCAGCTATAACAACAAAATAGACTAAGACACTCCTCATGAACTGATTAGGATAATAACAATTATAATAACACTAGTTAATTTTTATTTTTTTTTTTTGAGGCAGAGTTTTGCTCTGTCACCCAGGCTGGAGTGCGGTGGCCCAATTTCAGCGCGCTGCAACCTCTGCCTCCCAGGTTCAAGTGATTCTCCTGCCTCAGCGTCCAGAGTACCTGGGATTATAGGCGTACACCACCATGCCCGGCTAACTTTTCTGTATTTTTAGTAGAGACGGGGTTTCACCATATTAGTCAGGCTGGTCTCGAGCTCCTGACCTTGTGATCCAGCCACCTCAACCTCCCAAAGTGCTGGTATTATAGGCGTTAGCCACCACGTCTGGCCCATTTATGTTTTTAGTAGCTACAAGATTAGGTTTTAAGTGTTTTATGTGTATTAATTTATTTAATCTTCAAATCAGCCCAGTGATGCAGACGTTATTACATCTTCTTTACCAAAGAGAAAACTGAGGCTCAAGTTGGTCTGATAACTTGCCCAGACTCACACATCAGGTATGTATGTGGTGGAGCCAAGGTTTGAGTCCAGGAAATCTGTTACTAAAGGTCTGCTATCTCAACAACCATAATTTAGAAGTAAAGAAACAGAACTGGAAAAGCAAAAATTATCACACTGGTTTACATTAAAAGGAGCCACAGGATACATGATGGAGAAAAACCTGGATCTGTAAATTAAGAGTGAGAAAGGAAAGGAAAAGTCTTGATAATATAAGCTTTGCAAAAAGATTTTTGGGGAATCTAGAGTACCTAAGATGAGACATTTTGACTGGGTGTGGTGGCTCATGCCTGTGGGAAGCTGAGGTGGGCAGATCACCTGAAGCTAGGTCAGGAGTTCAAGACCAGCCTGGCCAACATGGTGAAATCCCATCTCTACAAAAATACAAAAATTCGCCAGGCATGATGGCAGGTGCCTGTATATCCCAGCTACTTGTGAGGCCAAGGCAAGAGAATTTCTTGAACATAGGAGGAGGAGGTTGCAGTGAGCTGAGATCATGCCATTGTACTCTACCTAGCCTGGCTGATACAGCGAGATTTCGTCTCAAAAAAAAAAAAAAAAAAAGAGAGAGATATTTGGAGATGAATAGACTTGAAGAAGATTAATGGAATAAGAATCTTTTTAGATAGATTGGTATACAGCATGCATTTTAGTCATTTTTTTTTCTTTTTTTTAGATAGAGTCTCACTCTGTAGCCCAGGCTGGAGTACAGTGGTGTGATCTTGGCTCACTGCAACCTCTGCCTCCCAGGTCCCGGTTCAAGCAATTCTCCTACCTCAGCCTTCCAAGTAGCTGGGATTACAGGCATGAGCCACTATGCCCAGCTAATTTTTGTATTTTTTAGTAGAGACGGGGTTTCACCATGTTGGCCAGTCTGGTCTTGAACTCCTGACCTCATGATCCACCCATGTCAGCCTCCCAAAGTGCTGGGATTACTGGCATGAGCCACTGTGCCTGGCTGCATCTTAGTCCTTTTTAGCCAGGTGTCAAAGCCCGTGATACAAATTTAAGTTGTTTTTTAATTCTTTTTGATTTGTAGGACATGAGATTTTTAAAATTAATTGTTTTTTGTTGTTGTTGTTTTTCTTTTTTTGGTTGTTTGTTTTTGAAACAGTCTCTCTTTGTCACCCAGGCTGGAGTGCAGTGGCATGATCTCGGCTCACTGCAACCTCTGCCTCCCAGGTTCAAGCAATTCTCCTGTCTCGGCCTCCCTGAGTAGCTGAGGACTATAGGAGCATGCCCAGCTAATTTTTTTTTTTTTTTTTTTTTTGTAGAGACAGGGTTTAATCATATTGGTCAGGCTGGTCTCGAACTCCTGACCTTTGGTGATCCACCCTCCTAGGCCTCCCAAAGTGCTAGTATTACAGGCGTGAGCCACCACGCCTGGCCTAAATTAATTTTTAATTGGGAAATAAAATTAAATAAATTTACTGTGTACAACATGATATTTTGAAATATGTATACATAGTGGAATGGCTCCATGAAGCTGATTAACATATTCATTACCTCATTACCTCACATACGTATCACTTTTTGCTTTGAGAAAACACTTAAAATCTACTCTCTGAGCAATTTTCAAGAATACAATCCATTGTTATTTATTATAGTTGCCATGTTCATAAATTCATAAATCTCTTGAACTTTTTCCTTATATCTAACTGGAATTCTTTATCTTTGGACCAACATCTCACCAAACACCCCAGTCCCTGGTAACTGTAATCAATTCTCTGCTATTGTCTCTTAAATGTTACGGCATGTTGACAATGGTTGGCGGTTAGACAGTGCAGCTTCAGATAGGTGATAATGGTAATGCTGATGACAAGGATGATAAAGGGGAGAAAATACAAGATTTGAGGTTTAAATCCCAACTTTGACTCCTATTAACTATTTGGTTTCTTGGACAAAAAAACTCTCAGTTTAACAGTTATGGGGATAATAATGTCTACTTCCCAGGTATATTGGAGGATTAAATGACATAGTGCATGGATATGTAAAGGACCTAATATAATGTCTGGTGCTGCAGGGGATGAAAAACTGTTAGCTCAATTTCCTTGCTCTTTCTCTTTCTTCTCAGACTCTGAAGTCAAAACATTCAAAGTGGGGAACAGCTACTACCTTATGGGAAAAGCCATTGCCATAGTGTTAGCACTTTGATAAATGGCCCAATTGAAGACATTCCTATTAACTTCATCTATATTTCAATACACTGTACATGATACCCAGGCCAATGGAAGAAAAGAAAAGGACAGGGTGATTAATGAAACACCAGTAACAGCCAGCCTGGCACCTCATAAACAGCCACATGTTTGTTTACTCATTTATAATTTGTTTATTTTTCCTTTTTGAGTCCCAGACTCAGAAGGGGCTGTCAGATGAGAAATTCAATCTGAAGTGATTCCCTAAACATTCTTATCCTGGGGCAGACCCCAGTTTGTTTCAAGCTGACAGCTGGCACCTGTGGCCTGTAGTGAAATACTCTCCGACACTGACGGAAAGAGACAGGTGGCAGGGCTGCCACCAAATGCTGCATTTGATTGATAAAGTGATCTAAGTATCACAGGCACCAAGAATGTCATTAGCAATCACTGCTTCCTGTGTAGAAAGCACCCCCTGGGCCAAGAAGGCAACAAAGGATAGCTTTCAAGGGTCTGCATGTCCATGTTTGTGCTCATGTTTGTGCATGACCAGAGATAGTTCCCATCACTGTGGTGCAAAGAAAGAGCACAGGACCTGGAGGTCAGCAGTCAAAGCTGGGTTCAAATCCTGACCAGGTCATGGACAAGCTGCAGTTCACAGGTAAATCATCAAACTTGTGTACCTCAGCTTTCACCCTTCTCATCTGTTTATTCTCAGCAGTGAAATGTCACGTCCTCGGGGAATCCTCCTCTGAATACCCCAATGAGGCAAGTTTGGATCGCTTTACAATACAGTCCAATAACACAATGCATAGTGTCCATGTCACATTTGTAGTTAGATATATGTTTGTCACTTATCAACTTAATGCCCATCTTCCCCGCTTAATTATAAGCTCTATGGGGTTAGAAACTGCATTTTTCTTGTCTAAGTTGACCACAATGCTCTGAATATCCACATTCTCCAAGTTTGTTCATCCCAGCACAATAGCTATCCCAAATATTATCTCAAGTACTCTGGACTCCCCGAAGATGTTTCTGCAAAACACTCATTCCTTTCTGGCCCTTTTCTCTTCCTTTCTCCCTGCACTTCTTTTACAGATGCAGGCATTTTTTACAGTATACTTCTGCCCTTTTTAGTGCAAGTAAGTTTAACATTTTGGTTTCTTCAGTTCTGTTTCTTTCTTTCCCAAATTATAGTTTTTGAGAAATAGGCTTTAGGAGGAGGTTACCTGGAACCAAACCTTGGCTCCAGCGCTTCTTCAGTATGTGACCTTAATGGCAGCAGTGGCCTGCCTGGAGCAGCTACTGCCAAGACACTGGCTGCAATGAGGGAGGCATGGGCTGGGCTGCATGCTCCATGGAGCCAGTGGAAGCCAGGAGTAGGCAGGAGCCCCAACCGTGCAGGCACAGCTGCAGCCACCCAAGTCATGCCTCAGAACTGGCCTCTCTGTGCTCTTCGGGCCTGGGAACAGGCACCCAAGTCATGGCTGCAGACTCTGGCATCTCTGCATGATGGGGTCCTGGGAAGCCTTTCTCTGGTCCCCCAGGCTTGGAGATGTCTGCTACCCCTGTCTGGCCTCTCCCCACTGCTGGTACCTGCCCTGATCTCGGAGTGAGGTTGAGGCCACTCCTGGGTGCTGTTGCAGCCTGACCAGGTTTGCCCACACTCAGGGCATGCTAACACGCCAGCCTTCTGCTGCCTCAGTCCCCTCTGGACTTCGGGCAATGATGAGCAATGGGAGGGAGGCTGAGTGGGGGCAGCTCAGAGCTGGCCTGCAGGTGCCCCTTGGCATGAACAGCCTGGACGGGACAGAACCGTGGCAAGAGGCAGACAGGATCCTGGGTAAAAGGGGGCAGGTCCCTGGTGAAGCCCCAACTTCAAGCTGGGGAGGGCCTGAAACCTGAGGGCTGCACTGCCAGTCCCGTGGACTGGAGTGGGAACTTGTAATGCTTTCTCTGGGCCCGTGCATGGCTTCCCATGAACTAATCAGCATCCACTTCCTCTCCTCTGAAGCCTATAAAAAGCCTGAACTCAGCCAGACTTGAGCACTCAACCTGATGACCAGCAGTGAGGAGCTACATACTCCAGCATCTCTTCTCTGCTGAGAGCTAAAAAGATGATGAGACAATCAGCTATGGAGAGGAGCTACCCACCCCAGCGTCTACTCTTTGCTGTAGGCTGAAGACTCATTGGGACATCCTGGCTGCAGAGGGGATCTATCCAACCCAGAGTCTCCCCTGAGCTGTTCTATCACTCAATAATTCTCCTTTCCACCTTGCTGACCCTCCACTTGTCCACATACCTCATTCTTCCTGGACTCAGAACAAGAACTTGGGACCCACCCAATGGCAGGGCTAAAAGAGCTGCAACACAAACAGGGCTGAAACGCACCCCTTTCTCACCACGTTGCAGGTGGTGAGAAGGAGAGAAGAGAAGAAGAGCTGTGGTCCTGCAGGGATCCCAGACCTAGGAGGTCCCTGAGCCAGCACTATAATACCCTTTTTGGGACTCTGCGATTCCTAGCATCTCCAAGCTTCCAGATGCCACTGCATTCCCTGGTGCTAGCTGTGGAAGCTGTTTATGGTACAACTGGTCCAGCTTCAGCCTTACAGGAAGCCAACACCTGTGCTGGCACCTGGAGCTGTCTTCCCTGCTGCAGCCAGTGTGCCTGACTATGTGCAGTGGCCGGACCCCACACTTGCTCACTCACACAGCCCTGACCACTCCGCTCACCCTTGGCAGCTGTGGGATCCATTCTGTAGCATGAGCCAAGTGCAGCTCACCAGGCTGAGTGGGCCCACTGGGGCCAAGCAAAACTCAGGCAAAAGCATCACAGGCTACAGAGGTTTCCAGCTGGAAAAGCAACACCCCAAGGATTCTGTAACAACCTTCAGCAAGTGATTATCCTCATGCTAAGCTAGTTTGCACTCGCTATTCCCTTGCCTGCCTGCTCCTCACCTTACTCCTTAATTAACTGGCTGTTTCTTAAGGTTCCAATCAAATGTGACTCCTTAGATAGCTTTCCCTGAGCCTGCCCCCTTCACTTTCCATCTCATTCTTTTATGTTATTTCAATTTCACTTATTGCTGGCCGATATTATCTCATTTATGTAATATTTTTAGCATCAATCTCCTCCCACAACAATGAAGTTCCATAGGAGCAGTGACCTTTTCTATCTTGTCAACCACACTAGCCCAGCCCAGGGGAAAGAGACCAGAAAGAACTGGACTTTCAACAAGTATGTTTTGAATAAATGAATTCAATAACACACATTAGTTAATAAATCTATGAATAAACAAAAGTCACTAGGATATGGTAAAGATTAAATAAGAAAAGATAGGTAAAAATGCCTTATTTCAGCCAAGAGTCTTAATTGCAAGCAACAGAAACCAATTCTGGCTGATGCAAGCAGAAAAAGAATTTGTTCAAAGGGTATTAGTTGACTTACAAAGTAACCAGGAGGATTCAAGATCACTAGAGACTTGGGGCCAAGTATATGTCCCCAAAACTAGTCACAAAATGATGTGCTGAGGACATCACTGCCACCACCATCCCCAAGCACTGGACACAAGAGCTAGCATCAACAGCTATCTGTCTGTGAACACTGGGTGCTGAACACTACAGCTCTAGGAACCCATCTTACTGCAGGAACATACTTCCTCCAGGCACTGCCCACAGCAGTTCCTCCATGTCCCAGCTTCGTCATGTCATTAGCCCACAGTTCACATCTCGGGTAGGTACAACCAATGGGCAGACTGTAAGTCAGATGGCCCCCCATTCTAAAATTCTGGGGAAAGGAATTAGCCAACATTTTCAGCTTCTGTAACGGAAGAAAGGCCATGACATCCTAAATCATAGAGAGGAATTTTCCAAACATGGGAATAAGGTTCAGATGCTGAGCTGTCAAAAATAATTTCCACCACAATGCTTAAGAAATATTAGCCACAAAACAATACAATTACCAAGAGCTTCTCCCTTGCAAAACAATGCACAAACTATTGGAAAAAAGAAGACACAAACAAAAACTACTGCTTAATTCTTTAAATCTGTACCAAGTTAGAAACACTCCTTTTACCACTTTTTCATGAGTCATTCAGTTTGTCAGGTAGTGGGATATTAAATGTGCTTGAGTATTGATTTGAGGGAACTCTTGTCCTGCATAGTTCAGTGCTACACACACAAAAAAAAAGATTGTTAAAAAGGCTCTTGCCAACACAGCTCTGGGGATGTGAGCAAGATGTCAACTAAGTCAGGCCATTTTCATGGCTTGCTGCTCACCAAGGAAAAAATATCCTCAACTGCTTTTCAAAAATGCAGATGTCAAATACTCTTTACTGAGACAGCTGCTCACTTAATGTGGCTCTGCACCTGGCAACATTCGCTACCATGAGTTGGTGATTTGGCTTAACCCGTCCCGTCCCATCTGATACTATCTTGATAGGACTATCAATCAGGGTGTGCATCCACTTCTACCAAAGCTTAAGTAATCAGTTATTCTCTCTGGAATTTGAATCTTGAAAGGACCATGTAAGGACAGAAAACAATAGGAGATGATGCTCCCCAATGGCAGTGTCTTAATGTTCCTGATACCTAGATCATGGTTTCATTTCCATTTCCATTCTTTTAAGCTTGGTTCTTAGTTTTTCCTTAATTCTGTGGACATTTCACACAGGTTCTGTTGCTTGGAATCAATGAGCCTTAACTGACAGTCTTCTCTGAAGATAATCTAGGGATGACTGATAAAATAATATTAACGATTAAGGTTTAATTAAACACTTATTACAAAGGCCTTGGGAAAATGCTTTATAGGCATGATGTCATTTTAATCCCACAAACCTTCAAAGTAGGTATGTATTTTATATCCATTTTGCAGCTAAAAATGTTGCAGCTTAGAATGGTTAAATTGCCTATCCAAGGATGTATTCACAGAAGCACCAAAGCTATCAGTTCCATCTTAAGCCAAAACCTATGCACTTGGCCACTATGCACTCAGCAGTAAGAATGAGATTCATTCACTCATTTATTCATTTAACAATGAATGGCTAAATATTTATATTGTGCCAGGCTTTGTTTTAAAAGCTGTAGAAATGGTGAAGAAAGACAAGATCCTCTATGTATGCTTGTGAAGTTATATTACAAGGTAACAATAAAAAAAATAAACAAATGATTAAGCATTGCAGTTTCTGATGGTTAGTCCCAAGCAAGAAACTGAAGAAGGATAAGGGAATAGAATGGGATTTATCTGATACTAATATCTGATAAAACAGGAGCTATGCAAACACCTGGGGCGAGGCGTTTATGACAGACAAGAAGTTAAGGATTACCATCCTGGGGCAGAACTGAGCTAGATGTGTTTGTAAAGCAAGAAGACCCCTATGGCTAAAGAAAAGAGAAAATAAGGGGGATAAAAAGTAAAGTTGGACTCTTAGGCCAAGACCAGATGACAGAGGAACTTTGAGGTTTGGATTCTAGTTGCAGCCCTATCTCTAACAGTGGCTAAAGCAGCTCACTAATCTTCATGGGTTTGTTTCCTTATTTATAAAATGAAAATGTAGGAGAGGTAGGAGCAGGGGACCTGAAAGGTCTTTCCCAGCCCTGACATGCTATAATGAGATAAAGAGTATGATGGATGGAAGGGGAACGGTAAAAACAGAATAATAAATCCAGCTGCTCACAGTGGTCACCTTAAATGTCTCCATCTTTTTGCACATGAGTCAATGTGATGGTTTATAAATGAAAGTACCTTTTCCAACTGTTGTAGACCCACCTGATAACTATGTTTGGTTCATGATTCATTAAATACAGAGAGATAAACCAAATGCTCCTAACATTTAAATCAGGGGAATTAAAAACATTTTAAAAATCAGCGAAATGTCTCATCACACTGGTGAAACATTTTGATCTGATGAAAGGTCCGGTGTCAGTGATTAATCAGACACCTCTATTGATTGAATTTTTTTAGAACAATAGCTCCTTAAAACAGTTATTTTGAGGATGAGGAGATCAAAGTTTCCATGAACTAAAACAAGTCAAAGTAATACATGAAATATTGTCACATGAAGAATACAAAGCTAACTTAAAAATATTTCTTGTGATTACCTCTACTGATATGAAATTTGCCTAGGAAAACACCTTTGGATGATAAGTAGAGGCCCAGATAATGTCCAGAGTCAAGCTTCCAATCCATTGTATCCAAGCTCAAGAAAATTTATTCCCTCAAGAAACAATTCAGGAAGAAAGTCTACAGTTAGGAAATACTCAATTAAATCTATAAATTAAAAGTTTTCAAAGTCCTACAGTAAAAGAGCATAGTGCTGTGGGAGTACATGACAGGCTCACTAAACTATTCATCTGTTGGTTCAGCCTGGAGAGGAAGTGACTTGTGCTATGATCTGAATGTTTGCCTCTCCCAAAAATTCATATGTTGAAATCTTAATCCCCAAAGTGGGTTATTAGGAAATGAGGTCATTGGGAAGTGATTGGATCATGAGGGTAAAGCCTTCATGAACTGAATTAATGCCCTCAAAATAGAGACTTGGGAGAGAATCCTCACACTTTCTACAATGTGAGAACACAGGAAAGTTACCATTTATAAACCGGAAAGTGAAACCCATCAGACACTGAATACGCTAGTGCCTTGGACTTCCCAGCCTCTAGAATTATAAGGAATAAGTTACTGTAGTTTACAAGCTACCACTTCATGGTACTTTGTTATAGAAGCCCAAATGGACTAAGGTGACTTGCATAAGAACCGACAGATAGTAAGTGGCTGAAAGCAAATCTGAACTTGGGCTTTCTAATTTTCAGATGAAATGCTAAGGATAGCTAACATACTTCCAGAATTAATTTAACCTGAAATGTATTCAGTTCCAAAATGCTAACAATACTTGCCTATGATAATTAACAAAATGTATTAGTAGGATACCAGAAACACATGTTGAACACAGCTATTGTTTAATTTATTCAGTAGCCCCCAAGCACTTAAAAAAATCCACAACTTTGAATCCTTATAGAAAAACATTGTATAAATGACATTAAATAAAGATAACTGCAAAGGATTTGTAATATTTCTGGTGCATGTGTAACTGAATCTATTTAGGTTGAAATATATTCATAGACAAGTGCTTCTGATGTTAAAAAAAACGCAAAAATAATCCATTAAGATGTTGAAGCAATTTTGAAAAAGCAGTTATTTGAATGGTTGCTACTTCTTTCAATTTTCTTATAACCCCACATGGAACTCAGAATATAGAGGCATATAATAGTAAGTTTTATTCACTGAAAATAACCCAACAAGGTTTTGCTTTTAAAAAGCTTTAAGAAAGCTAAAAAGCATGAGTAGAGCTTTTCTTTTCTTTAACATTTGGTAAATTTACCTTCTCTGTGACTTGCTTCAAATACCATATGATTATTCGATTTAGGAACATATACCATCAGCATATTAAAAGACCCACGCAACATTTATAAATGTTAAGTTATCCTAACCATTATGGAAGATCAGAGTGCTTTGGCAACAGTATATGAGAAGAAAGGAGGAGAAAAAAAGAGTAACTCTCAACACTTGACTTCAAAACAAGATTATGTGAGGCTTAACATAAAATCTGATACAAATGTCAGGGATTATGATTACTATGATCATTCCCATTCAAATGTGACCTTTCATCATAAAGTCATTTCAAGTAAGGAGGGTAAGAATACTTTAATCCTAAAGTTTTTAGTGGTTCTTAACAGTTACAGGTATAAACAATATTTGATAATTGCAAAATATTTTAATTGGAAAGAACCATTCAGAACATCTATTCCATTTTCCCAAGTAATGATATTTGAGAAGAGTGTTAGTTTCAGACTATCATACATAATAAATGTGGAACAGAACTTAATAGTTATGAAAAATCCATGAGCTAAAATACGACCCTACTTTCAGACCTCAACAGGTGCCTGAACAACTGGGTCTACTCGATTCTTGGACAATAAGGCTCACTGACTCAATGAAGGAAGGACTCAAAAGATTATTCTCACTAGCCATAATATTCCAATGATATCACAGAACCTACTGTGTGTTTTTCTTTCTAATTGACTCTCTTCCTCTCTTGCTGTCCTCCAGACACAGGAAAAACATCTTGCTTGCACAATACAGTATGCTAAATGGATTAGATAAACTTCTTTTGCTTCATTTGTTGAAGCTGTTTAATCCATTCATCTCAGATCAGATCCATTCCATTTCTTGCACATTGTATAAGCACACCCCATTGACTAAGAAGAATTTGTCATCATTTTTCTTGTGCAAAGGACTCTTTAAGTTGTACAGAGGTGTTTCTAGATATCAGACAGTTGCTACACTGCCAGAGAAATACAGTGATGAATAGAGAAATGAAAGAATTTCTTACACTCAAGAAGTTTTCTAACTTTGGAAAGAGCGGTGGAGAGTTGAAAAGGGCATAGGGAAGACATATATACCACATACTCTCAAAACAAGTGAGAACACATTGGTGGTGGTAGCAAAATCCTACTCAGTACAAAAGATTAGGAAATTCAATCTGTAGGACTCCGCAAATTTTACACAGAGGAGACATTTGGACTTTAAAGGACACACCTTTTTTCTGATGAAGAATGGAGAAAAGGAATTTCTAAAGAGGGATCAAAACAAGTAAAGATAAGCGCACCGTGAATATGGGAAGTTGTGTGGAAATGGTACATAATTAGGAATCATAGTAGGCACACAAAAAACTACTTGTTGAGTGAATGATTATTATGATAAAGGCTGTGGAGCAGTGAGCAGCGGTAAATGGAACTAGGAAAAGAGGTTGGGATTAACTTTTTAAAAAGAGCTTTGAAGTCTGTGCCATAATACAAAGTCAAGACTACATCCTGGAAAAAATGAAACTCATTAGAAGTTTTGCAGAGGGGAAGAATCCAGTTTTGTGTTTTAGAAAGATAACTGATGGAAAAATGTGGGGAGAGATGGAATAGAAGAGATCAGTGAGGGAGGCTAGTCTAAGAGCTGAGCTATCTTAAGAATGGAAGCTAAATGTGATGCATAAATACAACAGAGCAATGGCGGAGGAGAAAAAGATGGGAATTTGGAAGGGAACTATGCGGTCAGATTGCCAAGTCTGTGAGAAATAATACAAGACACATAGAAAGAAAGAATTTTTAAAATTCTCTTTTCTGAGTAATTGAGTTTGCACAAAAACATTTACTGAGATAAGGAATTCCTGCAGTTGTCCCCTCATTCAAACCACTGAGCAAGTATCTACAATGCTAGGTCCTGGAGATGATCCAATGAAGAGAACAACCAGGCACCATTTCAGCCTCACAGAACATGTCAGACTTCAGGTCAGTATTTCAAGTATGAGAGTAAAATTATTCTCCACGATTAAAAACAAAAAAAAGTCACTAAATCCTGTAACAAATTAGAATTAGATTAGAATTAGAAGGTCATTACTCTAGGGATTCGAATTAGAAAAGGAAAAGATTTTACTGCTCACTTTATATTATTTGAAAGTATTATAATGAGCAAATATTACTTTCAACATTTAAAAAATAAAGATTAAAAGTAATTAAAAATACATGTAAAGTTCAATAGATACCCCCTAACATAATCTCAAAAGGATTCAGAATATAAAGGGAATTCATATATATTTAAAGATGTCCTTGGAGATGCTTGCTTCGGTTGTTGCATAAGATATGCTTAATTTATTTGTCCTTAATGTTACTGGAAAATTTGAAAGAGAGAAAATTCAGTTTTTCAGTTGTTTCCTTTGCTTGCTATTGAATGTGAGATCCTAAAGACATTCATATTTTCTTTCACATGTGCTGTATGTTTTTGTTTGTTTGTTTTTTGAGACCGAGTCTCGCCTTGTCACCAGGCTGGAGTGCAGTGGTATGCTCTCGGCTTACTGTAATCTCTACCTCCCAGGTTCAAGTGATTCTCCTGCCTCAGTCCCCCAAATAGCTGGGATTACAGGTGGGCGCCACTACACCCAGCTCTACTAAAATTTTTTGTAATTTTAGTAGAGACGGAGTTTCACCATGCTGGCAAGGATGGTCTCAATCTCCTGACCTTGTGATCCACCCACCTCAACTGGCCAAAGTGCTGGGATTACAGTCGTGAGCCGCCATGCTCGGCCTTTTATACTTTTTTAAAAAAGAATAAAGACAAGCCACATTTAGTTTGCTATAAATGAAGATTCAATTGATTGATGCATAATGCCATCCAAACGTAATATCCTCCTCTGAAGAAGCAACTCAATATCTGCATGGGTAATTCATTTAAAAATCTATGACTACAAAGGATCTTTCCTAACAATTTCTGTATTAAAGAGAGAGTCACCCAGGAAGTGGGGCAGCAAAAAATAGCTACCTCCCTTCTATTTACCTAAGTTCATCAATGGCAAGGATCATGAAATATTATTTGGAAGAGTGCAAATTATTTATAATTATCTTCTTAAGCCTATTTCACAAATATAAGATTTCATTCTATAATGCTGTAGACCTGACATGTTTTCCTATGAGCAGGCCTTTTATTATCTTTCAGTTAGCATGCAATTTTTTCTAATTACAAAAATAATACAAGTTCAAAGTAGAAAAATTAGAAACTATTTAAAAAAAGTGTTAAGAAAACTAAAAGTACTGAGAAGGAAAGAAAGAGCAGCCTCTGACATTCAGAAGTTGGCATGCCACTCACAACTGACCATGTTATTCTTTTGGTGGACATAAACCTTTTATGTACTTATATATGTACATTACATAAATACATATATACTTTTATGTGTAATGCATGCATCATATGTACTGTGTAGGAAAAATTAGTGTATGGATAATTTATACTGTTCACTCTCATGAATTAGATCATGTGTTTTGATTTCTCAAAGTGATGCAGGATTCTTTGCTCCTTAGTTCAGCTAAGATCCAGGTTCTCATCACACAACCAGGAAAAATTAGGCACGCAGACACACTGAAAGGTAAGGAGAGTGGGATTTATTTTAAAAAAAAGCTCTCGGCCAGGCGCAGTGGCTCAAGCCTGTAATCCCAGCACTTTGGGAGGCCGAGGCGGGTGGATCACGAGGTCGAGAGATCGAGACCATCCTGGTCAACATTGTGAAACCCCGTCTCTACTAAAAATACAAAAAAATTAGCTGGGCACGGTGGCGCGTGCCTGTAATCCCAGCTACTCGGGAGGCTGAGGCAGGAGAATCGCCTGAACCCAGGAGGCGGAGGTTGCGGTGAGCCGAGATCGCGCCATTGCACTCCAGCCTGGGTAACAAGAGCGAGACTCCGTCTCAAAAAAAAAAAAAAAAAAAAAAAAAAAAAAAAAAAAAAAGCTCTCAGCAAGAAAAAAGGTCCTGTCAACAGGCTTCCATCACACAGACTGAATATTAGGCCACCACACCAGCTGAAGAGGCTAAGCTCCTCTCCCCTGCATAAGGTGTGAATCCCCGGTGGCTCTGCCCCATTCTCCCAGTGCACGGGGGGCACCCAGTCCCTTATGAGGACGTCCAGACAAGGCCCTGGGCAGGTTCCCTTATCAGTACAAAAGCATCTGACACTTGCGGGGTGGGTTGGAGATTCTCCAGGGATCCTCCCTTATCTGCCTCCTGCATCTATCAAAAGTATTTTCCAATCTGGAAAGCTATGAAAAATTGCACATTACTATATATAATGCTTTAAAAACTTTGTGTACTGTCACAATGAGAGCTAATATTTTTGATAGGATACACTTAGAAAGGTTACATATTTATGGCTTCTTTCCAGAGGTGAATTGTGAAATAAATATTTTGAATGAATAGTATTAAAAAGTTAATTTACTGACTTTTCTGTATTTACTTCTCTCTCTCTCCCACTCCCTCTCTCTCTCTCTGTCTTTTTCATCTCAGCAAACAGTGCTAATTCAAACAGTTGCCAAAGAGAATAATTGGAGATAATAAATTTTTTTCTACATGTTCATCAGTGCTATTATTCTCTCCTTAAATAGCTCTTAGGTTCATTTACTCTCCCCCATTTGCTTTTAGTCCGGATCTACTATTATCTCTTATTTGCATTTTATACAACAGTTTCCTAAAAAGTTTGTCCTTTCCTCACTGCAATCCAAATACTTTTTTGTAAAATGTAAAACTATTCAGGTCAGATTTTCTTACTTCATTTCTAATTAACTCCTAAGGCTAAGTTTGATACCCCTAGTGTCCCGAGAACACCCTGTATGAATGCAATATAGCATATGTTGTATGGTATTTTGGTCTTTATTTGCATATTTCTTGCTTTAATCCTAACTAAGTTGGAAGCAAATTGATGGGAGGTCCAATGTCTCATTCACCATTTTATTTCCAGTTCTGAACACAGTGTCTGGCAAATAGCATATGCTCATTAAACATTTATTGATTGAACCAAGCATTCATATTGTTCTGGCTTCCTAATTTTAGTTTTTTTTTCTTTAAAAATTAAAATCACCTTGAATAAAATATATGTGGTTAAAAATAAAACATGACAAATAAAATCAATGAATATTTTATGATCAAAATAATATTTTTTATCTTATCTCTCTTCTTTCAGGAGTTACCTTTACCAACTTTCTGTTTTAAGTATATCTTATGGTTACCTCAATTTTCTAAATACTATGCTAATATACTTTTTTGTTATTCATCAATTATGTACACTTTTTGTGTGTTCCCATATGATGATTGGAAACCTAGCTTACTCAAACAACCTGCTGCCTCTTATTCCTGTTGGTTTTCTCCTGACATATTTATATCGGTATTTATATCACAGCCTCTACTAGTCACTTCAGCTTTCAGACAAAACAGTATTATATATTCATTTTCTTCATCAATCATATACAATATAACTTTATTTTCTGTTTTTAAGATGATTATAAATTATTCCCCCTTCACTCTCTTTTACATCTGCTTTTAATATTCCATCTCTTTTGTTAGTTGATTTACTTTCATATTTTTAAGGTAGATACAATTCATATTTTTTCGATACCTATGTTTTGTGGTTTTCTTTTCCAGTCATTGAACAATGATCCTTCAGTCATGTTCTGATACATTCTATTTTTTACTCTGCCATTGCAATATTTTAATTTTCTTCATAGGCACTTTATTCTACTATGTGAATATTCGAATTCCCCTTTCCCAAACCAAGAAATCCCCCCTTCAATCACCACTTAAAGCCTATGTCATCTTGTCAAAGTCGATATTGTCATTTTACGGACCTCCTGATCTTTGATCCTGAAATCTATACTTTTCTTGATAGCACATCTTTTCTACAGTAACTTTGACAGAGTAAATCTTTAAACAATTTCTAAGAAATGTACATGCATATAATAGTTCTGAATACTAAAAATTTCTTTATTCCTGAAATCCTTCTATTTTTCCCTTCCACCTGAATTATATTTTAGGTGAATACATTATTCTACATTATCTCTCAAATTAGGTCCTTTTTCTTTTTTTCTCCTAGTTTTTCTAATATATAATAAAAATTAAACTTGTATATGCTTTTTATTATATATTGTATTGTTTTTACATACGTAGACATTATAGAATGGCCAAATCAAGTTAATTAACATATCTGACACCTCATATATCTATTTTTTGTGGTGAGAACATTTAAGATTTACTCTCTTAGCAATTTTCAAGGGTGCAACACATTATTGTTTACTATAATCACCATACTGTGCAATAGATATCCAGAATGTATTTATCCTAACTGAAACTGTGTAACCTTTAACAAACATCTCCCTGTAGGTCTTGTTTCTGCTATTATACCAAAGAATTTTGTTCATGGGCATTAAGATGCTAGACAGATTTCTGTTCTTTTGTAAGATATTTGTGTACTCACTTCCCTGCTTGCCCTTTTCTTACATTCTAAAAGCTCTAGAATTTAATTTTGATCAAGGTGATCTAGAATAGTGCTAACTCATACAATAACCACTAGACATTTGTTGGTATTGAGTACGTGAAATTAGGCTAAGGCAACTGATGCAAAGATCTTTACATTTTATTTTAAATATTTAATTTAAATTTGTATTGGATACTTTATCCAGTTATTAAAAACTTTAAAAAATATTTAGAAAAACGTGTTCATGTAAAGCTATTTTTTAGCTGTAGATTTATAACATCTAAATATAGATTACATACTTTGCACAAAAATTTAGTACTCAAATGAAATGTGCTATAACTACAGTGAATTTTGAAGATTTAGTATATAGAACTTAACTGCAAATATTTCAATAATTCAATGTTGATTAAATTGTGAAGTTATGATATTTTGGGTATAGCTGACTTGAACAATGTATCAGCAAAATTAATTTTAGCCTATTTCTTTTTGCTTTTCAAAAGTGACTCCTAAATATTTAAAATTACATATGCAGCTCATATCGTATTTCTATTTGGCCAAGAATCATCTAGAATTCAGAAAATAGTGTCCCACATAAGGGTTTTGTTTGTTCGTTTGTTTTTAATGTGTTAGGGTGAGCACTTTCAATAGATTCTGGAAAAATTTTTCTCTAATTTTTATTTAATAAATTTGTCTTTATTACCATCCAACTAAATCTACTTTTCTTATCTCTGCAACTTTCAAAAATCAGATAAAATCAAGGTCTTATGGTTTTTTTTCTCATATGTTTCATTTATTGTTCTTTTTTGTTCTAAACATTCTTTTAAAAAACTTTCAGCTCTTTTATTGAACATTTGACTTTAGCTCTTGTTTCAGAACTTTTTTTTAATCTTCCAAAGTTTAGATGCTATGGTTTTCAAATATTGCTAATAATACAAATTAAAATTTATGATTTGTGTGCTTATCTGTTTGCTAAAGTTCTTTACTCTTCATGATTTCAGTATATGAGTTTGTGTTGATTATCTCAGTTTTTCTCTTTGAAACTGCAATCTTGTAAGATATTGGAGGCTCTTGAATGTCCATTTATTTTTATTATTATAGCAACATAAATTCTGGGCTCAATTACTGTGTACTGAAGCATGACTTGTGGATTTTTTTAAGAGAAGAATTCTTTAGTCCAGTTACTGACTGATTGATTGATTATCATTTGATGATAAAGTGCCAATCTATTTGCCTGCAGTGGTTCTTGAGGAAGAGAATGTTGCAGCTGTTCTATACAGACTTTCAAACTATTCATTGTTTCAGTGCCCTTCTGACTTGAACTTACTTTGTCGGGGTGCTCTTGCCTTCTTCAGGGTTTGGCAGGTCAGAAGACTTTCTCATTGCTGATTTAATTTGTCACTTTGTCTTTGATTCATCAGGCTCCAATTCTCACCTGATTTACATCATCTAAACACTTCTTATTACTCTGAGTTGGTTTTTAAACTCTTTACTGAACTTTTATGATATCATAGGAAAGGAGATGAATGGATATGCTCAGACCATAACCCTGGAGTAGGTTATCATTAAAAGTTGGATGGTCTATACTGTGTTGTCATTTCTGAAAAAACGTAATTTTATCCAGGACACTTTAGCGAAGAGGAACTAGAAATAAAGTTCAGTTATTCTAGCCCTTAGGATTAAGAATATTTTGTTGAAATGTAGTAATTCATTCCCTATTTCATTTTATTTTGTCATCGTCCATGGTGTATTCAACTTTTCAAAATAATACTGTTCTTTAATTATATCTTTAAAGTAACAGTAAAGTTGTAAGCTTAAAGACATCTTTGAAAAATGACTAAGTACAAGGGAGAGGTTTGGGCTAGAGACAATGTATTTAAAAATTTAGAAAAAAATGTCTATCACACTAAGATTCTACCAAAGGAAATAAAAACTAATAAGCTTGCAAATGAGTGAAGATACCTTTTTCTATTAGATATATGTTAAGCAAAGAAAAGTTGAGTGAAATTTAAATGCATTTTATCATTGTTTGCTAAAGCAATAAAATTACCTGATCATGCAATCATTAGCAGCTTTGAGATGTTTGCTCTGAATTAATTCATCTCTGTTGGCAAATAATTACAAAGGTTTCTAACTTTTAAAGTATGAAAATTTTATTTTATAAAGTACTCTATTCAAAATTGGACTATGGTCAGCATAACTAATAAAACAAAGAGACCATACTTTCATTCAAGTGTCAGGCCATTATTGTCAGGAGTTCTAACAAGTTTTTGTTGTATCGTGTCGAGAACAAGGGTTGTTTCACTTCAAAAATTTATTTTGGGGAAATTAAATGAGTCCATTAAGAGGTTTGGGCTAAAGACAATGTGGTTCAAATTTAGATCCTTCTAACCTTTTAACAATAATAATTTTTGTAAAGGTCTTCTGTAAAAATATTGTTCTCAGCTGTGTTTCTTTTGCAGTTTTTAATGTGTGAACATTGTTACTGTCATGAAAAATAAAAATTGTACAAAATTTGTATATTTTCACTTATAAGTTGCCTTTATTATAACAGCTTCTACTCATATTTAGTGTGAAGGTAATATAACAGTGCAGTGATGGATTCATAGAATATCACAGTAGTATAAAGATTGTTATCTAATAATCTACGGATATTTCTCTTTTTTAACAGAGCCTAAATTTGTTGGAGATGACAGGTATCCTGCTAAATCATGTATTCTGTAGCAATAATTGAAGAAAAGGGTAGTCCAAAAAGATGTGAATGAAAGTCTATATCTGAGCCTTCCAGAAAGATTCAGAAGAAGACAGATTCAGCTAGGTGGTACTTCTTTTTTTTTTTCTTTCTTGGCTAATTATAGAATTTCCAACTGAGGCTACAGTTACCTTCTTAAAACTGATCATAAGGAAGGGACACAGACTCACATGGACATTAGCCCAGAGATCTTTGAGTTGCTACTTTAGATTAGGACTGACCGCTTTCATTCTTTTTGTTACTTGAAAAAAATAAACCTCAATCTTGTTCAAGTCACTATTATTTGGGATTTCCCTTGTGTTTCTCTTTCCATTTTTAAAAGGTGTCCCAGGTGAATCACATGAACCTGTTTGAGAAACCATCCCTTCAAGTGTTCTATTTGGTCTCTCCACTACAGGCATGGTGACTTGGCTAAAATAATTAGTACCACTTCAGAAAGTAACTTTATAAATATAATATATATTTTTTGTGACTCCAAGTTCTGAAAATGTCTAAATGTCCTTGTGTGATTCTTTTAAATGTGATATTTTTCGATAGACATGATGATAATTTTTATTTTTTTTTTGAGACAAAGTCTGGGTCTGTCGTCCAGGCTAGAGCGCAGTGGCATGATCTCAGCTCACTGCAACCTCTGCCTCCTGGGTTCAAGCCATTCTCCTCCCTCAGCCTCCCAAGCAGCTGGGATTACAGGCATGCACCACTATGCCTGGATAATTTTTTTGTATTTTTAGTAGAGACGGGGTTTCACCATATTGGCCAGACTGGTCTAAAACTTCTGACCTTGTGATCTGCCTGCCTAGGCCTCCCAAAGTGCTGGGATTACAGGCGTGAGCCACTGTGGCCGGCCAGATTATAATTTTTAAAGTTAAAATAATAAGCACTAGTGTTCTCAAATTATCTTTTAATACTTCCTACCAGGTATTGTCAATCAAAATATTTACATTCCAATTGAAAAATGGTATGTTCGTATATGTGTTCAGAAATAAACATTTTGAAAAGACAAATGTGGTGTGAAAATAAATGAACTCATGGATATAAAGTATCCCTTTAATCTTGTATTACATTCATTAATTTCAAATGAAGCAAAGCACTGGCCATAATATCATTCAATGTGTCCTATATTAGAAGTCCTGGCCAGGTGAGGTGGCTCAAGCCTCTAATTCTAACACTTTGGGAGGCTGAGGTGGGCAGATCACGAGGTCAAGAGATCAAGACCATCCTGGCCAACATGGTGAAACCCCATCTCTACTGAAAATACAAAAATTAGCTGGGTGTGGTGGCATGTGCCTGTAGTCCCAGCTACTCGGGAGGCTGAGGCAGGAGAATTGCTTGAACCCAGGAGGCAAAGCTGGCAGTGAGCCAAGATCAAGCCACTGCACTCCAGTCTGGCGCCTGGAGAGAAAGCAAGACTCAGTCTCAAAAAAAAAAAAAGAAGTCCTGTGATAAATTTCTCTTAGAGTTTTGCATGGAAAGTGGTTTATATACTTTAAAACAATAAGAAAATTTTATACTGAAAATTATGTGATTTTAGGTTATCTGCCCATTCTGTTGGAATGCAGGATTTTTCTTGCCAATTTCTTAGATGTCATTATAAATTAAGATAAGCAATTTGTCCATGATATGAATTGTATACGTCTCCCCCAATTTGCCATTTGTTTTTTGACTTTAATGCTTTTTTGCTATGCAGAAGTTTTGAAGTTTAGGTACTCAATGTTTTTAATTTTCATGACATAAAGCTATAGAGAATATATTTTTATGTTTCTGTACAGTTAAGCTTTCTGATAAAAATCTTGGAACTTGCTCTGAAGAGCAAGCCTTGGAGGTTAATTTACAATAGAGAACCCTAGAGACATTTACCTAACTCTGGAAGTGTGCATTTACACTTCAAAGAAAGCCGAGACCCGGGACTGTGCAGATATCCCTGAGTTGCAAAACTAAAGATGATGTTTCTAACTTTTCCCAAGAGAAATTTATTTACATTCCAAAAGGTGATATTAAGAAATCAGAATCTTCCGAAGAATGAAAGGCTTTTCTCCCTACTTGAAGGAAGAGAGGACAGTGTTTCTATAAACAGCCAAATTCATTTTTTGGTGTTTCTCACCTATAGTAAAGACCCCTATTACATGTGGGTGACATCTGGTTCTCATCACATTGCTCTGGTGGCGAGAATGTAACTAATAATAATCTATTTGTTGCTTCTCCAAAAACCTCCTGTGTGCATCCGGGTTATTATCAATAAATATAATTATTACACACATTGCTTTTTATTTATAGTTGAAAAATGGTTTCTCTACTCCAAATTTAAAACATACTATCCATGATTTAATAGTTTTTAAACCTTTAAATTTTTGGTCAATTTGTAGGTTTGCCTCACATATAGTCTGAGGTAAATATATACTATATATTTTTATACATGGGTTAAAGGTTGGCTGAACAAATTTATTAAAGTGTCTATTTGCACTCCTCTGTTTTGTTTGTTTTTAATTGCTTTACAAAAAATGGGGTGGTATTTGACACTGAGGTACATGAGAGAGATCCTGTGAATATCCTTAACTTGTCCCTAATGGTACAGCTGAATACCTAGGGTTCTCAAGACAGAAGCTCAGTCTCCTCATTCTTTCTCCTTCCTTCCTTTCACCATTTTCTTTCCTTTTCCTGTTTTTCTTCATCTTTCCCTACTCTTACTTCAATTCCTCTGTTCTTTTTAATTTTCTTTTTAAATTTCCTTGCTTCCTCTTGTATCCCACAGATTTTGGTATGTTTTTACTATTACCGAGTTCCACATATTTGATTATTCCTTATGATTTTACCTTTGAACTATGGAGTATGTAGTGTGTGTTGCAAAATATTCAAATACTTGGAGTTTTCCTATGTATCTGTTGCTATTGGTTTCAAAGTCAATTGCATTGTACTTAGATAATATATTCTTCATAATTTTAGCCCATTGAAATGTATTTCTAGTGGTTTTATGGCCAATTGCAAGAGCTTTTTTGGTGAATATACACGTGAAAAGAATTTGAATACTACAGTTGTTGAGTAATTTCTGTAAATGTCAATTAGAGCAACATGGTTTATAATATTTTATGTCTTCTATATAGTCACTAATGTTTTGATTGCAAATTCCATTTATTGCCCTAAAACAAAAACACAAACAAAAAACAAACCAGGTCATAAAATCTCCTATTATGACTGTGGACTTGCCTACTTGTCTCTTTCATTTTGTCGAAATTTACTTCTTGCTTTTTGAAGCTGTGCATTAGGCACTCTACAACATTTACGATGTCCAGTCTTCTTGATGAAATAGTCTTATTATCATTTGCAATGTCCCTTTTTATCGCTGCTAATACTCTGTCTTAAAGTTTATTTTAATTGATTCTAAACTAGCAACTACAGCTAATTTCTTTTCATTCTAACAATATGCAAAATTTACATACATTTACTTTTAACCTATCTGTCATTGTACTTAAAGTGTATCATAAACAGCATTGCTTATTTATTTTGACAATTTCTGCCTTTTAAATAGTGTCTAGAATATCTGTATTTAACATAACTATTGGAATACTAGAATTTATATTTAAAATTTAAGCTTCTTCTCCATTTTTTCTTGTTTTTGATTTCCCTGTTCCCTTTCATGCCCTATAGTTTCATTACGTAGTTTATTGTTTATCAAAATCCCATTTCAAAGTAGCTATTGGTCTTCTAATTATACGTCTTGGAGTAAAATTATATTTAGTATTATATCACTCCATGTAAAAGCTAAAATCCTTGCAGTTATAAAGGTGCTTCCCTCCCCCATCTTTATGTTGTGATTATTACATGTATTATAATTTCAAATTAAAAAAATATTATTTTAAGTTTTGCTTTAACCAATACTAGGTATTTTACCTGACCCATATTATAAAAAAATTGTTTTTTCAGCTATTTCCCATTTCTGATACTCTTTCTTCATTTCTCAAAATGTAGGTTTCATACCTGCATGATAAAAAACCTGAACAAAATTGCCATAGAAGGAACATATCTAAAAATAATAAGAGCCATCTATGACAAATCCATAGCCAACATCATGCTGAAACGGCTACACAGTCTAGGGTATATAACCTGTGATTCGTTGTCTCACCCCAAGAAATTCAGGACATGAACATATGTGGACAGGTTAAGGAGTGGAAAGTTTAATAGAAGAAAGGAGAGAGGAGAGCAGTTCTATGTGTGTGGACTGGCATGTGTGTGTGTGTGTGTGTGTGTGTGAGAGAGAGAGAGAGAAAGAGTGAGAGAGAGAGTAAGAGAGATGTCTGAAAGCGGGGAAGCGGCCGACCACAGCAGATTTTATAGGCAGGCTGGAGAAGGTGGTCTGATTTACATGAGACTCACAGATTGGTTTGATTAGGTATGATGTTTACATAGCACACAGGGCAGACTGGTTCCCCATCCTAGTCTTGTTAGGCAAATGGGCTTTTCAGTTGATTGGGGTCATCGTGTCTACTTTTTATTGTACATGTGGCCAACAAAGAGAAGGGAAGATGCAGCCACCATATTGAGCATGTTTAGTCCTTTGTTCCTGTGACATTCACTGATGCAAGCTCCCAGCTTGCTTGTCTATGTCTGCAGCTCAACTTTATGGCTTGCTTTTCATTAGAAAATGATTTGGCACTGCTTTTCGTTAAAGAGAAAAGCTTTACCAAAGACTCTCATATAGCCTTACTATCTGCCTAAGTGATTTCTTCTTAACTCTTATATCAAAACTGAATGGGCAAAATCTGAGAGCATTCCCCTTGAGAACTGGAATAAGACAAGGATGCCCATTCTCACTACTCTATTCAACATAATACTGGAAGTCTTGGCCAGAGCAATCAGGCAATAGAAAGAAATAAAAGGCATTCGAATAGGAAAAGACAGTCAAACTATCTCTCTTCACCAATGATGTGATTCTATACCTAGAAACCCCTAAAAACTCTGCCAAAAGCTCCCGAAACTGACAAATGACTTCAGTAAAGTTTCAAGATACTAAACAATGTGCAAAAATTTGTAGGATTTCCAGATACCAAAAATGCTCAAGCCGAAAGCCAAATCAGGAAGGCAATCCCATTTACAATGCCCACACAACCATGAAACAAAATACCAAAGAACACATTTAACCAAAGAGGTAAAAGATCTCTCCAAAGAGAACTACCAAACACTGATGAAAGAAATCATAGATGACACAAGCAACTGGAAAAGCATTCCATACTCATGGAGTGGAGGAATTAATATCATCAAAATGATCACACTTCCCAAAGCATCTACAGATACAATGCTATTTCTATCAAACTACTAATGTCATTTTTCACAGAATTAGAAAAAAAAAACTATTCTAAAATTCATATGGAACCAAGAAAGAGCCCAAATAGCCAAAGCAACTCTAAGTGAAAGAGCAAAGCCAGAGACATCACATTACCCAACTTCAAACTATACATAATGTCAGGCTATAGTAACCAAAACAGCATAGCACTGATACAAAAACAGATACATGGCTGACACCTGTAATCCCAGCACTTTGGGAGGCCGAGGCAGGCAGATCACTAGGTCAAGAGATCGAGACCATCTTGGCCAATGTGGAGAAACCCCGTCTCTACTAAAAATACAAAAAAATTAGCTGGGTGTGGTGGCGCGCACCTGTAGTCCCAGCTACTCGGTAGCCTGAGGCAGGAGAATTGCTTGAACCTGGAGGCGGAGGCTGCAGTGAGCCAAGGTCAGCCTGGCGCCTGGTGACGGAGTGAGACTCTGTCTCAAAAAAAAAAAAAAAAAAAAAAAAAGCAGATACAAAGACCAATGGAGCAGAATAGAGAAACCAGATATAAGGTCACACACCTACAGTCATCTGAATTTTGACACTGTTTATAAAAACAAGCAACGACAAAGGGGCTCATTCAATAAATGGTGCTGGAATAACTGGCTAGTCGTATGCAGAAGATTGAAGCTGGACGCTTACCTTTCACGAGGTAATAAATTAACTCATGACGGATTAAAGATTTAAATGTAAATCTAGGACTTTAAACTATAAGAATGCTAGGAATAAAACTAAGAAACACCATCCTGAACATAGGCTTGCGAAAGAATTTATGACTAAGTCCACATGGACACAGGGAGGGGAACATCACACACTGTGGCCTGGGGGATAGGTAGCTAGGGGAGGAACAGCAGGTGGTGGGGAAATTGGGGAGATACAGCATGAGGAGAAATACCTAATGTAGATGATGGGGTGATGGATGCAGCAAACCACCACCATGGCACATGTATACCTACGTAGCAAACCTACATGATCTGCACATGTACACCAGAACTTAAAGTATAATAATTAAAAAAAATAGACAAGTGGAAACTAATTAAACTAAAGAGCTTCTGCATAGCAAAAGAAACTATGACGATAGTAATCAGACAACCTACAGAATGGGTGAAAATATCCACAAACTGCATCCAACAAAGGTCTATCCATATATATATATATCCTATTAGTTCTGTCTCTCTGGAGAACCCTGACTAATAAATTGAGTATATAGTCATACCATATAAGACACATACACTTATATGTTCATCACGGCACCATTCATAATAGCAAAGACTAGAATCAACTTAGGTGCCCATCAGTGGTGGATTAGATAAAGAATGCGGTACAATACAGCATGGAATACTACAAAGCCATTAAAATAATGATATTATGTCTTTTGCAGCAACTTAGATGCAGCTGGAGGCCATTACCCTAAGCAAATTTACACAGGAACAGAAAACCAAATGCCGCCTATTCTCACTTATAAGTGGAGGCTAAACACTGGGTACTTATGGATATAAAGACAGCAATAATAGATGCTTGCGACTACTAGATTGGGGAGGGAAGGGGCCACAATTGAAAGACTCTTGGGTATTCTGTTCAACTACCTGGTTGATGGGGTCATTCCTATTCTAAACCTCAGCATCACAAAATATACCCTGTAACAAACTTGCATATGTACCCCTCAATCTAAAATAAAAGTTGAAATTATTTTTAAAATTGTTTCCCTCTGATATAACTTCTCTTTAATCTCATCTTGCTCCATTTTTTAGGGGGAAATGTAGGTGGAAGTCTGCTAGTGACAAATTTAGTTTTTGTTAATTTGAACGTACCGTTCCTTATTTTACCTTATTTAGTGATACATACATATATATATATATATATATATATATATATATATATATATATATATTCTGTAACAAAAACTATAACGAAGACTGTAACATGGAAAAAATGTTTTATGTTGAAGTACAAAAGGGACATAAAATTGCATATACAGTAGAATAATGATTATGTAAGCACATCAAAAATCTACACACAGGAATGTCTAGGGGAACATTTAACACCGAAAGATTAAGAGTGGTAGCATTTGGGTGGCAAACTTATTCTTTCTAAAATTCCCAAATTTTCCTTATTAAGCAGTAATTCTAATTGTAGTGGGAAATATATTTTTTTAAGTATCCCTCTGACTGAGCAGTGCAGTGTGGCTGTCAAATAAACATCAGTGGCTTTGGACCTGACTCCTAAAAGGGTGGCAAACGCCGCTGCCCAACTCCTTACCTACCCCTAAGAAAACTTAAGCACCTCTGGCTCTGCTGAGAGCATCTGTGCAGCCCCAGCCCACAGCTTCTCTTCTCTTATTCTGCCTTATACCCAGCTATATCTTTTCCCTTTCCTTCTCAACTCAGGAGGCAGCTTTGAAAGCACAGGGGCCAAAAATAGAAGCCATGAGGTGTCATGTTTTCAAAGAAAATGGTGCCTCAATTTTGAACACACAGGAACTCAAATAAAAGTTGTTTTTCTGCTGCTGGGTAAGTCATGCTTGGTGATTGCTCTGGTTGGAGATATGTGAAGTTATGTAGCCTTTCCTGTTAATCCATGGTTCCAAGCACTCTCTCAACAATTATTCTTATCATGAATTTTCTGCCCTGGGTGGGCAATAACAATATCATTTGGTTTCTAAAAGTCCTTCCTCTCTGGGAAAGGAGAGCTATACAGTGGGTGGCATCCTATAGTATCTACTGTACATTTGGAAATGGTGCCTGCTTCTTGGACTTTCAGTTTGAGGAACAAGTCAAAAAATAATTACTTAAAAAAATAGTGCTAGAAATTCACAGCCTATTCCTGCCACTGAACAGGAGTTGTGATGCCTTGCTTTACTCTCTACCAGTTATGCGTTCTTGAGCAAATCATAACTTTATTGTGCCTCAGTTTCTGGATCTGCAATGAGTGCTGCCTGCATAAATGTTTAATAACTTAGTTAAATGACATACCACTCTCTCTGCTCTAAGAAGGCCGTCAGCCAGCTGCACCTCATCTCGCTCAGCCTGGGCCTAACTAGAGCCCCTTCTTCTTCTGAGAGAAAACAAGGAAAAGCAGCAAGAAAGCAGACATACCAGGTAAACCGGAGTGATCTATTATTGGCAACGAAACCTCAATTGACCACCTAGCCTCACATGACTAATTGCAGTGACTAATTGCACAGCTTCCTGCAAGCAAGGTCCTTCTGTATCTGTCCCTTTCTCTGACCCTAAGACATATGAAAACATTTCTGTAAATGTTTGGCACCCAAGAAACATGACGGTTGAGGATAATGCCACAAGTACACAGGAAAATCCAGTAACAAGACATGCAGGGTGAGGGCAAGGGGCACTGAGCTGCCTTAGCATCTCAAAACCAGGATAGTAACTTCCCATGCCTCTAGAGGGGTAGGAGAACGGATGAACAGAACTGATGACTTTACTGGCTCCTCAGCAGCATGTTACATTCAGATCGCAGATGTCTTGAGAGCCCCACTATATCCAAATAG
Organism: Aotus nancymaae; assembly: GCF_030222135.1. NCBI lineage: Eukaryota > Metazoa > Chordata > Mammalia > Primates > Aotidae > Aotus > Aotus nancymaae. The sequence continues at coordinate 989,457 of NW_026988682.1, forward strand.
TGAGTCTGGTCAGTCCTCTAGGAGAGCTTGGTGCAGTGACAGCTAGAGTTCCAACTGAGTCTGTTGCACCAAGAGTCCTTTTGAAGACGCTCAGCGAAGTGCTTATTTTCCTTTGAGAAGATGTACAGCACATCGATGGAAACGCCATGTCAAAGGATGCTCTCCACCCCAGTCAAATGATCCAACCGTACTATTATCTCAGTCCCCTCTGAGTTTCTTCCTACTGGCCACCCCCACTGTACAGAAATAGCGGAGAAGCATCAGGGTGAGTCATCAATGGTGGGCAACCAGAAGACCATGCTGGAACACGCACTGGCAAAAGTCATGAACTTGGGGTTGAACTGCAAACAGGTAATCGGGCCTATGTGTTCACCATCCAGCACAGCTACCTTCATACCACTCTCTCCGTTCCAGGCGTGGATCTTGCCATCCTCTGAACCAGTCATAACAAACTGAGAGTCTGGAGTGAATGAAGCCTCCAGTGTGACAGCTTTGCTGTTGGCATAACCCCCAAACGTGTGCAGCACCATTCCTTTGAATGCGTCGATGAGACACATGAAGCCGCCGTTGGTGGAAATGAGGATGAGTTTGCCATCGTTGCTAAATTTCAGTCCTGTCCAATCACAAGTTTTATCATACTGCATCTTAAAGGTAGTAAACGGCCCCTTATCAAAAGAGCGAAGGTCGTAAAGTCTGACCATCTCAGAGTTGATCCCTGCAGCCAAAACTAACCCTTCCGGATCGAAAGAACAAAGTGGCTTCCCCTTTAGATGGATGAGGCCCTGGCAGTTAGGAGCGCGGAGATCCCACAGGCGAATGGTCTTATCGAGAGACCCGGAAATGAAAATGTCATCCACAGGTGACACCGACAAGGCCACCACCTTTTTGCTATGTCCAGGAAAGTATCTGATGTATTTGTTGTCATGCAGGGACAAGTAACGAATAGTATCGTCTCTTTTGTTAGAGCTGTAAACAACCGTGTTTGCCTCATGAGCGTATCTGATGAGGTCCACGCCATATTTCTTACTGTACAGGGTTCTCTTCGGTTTGCCCTCCTGGCAGTCATAGAGAACGATGGAGTCGTCGTCGCTGCTCGAGACGATCGAATGGCCGTTGGGGCTGAAATCGAGGCAGTTAATCTTGTCCGAGTTTTCATGGAACACCTTGGCGACGCGAAAGCTCCGCAGCACGCTGTCAGTCAGCTTCATGGTGGCGGCTGAGGCGGGCAGGGGCGGCGCAGGGAAGGGGCGGGGCCGGCGGCGAGCGGGAGGGCTGCTGAGGGGCCCGCCGAGTGGCAGCGGCGCCGCGGGCCGGGCGGTTAGCGCGAAGGCAGCTAACAGTTGGGCGTGGGTCTTCTGACTGAACTGTGGAGGCTCGCCGACTGTTAGTCCTCACAGCCACCTCACGGGCAACCGGCGTGGCGTCGGCTCGTTGTGCCCGCCATCTTGGGGCGACAGACAAGCCGGAGGCTGGAACCTCAGCCAGCGCATGCTGGGGATGCGGAGACGCGGGGATGGGGTAATGACAGGTATTTTCATTAAATTTAAAACTCAGGGTTGGCAGGGAATTTTTTCCCTCATGGAAATTTCAGGATTTTTAATTTTTTACGATTTTCTGTTGAAATTCATCTCTCTGTCATGTTATTGCTGTTTTGAGGTAATGCATCTTATCTTGCTCATTCAGGTAGAATTTTCTTTGTTTTCTGAAGTCTTCCTAGGATATGTCTCTGTGTGAATTGAAAATTAGAAATCGTTTTTCCAAGATTTCATAGAGATTTTTGTATATCTGACTTGACAAAGTCTATTTTTTCTCTTGTTTATGGGATTTCAGTTACCGTAATAATATTAGATCTTTGCAGTAAGTTCAATATGTCTTTTACACTTTTTCTGAATTCCCAGCCTTTCATCTTTCTGTGCTTCAGTTTGGGTATTTTTTTCTACTTCATCTTCCAGTTTATTTTTTCTCCGCTTTTTGGTGATGTCTACTGAGTCACTAATATATCTTAATTATATTTTTCCACTTCTAGAATTTTTATTTGACTCTTTATAGATTGCAATTGCCTATAAAATTGTTCTTCCCTTCATTCTTGAACATGCTAATTATGGTTGTATAAATTCCCTAATATCTCCAATATCTAGATATTGATGATATGATTTTCTATCATCACATATGTATAAAATGTATAAATGCAATTTATATTAATATTATATGTGCAAATATAAATCTCTATCATCTATCTACTTATCTTGAATGAGAGAATGGTACATTAGTATCTGGTTTCGTGATTTAAATATTTAATAAAACTTAAATGAGATAATCTTTCAAAGTGTCTTCCAAAATTCTGCTATTTCAGGATAAGCCCTAAGCCACCATTTATATTCCCCTAGTAGATGTAGGTTGTACCCTTACCTGAGAATTGTAAACTACAATCAAGTGTGATACAGTTGTATATGTGTTTGTAACACACCTTTGCTATAACCAAAAACTTTGTGAAAATGATTATTTCAAACTACAGCATTTATTGATATTTTATTAAACTTACTATTTATTTTTTTGCTACCCAAGTGCAATTTAAAATTAAGAGAAACAATGGACATGTATTATTGAGAATTTTAAATCTGAGATACCATTTTTCTTTTAAGCACAAGTAATCTAGATAGTTACTTTATTTAAAGTCATAATCTGACCAACCTCTGTATCAAATTTGTACCTAGCAGACCCAAAATAATGATATTGGTCTGGACAACCTCATGCTTTATGGGACTTGTGGAGAAAAAAAAGCATAATCGATCCTCTTTCAGAGATTTGAGCCCTGTAGGCTTCCTTCAAAGGAGTTCTTTGTCCTCATGTGGAAAGAGTAAGGGAAAGGAAGAAGGAAAGAAAGAGCCCAACTCGGTTTTAATACAGTCTGTGAAAGTGATTCAGTGAGGCAGAAAGCTTCCCTGTGAGTCTGTGATACAAGTCTAGTTATAAGCAAGAAAGATAAAGTAAATTCCAAAATTCTTTTCAAAAAAGTAGATTAAAAAAACAAGGACAACACTGGAATGCCAGATCAAGAGTTGTACCCACAAATATTAACAAATTAGAGAAATAAAAAAAAATTTCCTGTACTAAATTAGTTTTATTAAATGACTGTCAACTCATTAACTTTCTATGGTGTTAACACTATCAAAAAATTTTTTTTCTATTACCTTTGTTTCTGGTAACACTATCTATCTATCTATCTATCGATCTATCTATCTATCTATCTATATTTGGGAAAAATATTTTTTGTGTAATATTTATGCTTCAAAGCCTAAAAGCCTAATGTTCAAATTAAACAAAAATAGTGATCTTTTTTAAAAAAATAAAGACCCATGTCCCTAATATACCCTGCAGTTGTTTGTGTGTGTTGATGTGAGGATGCATGTGTATGAGTGCTTGTACATGGTGCATGTCCATACTTTTCTGTGTTTTATTATGTGTGAACACACCAAATGTGTGTGTGTATATTTTGTTTTACAATGTATTAACCTATAGCTTAATAATGTTACCCTATAAAATTCATGTTACTTCACATAAAAATCTAGATTTTCAACTTCTCTTAGAAGAGAGAAATATGGGAAAATACCAGGCCAACAAATTGATAAGGAAATAATTTGCTGAAGCTCCGCTCTCTTTAAACTGTGCACATTCCTTTGCCATAGTCCTATTTCTTTTACTGTCTCCCAGATTTAAGATGTCAGTTAACTTTTATGGCAGCTTGGATTATTTAATTGTAAATTTAGGAGGGAGATTTTTCTTCATGTGTCTATTAAAAATGTGAAAAAAAGACTAGTGGTCTGTGCAATTTAGATCAATGGTGTGCTCACCACTGTTCTTAGTAGATGTTTATATCTTTTTATATTCAAGGAGTGTTACTGTGAAAAGAGCAAAGACACTGTTTAAAAAATAAGTCACATTAAGATACATGCCAGAAATTAGAAATTTTAAATGACTTAAAGAAAGAAAAAGACCAACCAAAAAATAAAAATGGCAAACCAGCATGTTTTATCTTATATGTTATGCTGCATATCAGCCCTTCTCTTTGAACACCCATATCTTTTAAAAAATTATTTGTGTTTTTCCTTATTTCTTCTAAAAAACAGCCCAAAACAGAATGGGTTACATGTGCAGAATGTGTATGTTTGTTACATAGATATATGTGTGCCATGGTGGTTTGCTGCACCTATTAACCCATCCTCTAAGTTCCCTCCCCTCACTCCCCCTCCCCAACAGGCCCTGGTATGTTTTGTTTCCTTCTCTGTGTCTGTGTGTTATCAGGGTTCAACTCCCACTTAGTGCGAGTACATGCAGTGTTTGGTTTTTCTGTTCTTGTGTTAGTTTGTTGAGGATGATCGCATCTAGCTTCATCCATGTTCCTGCAAAAGACATGATCTCATTCTTTTTATGGCCACATAGTATTCCATGGTATAATATCTACCACATTTTCTTAATCCAGTCTGTCACTGACAGGCATTTGGATTGGTTCAATGTCTTTGCTATTGTAAATTGTGCTGCAATAAACGTATGTGTGCATGCGTCTTTATAGTAGAATGGTTTATAATCCTTTGGGTCTATACCCAGGAATGGGATGGCTGGGTCAAATGGTATTTCTGGTTCTAGAGCCTTGAAGAATCACCACACTGTCTCCCCCAATGGTTGAGCTAATTTATATTCCCACTAATGGTATAAAAGTGTTCCCATTTCTCTACAACCTAGCCAGCATCTATTGGTTCTCAACAATTTTAATATTTGCCATTCTGAGTGTTGTGAGATGGTATCTCATTGCAGTTTTAATTTGCAATTCTCTGATGATCAGTGATGTTGAGCTTTTTTTCATATCTTTGGCGGCCACATAAATGTCTTCTTTTGAGAAGTGTCGGTTGATATACTTTGCCCACTTTTTGATGGGGTTGTTTGTTTTTCTCTTGTAAATTTAAGTTCCTTGTAAATTCTGCATATTAGACCTCTTTGTCAGATAGGTAGATTGCAAAACTTTTCTCCCATTCTGTAGGTTGCCTGATCACTCTGATGACAGTTTCTTTTGTTGTGCAGAAGCTTTTTGGTTTAATTAAATCTCACTTGCCAATTTTGGCTTTTGTTCTAATTGCTGTTGGCATTTTTGTCATGAAGTTTTGCCATGCTTGTGTCCTGAATGGTATTGCCTAGGTTTTTTTCTAGTAATTTTATGGTTTTGGGTTTTACATTTAAGTCTTTAATCTACATTGAGTTAATTTTTGTGTAAGGTGTAAGGAAGGGGTCCAGTTACAGTTTTCTGCATTTTGCAAGCTAGTTTTCCCAGCACCCTTTACTGAATAGGAGCTCCTTTCCCCATTGCTTGTTTTTGTCAGGTTTGTAGATGTGTGGTGTAATTTCTGACGTCTCTGTTCTGTTCTGTTGGTCTATATGCCTTTTTTGGTGCCAGTACGATGTTGTTTGGTTACTGTATTCTTGCACTATAGTTTGAAGTCACGTACTGTGGTTCCTCCAGCTTTTTGCTTAGGATTGTCTTGGTTATACAGGGTCTTGTTTGATTCCGTATAAAATTTAAAATAGTTTTTTTTCAGTTTTGTGAAGAATGTCAATGGTAGTTTGATGGGATTAGCACTGAATCTGTAAACTACTTTGGGCAATATGGCCATTTTCAGGATACTGATTCTTCCTATCCATAGAATGGAATGTTTTTCTATTTGTTTGTGTCCTCTTTTATTCCTTGAGCAGTGGTTTGTTGTTCTCCTTGAAGAGGTCCTTCACATCCCTTGTTACCTGTATTCCTAAGAATTTTATTCTCTTTTTAGCGATTGTGAATGGGAAGTCATTAACGATTTGGTTCTCTGCTTGTCTATTGTTGGTGTAAAGAAATGCTTGTGATTTTTGCACATTGATTTTGTATGCTGAGACTTTGCTGAAGTTGCTTATCAGCTTAAGGAGTTTTGGGACTGAGATGATACAGTTTTCTAAATATAGAATCATGTTGTCTGCAAACAGACACAATTTGACTTCCTCTCTTTCTGTTTGAATGCCCTTTGTTTCTTTCTCTTGCCTGATTGCTCTGGCCAGAAATTCCAATACTACATTGAAAAGAAGTGATGAGAGAGAGCATCCTTGTCTTGTACTGATTTTCAAAGGGAATGCTTCAAGCTTTTGCCCATTCAATATGATGTTGGACGTGGGTTTGTCAAAAATAGCTCTTATTATTTGAGATATGTCCTAGCAATACCTAGTTTATTGAGCATTTTTAACATGAAGCGATGTTGAATTTTATCAAAGGCCTTTTCTGCATCTATTGAGATAATCATATGGTTTTGTTTATGTGATAGATTACGTTTATTGATTTGCATATGTTGAACCAGCCTTGCATCCCAGGCATGGTGCCGACTTGTTTGTGGTGGGTGAGCTTTTTGTTGTAGTACTGGATTTGGTTTGCCAGTGTTTTATTGAGGATTTTCACATCGATGTTCATCAGGGATATTGGCCTGAAGTTTTCTTTGCTTTCTGTGTGTTTTCCCAGTTTTAGTATCAAGATGATGCTGGCATCATAAAATGAGTTAGGGAAGAGTCCCCTCTTTTTAATTGTTTGGAATAGTTTCAGAAGGAATGGTCTGAGTTCCTCTTTGTACCACTGATCAAATGTAGCTGTTAATATGTCTGGTCCTTAGCTTTATTTTGGTTGGCAGACTATTAATTCCTGTCTTCGTCAGGCTAATTTCTCTTTGTAAGGCTAATTTCAACAAGATGGACTCTGAGGTGGCCTGTGCTTCATGCCAGTTACTCATCTAGTGCTATTAGCGTCAGTAGAACCACATCTAGTTTATAGTGGAGATGGTCATGGTTTTCTCAACTGTTTTGAGTAGTGATTTGGGACACTGCAAACTCAAATTAGCTGAAGTTTCTTTTATTTCAATTAAGGGCCCTTAGAGTCACTCAAATTGGTACCAAAACACTTTCAGATTTTCAGAAAATCCTCATTAGTTACCTGGATTAAAGGCAAAAAAAAAAAAAAAAAATTAAAAAGCACTATACAGGAATGAGGTTCTTTTAGTTTGTAGTAAGCTGTAGACAGATTAAAGCAAATTTTTTTTAGAAGAGTACAACAAAGCGGGGCAGGCTTAAGTAAACTATAGGTTTAATTGAGAGAGTGTTGGCCATAGACTATAATAAGGGTAAAAAGAGATTAAAGAGATGGTAGTTTAGTGGACTGTAATTTCAGATTAGTTTGAAGTCCATTGGAGTGAGTGTTTTAGAAAAAGTTGATTGAAAAGAAAAAGCCAGTTTTATTTAAAGAACTGATTATTTTAACAACAAAAAAATTAGCTAGGTGTGGTGGTACACACCTGTAGTCTCAGCTATTCAGGAGGCTGATGCAAAATTTTGAACCTGGGAGGCAGAGGTTGCAGTGAGCCGAGATCCCAATGCTACACTCCAGCCTGGGCAACAGAGCAAGACTCGATCTAAAAATAAAAAATAATTAAAAAAAAAAACAGAATTGACGCTTTTAATTTCAGATGTTGGTATATGTACAGTTCTCCTCTGCAGGTATTTACTCTATTGATAACATACATTTAAATTGTACATAGGCTGTAAGTTTCCTATTATTGTCTTTGTTTAAACACAATTACCTTTTAAATAATGTGATAAAAGATTGCTATACTTACTCATGCACTTAACATTTTTGCTATTTCTTGAATTTTTGTGGGAATTCATGTTTATATCTGGCATCATTTTTCTTCCTGAAGGACTAATTTTGACATTCCTTTCTCTTGGTAAGGCTAATTGCAGCAAGATTGACTTTCTTGCAGTACAGATCTGCTGTATTGCTTCAGCTTTCCTATGTCTGAATTTGTAACATTTGTTTCAACTTTTGCATGGCTGAGACTGTCTTGATTTGGCCCTTGTATTTGAAAAATATTCCTTTTTTAATTTTATTACTTTAAAGAAATTGTTTCACAATTTTCTCACTTGAATTGCTTCGGATAAGAAATCTGCTGTCCAATTTAAATTGTACATTATATGTCATTTTCCTCTGGCTACTTTTAAAACATTATCACTGGTTTTAAGCAGTTTAAGGTGTTTTGTTGTGTTTCGTGCTTGACTTAACTTCTTGGATCTGTTGGTTCATTTATTTTCCATTTATTTAACTTCAAAATATTGTTTTTATTAGTTATTAACATAAGAAAATAAGTTTAAAATCTGCAGCTATTCATTTTAAAACTTTAAAGATAGAACAGTTTTCTGTGTTTCCAAAGCAATAGTTTTTGAATCTTGACTGCTGGATCACCTCTCATTCACCTGGTAAATGGTATCAGTATCTCAGTAGTATTGATACATTGTAACTTCTTTATCTGGAAATTATTTACTTAAACTGGCTCTGCTATAATATAAAACACTTGTTTAGTTGCATATATAGTACTGGCTATATGGAAAGTACTTTGTTATTTGAGAACTAGAGGTTCTCTGTAGTTAGCATAAATGTATAAAACAATACTGTGTCCACAGTATATTGTTGCTGTGGATTTTCCTATTTTTTTTGTCTTCCCAGTATCTTGAAATGCAGTAACAGTATATGTATTGTCTAACACTATTTGTACTACATTATTGGGAAATGCATTCTTAAAACAGATACAAAAAGAGAAGTCCTAATAGAAATACTATGAATATGCCCTAAAAAGTCACATAGATTTAGTAAGAGACAATTTTCCTCTTCAATCAATTAAGAGTCTGTGCCCCTAAAGTAAATCTATAGATTCAATTAAAAAGGGGCATAGTATTCTTCTCTATAGTTTTCAGCCTCCACTGATATTTCTCAAGATCTCACTCTGCTCTAATTAATGAACATTTATTCTAGAGCCTGTAATAACTTTAATCAACATACCTACCTTCTAGTGCCATTAAAAATGTGCATCTTTTTATATGCATTTTTTTTAATGTGAAGTCAGGTACTGTGATGGTTAAATTATGTGTCTAACTTAACTTAACCATGGGTGTCCAGATATTTAGTCAAGCATTATTCTGGGTGTTTCTGCAAGCGTGTTTTTTTAAAGAGTTAACATTCAAAATGAAAGCCTGAGTAAAACAGATTACCCTCCATAATATGACTGGGCCTCATTCAATCAGTTGAAGGTTTGAATAGAACCAAGAGCCTGACCCTCCATTGTAAGAGAAAATTCCTCCTGCCTGAATGCTTTTGTGCTGGAACATTAGTTTTTTCCTTCCTCTGAACTTGAAAGATGCACTCTTCATGCATCTCAATCCTGCCAACAGCAGATCTCGGGATTTGTCAGCCTCCAAATTCATGTAAATCAATTCCCCATAATCCTTTTTGTGTGTACACACATACACACGCCCTATGGCTTATCTTGTTTTATGGAGAACTCTAATACAAGCTTGGGCTTAAGTAAAAATCTTACTGAATGAAATTTTCATTGTTCAGCAACATTCTACAATTTAGATAAATGGTAAATTTCTTAACTTCACTTGAAGAACTGACAGCAAAACCTATTAATGTTACATTGAAAAAATTTAAAAAAGTAAAATAAAAAAAAAAAAAGCTCAACATCACTGATCATCAGAGAATTGCAAATTAAAACTGCAATGAGATACCATCTCACAACACTCAGAATGGCAAATATTAAAATTGTTGAGAACCAATAGATGCTGGCTAGGTTGTAGAGAAATGGGAACACTTTTATACCATTAGTGGGAATATAAATTAGCTCAACCATTGGGGGAGACAGTGTGGTGATTCTTCAAGGCTCTAGAACCAGAAATACCATTTGACCCAGCCATCCCATTCCTGGGTATAGACCCAAAGGATTATAAACCATTCTACTATAAAGACGCATGCACACATACGTTTATTGCAGCACAATTTACAATAGCAAAGACATTGAACCAATCCAAATGCCTGTCAGTGACAGACTGGATTAAGAAAATGTGGTAGATATTATACCATGGAATACTATGTGGCCATAAAAAGAATGAGATCATGTCTTTTGCAGGAACATGGATGAAGCTAGATGCGATCATCCTCAACAAACTAACACAAGAACAGAAAAACCAAACACTGCATGTACTCGCACTAAGTGGGAGTTGAACCCTGATAACACACAGACACAGAGAAGGAAACAAAACATACCAGGGCCTGTTGGGGAGGGGGAGTGAGGGGAGGGAACTTAGAGGATGGGTTAATAGGTGCAGCAAACCACCATGGCACACATATATCTATGTAACAAACATACACATTCTGCACATGTAACCCATTCTGTTTTGGGCTGTTTTTTAGAAGAAATAAGGAAAAACACAAATAATTTTTTAAAAGATATGGGTGTTCAAAGAGAAGGGCTGATATGCAGCATAACATATAAGATAAAACATGCTGGTTTGCCATTTTTATTTTTTGGTTGGTCTTTTTCTTTCTTTAAGTCATTTAAAATTTCTAATTTCTGGCATGTATCTTAATGTGACTTATTTTTTAAACAGTGTCTTTGCTCTTTTCACAGTAACACTCCTTGAATATAAAAAGATATAAACATCTACTAAGAACAGTGGTGAGCACACCATTGATCTAAATTGCACAGACCACTAGTCTTTTTTTCACATTTTTAATAGACACATGAAGAAAAATCTCCCTCCTAAATTTACAATTAAATAATCCAAGCTGCCATAAAAGTTAACTGACATCTTAAATCTGGGAGACAGTAAAAGAAATAGGACTATGGCAAAGGAATGTGCACAGTTTAAAGAGAGCGGAGCTTCAGCAAATTATTTCCTTATCAATTTGTTGGCCTGGTATTTTCCCATATTTCTCTCTTCTAAGAGAAGTTGAAAATCTAGATTTTTATGTGAAGTAACATGAATTTTATAGGGTAACATTATTAAGCTATAGGTTAATACATTGTAAAACAAAATATACACACACACATTTGGTGTGTTCACACATAATAAAACACAGAAAAGTATGGACATGCACCATGTACAAGCACTCATACACATGCATCCTCACATCAACACACACAAACAACTGCAGGGTATATTAGGGACATGGGTCTTTATTTTTTTAAAAAAGATCACTATTTTTGTTTAATTTGAACATTAGGCTTTTAGGCTTTGAAGCATAAATATTACACAAAAAATATTTTTCCCAAATATAGATAGATAGATAGATAGATCGATAGATAGATAGATAGATAGTGTTACCAGAAACAAAGGTAATAGAAAAAAAATTTTTTGATAGTGTTAACACCATAGAAAGTTAATGAGTTGACAGTCATTTAATAAAACTAATTTAGTACAGGAAATTTTTTTTTATTTCTCTAATTTGTTAATATTTGTGGGTACAACTCTTGATCTGGCATTCCAGTGTTGTCCTTGTTTTTTTAATCTACTTTTTTGAAAAGAATTTTGGAATTTACTTTATCTTTCTTGCTTATAACTAGACTTGTATCACAGACTCACAGGGAAGCTTTCTGCCTCACTGAATCACTTTCACAGACTGTATTAAAACCGAGTTGGGCTCTTTCTTTCCTTCTTCCTTTCCCTTACTCTTTCCACATGAGGACAAAGAACTCCTTTGAAGGAAGCCTACAGGGCTCAAATCTCTGAAAGAGGATCGATTATGCTTTTTTTTCTCCACAAGTCCCATAAAGCATGAGGTTGTCCAGACCAATATCATTATTTTGGGTCTGCTAGGTACAAATTTGATACAGAGGTTGGTCAGATTATGACTTTAAATAAAGTAACTATCTAGATTACTTGTGCTTAAAAGAAAAATGGTATCTCAGATTTAAAATTCTCAATAATACATGTCCATTGTTTCTCTTAATTTTAAATTGCACTTGGGTAGCAAAAAAATAAATAGTAAGTTTAATAAAATATCAATAAATGCTGTAGTTTGAAATAATCATTTTCACAAAGTTTTTGGTTATAGCAAAGGTGTGTTACAAACACATATACAACTGTATCACACTTGATTGTAGTTTACAATTCTCAGGTAAGGGTACAACCTACATCTACTAGGGGAATATAAATGGTGGCTTAGGGCTTATCCTGAAATAGCAGAATTTTGGAAGACACTTTGAAAGATTATCTCATTTAAGTTTTATTAAATATTTAAATCACGAAACCAGATACTAATGTACCATTCTCTCATTCAAGATAAGTAGATAGATGATAGAGATTTATATTTGCACATATAATATTAATATAAATTGCATTTATACATTTTATACATATGTGATGATAGAAAATCATATCATCAATATCTAGATATTGGAGATATTAGGGAATTTATACAACCATAATTAGCATGTTCAAGAATGAAGGGAAGAACAATTTTATAGGCAATTGCAATCTATAAAGAGTCAAATAAAAATTCTAGAAGTGGAAAAATATAATTAAGATATATTAGTGACTCAGTAGACATCACCAAAAAGCGGAGAAAAAATAAACTGGAAGATGAAGTAGAAAAAAATACCCAAACTGAAGCACAGAAAGATGAAAGGCTGGGAATTCAGAAAAAGTGTAAAAGACATATTGAACTTACTGCAAAGATCTAATATTATTACGGTAACTGAAATCCCATAAACAAGAGAAAAAATAGACTTTGTCAAGTCAGATATACAAAAATCTCTATGAAATCTTGGAAAAACGATTTCTAATTTTCAATTCACACAGAGACATATCCTAGGAAGACTTCAGAAAACAAAGAAAATTCTACCTGAATGAGCAAGATAAGATGCATTACCTCAAAACAGCAATAACATGACAGAGAGATGAATTTCAACAGAAAATCGTAAAAAATTAAAAATCCTGAAATTTCCATGAGGGAAAAAATTCCCTGCCAACCCTGAGTTTTAAATTTAATGAAAATACCTGTCATTACCCCATCCCCGCGTCTCCGCATCCCCAGCATGCGCTGGCTGAGGTTCCAGCCTCCGGCTTGTCTGTCGCCCCAAGATGGCGGGCACAACGAGCCGACGCCACGCCGGTTGCCCGTGAGGTGGCTGTGAGGACTAACAGTCGGCGAGCCTCCACAGTTCAGTCAGAAGACCCACGCCCAACTGTTAGCTGCCTTCGCGCTAACCGCCCGGCCCGCGGCGCCGCTGCCACTCGGCGGGCCCCTCAGCAGCCCTCCCGCTCGCCGCCGGCCCCGCCCCTTCCCTGCGCCGCCCCTGCCCGCCTCAGCCGCCACCATGAAGCTGACTGACAGCGTGCTGCGGAGCTTTCGCGTCGCCAAGGTGTTCCATGAAAACTCGGACAAGATTAACTGCCTCGATTTCAGCCCCAACGGCCATTCGATCGTCTCGAGCAGCGACGACGACTCCATCGTTCTCTATGACTGCCAGGAGGGCAAACCGAAGAGAACCCTGTACAGTAAGAAATATGGCGTGGACCTCATCAGATACGCTCATGAGGCAAACACGGTTGTTTACAGCTCTAACAAAAGAGACGATACTATTCGTTACTTGTCCCTGCATGACAACAAATACATCAGATACTTTCCTGGACATAGCAAAAAGGTGGTGGCCTTGTCGGTGTCACCTGTGGATGACATTTTCATTTCCGGGTCTCTCGATAAGACCATTCGCCTGTGGGATCTCCGCGCTCCTAACTGCCAGGGCCTCATCCATCTAAAGGGGAAGCCACTTTGTTCTTTCGATCCGGAAGGGTTAGTTTTGGCTGCAGGGATCAACTCTGAGATGGTCAGACTTTACGACCTTCGCTCTTTTGATAAGGGGCCGTTTACTACCTTTAAGATGCAGTATGATAAAACTTGTGATTGGACAGGACTGAAATTTAGCAACGATGGCAAACTCATCCTCATTTCCACCAACGGCGGCTTCATGTGTCTCATCGACGCATTCAAAGGAATGGTGCTGCACACGTTTGGGGGTTATGCCAACAGCAAAGCTGTCACACTGGAGGCTTCATTCACTCCAGACTCTCAGTTTGTTATGACTGGTTCAGAGGATGGCAAGATCCACGCCTGGAACGGAGAGAGTGGTATGAAGGTAGCTGTGCTGGATGGTGAACACATAGGCCCGATTACCTGTTTGCAGTTCAACCCCAAGTTCATGACTTTTGCCAGTGCGTGTTCCAGCATGGTCTTCTGGTTGCCCACCATTGATGACTCACCCTGATGCTTCTCCGCTATTTCTGTACAGTGGGGGTGGCCAGTAGGAAGAAACTCAGAGGGGACTGAGATAATAGTACGGTTGGATCATTTGACTGGGGTGGAGAGCATCCTTTGACATGGCGTTTCCATCGATGTGCTGTACATCTTCTCAAAGGAAAATAAGCACTTCGCTGAGCGTCTTCAAAAGGACTCTTGGTGCAACAGACTCAGTTGGAACTCTAGCTGTCACTGCACCAAGCTCTCCTAGAGGACTGACCAGACTCACTATTTGGATATAGTGGGGCTCTCAAGACATCTGCGATCTGAATGTAACATGCTGCTGAGGAGCCAGTAAAGTCATCAGTTCTGTTCATCCGTTCTCCTACCCCTCTAGAGGCATGGGAAGTTACTATCCTGGTTTTGAGATGCTAAGGCAGCTCAGTGCCCCTTGCCCTCACCCTGCATGTCTTGTTACTGGATTTTCCTGTGTACTTGTGGCATTATCCTCAACCGTCATGTTTCTTGGGTGCCAAACATTTACAGAAATGTTTTCATATGTCTTAGGGTCAGAGAAAGGGACAGATACAGAAGGACCTTGCTTGCAGGAAGCTGTGCAATTAGTCACTGCAATTAGTCATGTGAGGCTAGGTGGTCAATTGAGGTTTCGTTGCCAATAATAGATCACTCCGGTTTACCTGGTATGTCTGCTTTCTTGCTGCTTTTCCTTGTTTTCTCTCAGAAGAAGAAGGGGCTCTAGTTAGGCCCAGGCTGAGCGAGATGAGGTGCAGCTGGCTGACGGCCTTCTTAGAGCAGAGAGAGTGGTATGTCATTTAACTAAGTTATTAAACATTTATGCAGGCAGCACTCATTGCAGATCCAGAAACTGAGGCACAATAAAGTTATGATTTGCTCAAGAACGCATAACTGGTAGAGAGTAAAGCAAGGCATCACAACTCCTGTTCAGTGGCAGGAATAGGCTGTGAATTTCTAGCACTATTTTTTTAAGTAATTATTTTTTGACTTGTTCCTCAAACTGAAAGTCCAAGAAGCAGGCACCATTTCCAAATGTACAGTAGATACTATAGGATGCCACCCACTGTATAGCTCTCCTTTCCCAGAGAGGAAGGACTTTTAGAAACCAAATGATATTGTTATTGCCCACCCAGGGCAGAAAATTCATGATAAGAATAATTGTTGAGAGAGTGCTTGGAACCATGGATTAACAGGAAAGGCTACATAACTTCACATATCTCCAACCAGAGCAATCACCAAGCATGACTTACCCAGCAGCAGAAAAACAACTTTTATTTGAGTTCCTGTGTGTTCAAAATTGAGGCACCATTTTCTTTGAAAACATGACACCTCATGGCTTCTATTTTTGGCCCCTGTGCTTTCAAAGCTGCCTCCTGAGTTGAGAAGGAAAGGGAAAAGATATAGCTGGGTATAAGGCAGAATAAGAGAAGAGAAGCTGTGGGCTGGGGCTGCACAGATGCTCTCAGCAGAGCCAGAGGTGCTTAAGTTTTCTTAGGGGTAGGTAAGGAGTTGGGCAGCGGCGTTTGCCACCCTTTTAGGAGTCAGGTCCAAAGCCACTGATGTTTATTTGACAGCCACACTGCACTGCTCAGTCAGAGGGATACTTAAAAAAATATATTTCCCACTACAATTAGAATTACTGCTTAATAAGGAAAATTTGGGAATTTTAGAAAGAATAAGTTTGCCACCCAAATGCTACCACTCTTAATCTTTCGGTGTTAAATGTTCCCCTAGACATTCCTGTGTGTAGATTTTTGATGTGCTTACATAATCATTATTCTACTGTATATGCAATTTTATGTCCCTTTTGTACTTCAACATAAAACATTTTTTCCATGTTACAGTCTTCGTTATAGTTTTTGTTACAGAATATATATATATATATATATATATATATATATATATATATATATATGTATGTATCACTAAATAAGGTAAAATAAGGAACGGTACGTTCAAATTAACAAAAACTAAATTTGTCACTAGCAGACTTCCACCTACATTTCCCCCTAAAAAATGGAGCAAGATGAGATTAAAGAGAAGTTATATCAGAGGGAAACAATTTTAAAAATAATTTCAACTTTTATTTTAGATTGAGGGGTACATATGCAAGTTTGTTACAGGGTATATTTTGTGATGCTGAGGTTTAGAATAGGAATGACCCCATCAACCAGGTAGTTGAACAGAATACCCAAGAGTCTTTCAATTGTGGCCCCTTCCCTCCCCAATCTAGTAGTCGCAAGCATCTATTATTGCTGTCTTTATATCCATAAGTACCCAGTGTTTAGCCTCCACTTATAAGTGAGAATAGGCGGCATTTGGTTTTCTGTTCCTGTGTAAATTTGCTTAGGGTAATGGCCTCCAGCTGCATCTAAGTTGCTGCAAAAGACATAATATCATTATTTTAATGGCTTTGTAGTATTCCATGCTGTATTGTACCGCATTCTTTATCTAATCCACCACTGATGGGCACCTAAGTTGATTCTAGTCTTTGCTATTATGAATGGTGCCGTGATGAACATATAAGTGTATGTGTCTTATATGGTATGACTATATACTCAATTTATTAGTCAGGGTTCTCCAGAGAGACAGAACTAATAGGATATATATATATATGGATAGACCTTTGTTGGATGCAGTTTGTGGATATTTTCACCCATTCTGTAGGTTGTCTGATTACTATCGTCATAGTTTCTTTTGCTATGCAGAAGCTCTTTAGTTTAATTAGTTTCCACTTGTCTATTTTTTTTAATTATTATACTTTAAGTTCTGGTGTACATGTGCAGATCATGTAGGTTTGCTACGTAGGTATACATGTGCCATGGTGGTGGTTTGCTGCATCCATCACCCCATCATCTACATTAGGTATTTCTCCTCATGCTGTATCTCCCCAATTTCCCCACCACCTGCTGTTCCTCCCCTAGCTACCTATCCCCCAGGCCACAGTGTGTGATGTTCCCCTCCCTGTGTCCATGTGGACTTAGTCATAAATTCTTTCGCAAGCCTATGTTCAGGATGGTGTTTCTTAGTTTTATTCCTAGCATTCTTATAGTTTAAAGTCCTAGATTTACATTTAAATCTTTAATCCGTCATGAGTTAATTTATTACCTCGTGAAAGGTAAGCGTCCAGCTTCAATCTTCTGCATACGACTAGCCAGTTATTCCAGCACCATTTATTGAATGAGCCCCTTTGTCGTTGCTTGTTTTTATAAACAGTGTCAAAATTCAGATGACTGTAGGTGTGTGACCTTATATCTGGTTTCTCTATTCTGCTCCATTGGTCTTTGTATCTGCTTTTTTTTTTTTTTTTTTTTTTTTTGAGACAGAGTCTCACTCCGTCACCAGGCGCCAGGCTGACCTTGGCTCACTGCAGCCTCCGCCTCCAGGTTCAAGCAATTCTCCTGCCTCAGGCTACCGAGTAGCTGGGACTACAGGTGCGCGCCACCACACCCAGCTAATTTTTTTGTATTTTTAGTAGAGACGGGGTTTCTCCACATTGGCCAAGATGGTCTCGATCTCTTGACCTAGTGATCTGCCTGCCTCGGCCTCCCAAAGTGCTGGGATTACAGGTGTCAGCCATGTATCTGTTTTTGTATCAGTGCTATGCTGTTTTGGTTACTATAGCCTGACATTATGTATAGTTTGAAGTTGGGTAATGTGATGTCTCTGGCTTTGCTCTTTCACTTAGAGTTGCTTTGGCTATTTGGGCTCTTTCTTGGTTCCATATGAATTTTAGAATAGTTTTTTTTTTCTAATTCTGTGAAAAATGACATTAGTAGTTTGATAGAAATAGCATTGTATCTGTAGATGCTTTGGGAAGTGTGATCATTTTGATGATATTAATTCCTCCACTCCATGAGTATGGAATGCTTTTCCAGTTGCTTGTGTCATCTATGATTTCTTTCATCAGTGTTTGGTAGTTCTCTTTGGAGAGATCTTTTACCTCTTTGGTTAAATGTGTTCTTTGGTATTTTGTTTCATGGTTGTGTGGGCATTGTAAATGGGATTGCCTTCCTGATTTGGCTTTCGGCTTGAGCATTTTTGGTATCTGGAAATCCTACAAATTTTTGCACATTGTTTAGTATCTTGAAACTTTACTGAAGTCATTTGTCAGTTTCGGGAGCTTTTGGCAGAGTTTTTAGGGGTTTCTAGGTATAGAATCACATCATTGGTGAAGAGAGATAGTTTGACTGTCTTTTCCTATTCGAATGCCTTTTATTTCTTTCTATTGCCTGATTGCTCTGGCCAAGACTTCCAGTATTATGTTGAATAGAGTAGTGAGAATGGGCATCCTTGTCTTATTCCAGTTCTCAAGGGGAATGCTCTCAGATTTTGCCCATTCAGTTTTGATATAAGAGTTAAGAAGAAATCACTTAGGCAGATAGTAAGGCTATATGAGAGTCTTTGGTAAAGCTTTTCTCTTTAACGAAAAGCAGTGCCAAATCATTTTCTAATGAAAAGCAAGCCATAAAGTTGAGCTGCAGACATAGACAAGCAAGCTGGGAGCTTGCATCAGTGAATGTCACAGGAACAAAGGACTAAACATGCTCAATATGGTGGCTGCATCTTCCCTTCTCTTTGTTGGCCACATGTACAATAAAAAGTAGACACGATGACCCCAATCAACTGAAAAGCCCATTTGCCTAACAAGACTAGGATGGGGAACCAGTCTGCCCTGTGTGCTATGTAAACATCATACCTAATCAAACCAATCTGTGAGTCTCATGTAAATCAGACCACCTTCTCCAGCCTGCCTATAAAATCTGCTGTGGTCGGCCGCTTCCCCGCTTTCAGACATCTCTCTTACTCTCTCTCTCACTCTTTCTCTCTCTCTCTCTCACACACACACACACACACACACACATGCCAGTCCACACACATAGAACTGCTCTCCTCTCTCCTTTCTTCTATTAAACTTTCCACTCCTTAACCTGTCCACATATGTTCATGTCCTGAATTTCTTGGGGTGAGACAACGAATCACAGGTTATATACCCTAGACTGTGTAGCCGTTTCAGCATGATGTTGGCTATGGATTTGTCATAGATGGCTCTTATTATTTTTAGATATGTTCCTTCTATGGCAATTTTGTTCAGGTTTTTTATCATGCAGGTATGAAACCTACATTTTGAGAAATGAAGAAAGAGTATCAGAAATGGGAAATAGCTGAAAAAACAATTTTTTTATAATATGGGTCAGGTAAAATACCTAGTATTGGTTAAAGCAAAACTTAAAATAATATTTTTTTAATTTGAAATTATAATACATGTAATAATCACAACATAAAGATGGGGGAGGGAAGCACCTTTATAACTGCAAGGATTTTAGCTTTTACATGGAGTGATATAATACTAAATATAATTTTACTCCAAGACGTATAATTAGAAGACCAATAGCTACTTTGAAATGGGATTTTGATAAACAATAAACTACGTAATGAAACTATAGGGCATGAAAGGGAACAGGGAAATCAAAAACAAGAAAAAATGGAGAAGAAGCTTAAATTTTAAATATAAATTCTAGTATTCCAATAGTTATGTTAAATACAGATATTCTAGACACTATTTAAAAGGCAGAAATTGTCAAAATAAATAAGCAATGCTGTTTATGATACACTTTAAGTACAATGACAGATAGGTTAAAAGTAAATGTATGTAAATTTTGCATATTGTTAGAATGAAAAGAAATTAGCTGTAGTTGCTAGTTTAGAATCAATTAAAATAAACTTTAAGACAGAGTATTAGCAGCGATAAAAAGGGACATTGCAAATGATAATAAGACTATTTCATCAAGAAGACTGGACATCGTAAATGTTGTAGAGTGCCTAATGCACAGCTTCAAAAAGCAAGAAGTAAATTTCGACAAAATGAAAGAGACAAGTAGGCAAGTCCACAGTCATAATAGGAGATTTTATGACCTGGTTTGTTTTTTGTTTGTGTTTTTGTTTTAGGGCAATAAATGGAATTTGCAATCAAAACATTAGTGACTATATAGAAGACATAAAATATTATAAACCATGTTGCTCTAATTGACATTTACAGAAATTACTCAACAACTGTAGTATTCAAATTCTTTTCACGTGTATATTCACCAAAAAAGCTCTTGCAATTGGCCATAAAACCACTAGAAATACATTTCAATGGGCTAAAATTATGAAGAATATATTATCTAAGTACAATGCAATTGACTTTGAAACCAATAGCAACAGATACATAGGAAAACTCCAAGTATTTGAATATTTTGCAACACACACTACATACTCCATAGTTCAAAGGTAAAATCATAAGGAATAATCAAATATGTGGAACTCGGTAATAGTAAAAACATACCAAAATCTGTGGGATACAAGAGGAAGCAAGGAAATTTAAAAAGAAAATTAAAAAGAACAGAGGAATTGAAGTAAGAGTAGGGAAAGATGAAGAAAAACAGGAAAAGGAAAGAAAATGGTGAAAGGAAGGAAGGAGAAAGAATGAGGAGACTGAGCTTCTGTCTTGAGAACCCTAGGTATTCAGCTGTACCATTAGGGACAAGTTAAGGATATTCACAGGATCTCTCTCATGTACCTCAGTGTCAAATACCACCCCATTTTTTGTAAAGCAATTAAAAACAAACAAAACAGAGGAGTGCAAATAGACACTTTAATAAATTTGTTCAGCCAACCTTTAACCCATGTATAAAAATATATAGTATATATTTACCTCAGACTATATGTGAGGCAAACCTACAAATTGACCAAAAATTTAAAGGTTTAAAAACTATTAAATCATGGATAGTATGTTTTAAATTTGGAGTAGAGAAACCATTTTTCAACTATAAATAAAAAGCAATGTGTGTAATAATTATATTTATTGATAATAACCCGGATGCACACAGGAGGTTTTTGGAGAAGCAACAAATAGATTATTATTAGTTACATTCTCGCCACCAGAGCAATGTGATGAGAACCAGATGTCACCCACATGTAATAGGGGTCTTTACTATAGGTGAGAAACACCAAAAAATGAATTTGGCTGTTTATAGAAACACTGTCCTCTCTTCCTTCAAGTAGGGAGAAAAGCCTTTCATTCTTCGGAAGATTCTGATTTCTTAATATCACCTTTTGGAATGTAAATAAATTTCTCTTGGGAAAAGTTAGAAACATCATCTTTAGTTTTGCAACTCAGGGATATCTGCACAGTCCCGGGTCTCGGCTTTCTTTGAAGTGTAAATGCACACTTCCAGAGTTAGGTAAATGTCTCTAGGGTTCTCTATTGTAAATTAACCTCCAAGGCTTGCTCTTCAGAGCAAGTTCCAAGATTTTTATCAGAAAGCTTAACTGTACAGAAACATAAAAATATATTCTCTATAGCTTTATGTCATGAAAATTAAAAACATTGAGTACCTAAACTTCAAAACTTCTGCATAGCAAAAAAGCATTAAAGTCAAAAAACAAATGGCAAATTGGGGGAGACGTATACAATTCATATCATGGACAAATTGCTTATCTTAATTTATAATGACATCTAAGAAATTGGCAAGAAAAATCCTGCATTCCAACAGAATGGGCAGATAACCTAAAATCACATAATTTTCAGTATAAAATTTTCTTATTGTTTTAAAGTATATAAACCACTTTCCATGCAAAACTCTAAGAGAAATTTATCACAGGACTTCTTTTTTTTTTTTTGAGACTGAGTCTTGCTTTCTCTCCAGGCGCCAGACTGGAGTGCAGTGGCTTGATCTTGGCTCACTGCCAGCTTTGCCTCCTGGGTTCAAGCAATTCTCCTGCCTCAGCCTCCCGAGTAGCTGGGACTACAGGCACATGCCACCACACCCAGCTAATTTTTGTATTTTCAGTAGAGATGGGGTTTCACCATGTTGGCCAGGATGGTCTTGATCTCTTGACCTCGTGATCTGCCCACCTCAGCCTCCCAAAGTGTTAGAATTAGAGGCTTGAGCCACCTCACCTGGCCAGGACTTCTAATATAGGACACATTGAATGATATTATGGCCAGTGCTTTGCTTCATTTGAAATTAATGAATGTAATACAAGATTAAAGGGATACTTTATATCCATGAGTTCATTTATTTTCACACCACATTTGTCTTTTCAAAATGTTTATTTCTGAACACATATACGAACATACCATTTTTCAATTGGAATGTAAATATTTTGATTGACAATACCTGGTAGGAAGTATTAAAAGATAATTTGAGAACACTAGTGCTTATTATTTTAACTTTAAAAATTATAATCTGGCCGGCCACAGTGGCTCACGCCTGTAATCCCAGCACTTTGGGAGGCCTAGGCAGGCAGATCACAAGGTCAGAAGTTTTAGACCAGTCTGGCCAATATGGTGAAACCCCGTCTCTACTAAAAATACAAAAAAATTATCCAGGCATAGTGGTGCATGCCTGTAATCCCAGCTGCTTGGGAGGCTGAGGGAGGAGAATGGCTTGAACCCAGGAGGCAGAGGTTGCAGTGAGCTGAGATCATGCCACTGCGCTCTAGCCTGGACGACAGACCCAGACTTTGTCTCAAAAAAAAAATAAAAATTATCATCATGTCTATCGAAAAATATCACATTTAAAAGAATCACACAAGGACATTTAGACATTTTCAGAACTTGGAGTCACAAAAAATATATATTATATTTATAAAGTTACTTTCTGAAGTGGTACTAATTATTTTAGCCAAGTCACCATGCCTGTAGTGGAGAGACCAAATAGAACACTTGAAGGGATGGTTTCTCAAACAGGTTCATGTGATTCACCTGGGACACCTTTTAAAAATGGAAAGAGAAACACAAGGGAAATCCCAAATAATAGTGACTTGAACAAGATTGAGGTTTATTTTTTTCAAGTAACAAAAAGAATGAAAGCGGTCAGTCCTAATCTAAAGTAGCAACTCAAAGATCTCTGGGCTAATGTCCATGTGAGTCTGTGTCCCTTCCTTATGATCAGTTTTAAGAAGGTAACTGTAGCCTCAGTTGGAAATTCTATAATTAGCCAAGAAAGAAAAAAAAAAAGAAGTACCACCTAGCTGAATCTGTCTTCTTCTGAATCTTTCTGGAAGGCTCAGATATAGACTTTCATTCACATCTTTTTGGACTACCCTTTTCTTCAATTATTGCTACAGAATACATGATTTAGCAGGATACCTGTCATCTCCAACAAATTTAGGCTCTGTTAAAAAAGAGAAATATCCGTAGATTATTAGATAACAATCTTTATACTACTGTGATATTCTATGAATCCATCACTGCACTGTTATATTACCTTCACACTAAATATGAGTAGAAGCTGTTATAATAAAGGCAACTTATAAGTGAAAATATACAAATTTTGTACAATTTTTATTTTTCATGACAGTAACAATGTTCACACATTAAAAACTGCAAAAGAAACACAGCTGAGAACAATATTTTTACAGAAGACCTTTACAAAAATTATTATTGTTAAAAGGTTAGAAGGATCTAAATTTGAACCACATTGTCTTTAGCCCAAACCTCTTAATGGACTCATTTAATTTCCCCAAAATAAATTTTTGAAGTGAAACAACCCTTGTTCTCGACACGATACAACAAAAACTTGTTAGAACTCCTGACAATAATGGCCTGACACTTGAATGAAAGTATGGTCTCTTTGTTTTATTAGTTATGCTGACCATAGTCCAATTTTGAATAGAGTACTTTATAAAATAAAATTTTCATACTTTAAAAGTTAGAAACCTTTGTAATTATTTGCCAACAGAGATGAATTAATTCAGAGCAAACATCTCAAAGCTGCTAATGATTGCATGATCAGGTAATTTTATTGCTTTAGCAAACAATGATAAAATGCATTTAAATTTCACTCAACTTTTCTTTGCTTAACATATATCTAATAGAAAAAGGTATCTTCACTCATTTGCAAGCTTATTAGTTTTTATTTCCTTTGGTAGAATCTTAGTGTGATAGACATTTTTTTCTAAATTTTTAAATACATTGTCTCTAGCCCAAACCTCTCCCTTGTACTTAGTCATTTTTCAAAGATGTCTTTAAGCTTACAACTTTACTGTTACTTTAAAGATATAATTAAAGAACAGTATTATTTTGAAAAGTTGAATACACCATGGACGATGACAAAATAAAATGAAATAGGGAATGAATTACTACATTTCAACAAAATATTCTTAATCCTAAGGGCTAGAATAACTGAACTTTATTTCTAGTTCCTCTTCGCTAAAGTGTCCTGGATAAAATTACGTTTTTTCAGAAATGACAACACAGTATAGACCATCCAACTTTTAATGATAACCTACTCCAGGGTTAT